>NC_030384.2:8305708-8622297 GCF_001625215.2 Daucus carota subsp. sativus | reverse complement strand
GTTCCAAGACACCATGGACGCGACAACCGGGAAATTCACTGACACCTATGACGACCCTTATCTTATAGACGCAGTGGACGGTTGTGGAGCTTATTAGCTGTCTACGTTAGATGGAACGCAAGACGTCCGAATGCATAGACGTCCGACTGCCGACGCCTTCAACGTACGACACGTGATAGTTTGAGAAGACGACAACATTCTTGTGTCACATCATTCCGTAATACACAAAGACTCTAAGTAGGTGCTTGTCAAGGCTAAATAGAGTGGAAATGACCACAAACGACCATGACATGTACGATAGGAACAAGTTACACTCATCTCATCACGTCTGACAGGTACTAGTAAACAACACGGACAACAAGACATGGTTGACATCTACGCAACGAAAACAACAGCACAACTTGTGAATTCTATGTTACAATAAAAATGTGAATACAAAAAGAGAACGACGACAATGAACGACGTGCGAACCAAGGACATGATTTGAAGAAGACGGACATGAAAATTAAATATTACTCTACGGATGAATGAAAAAGAAACATGTCAAAGACATACATTTCGACGACACGGTTGGTGACAATTCTGGAAATATCCAACTCAAACCTGAGTTGACTACAACCTCTAAAGAGACCAACAACATGACGACAAGAGTCAAAACACATGGGGCTGACGTCATATCCAAAATTTTCACCTGTCTAGACATGACATGATCAATATGTTCAACATGATGTGAAGTAAGGAGACATGACATGACCACGAAGGATAAACATAGAAGAATGAGTCAAAATGGACTAGTTGCGACAAATCCAAAAAAAAACTTGATTAAGGTCAGCTTGATGACAGGGGACACGAAGGTCAACACTATGACAGAACATGAATCATTGACACCTCTGGAGGTGTCCGACGTCTCCAATCTGATTCAACAATACATTACAAATTACAAGTCCTCAGGAGCTCGAACGCGCTACATTTGAATCTTTATTACATGTAAGTAAAGTCATCCTCTTTATTCTCTTAGTCTTTAACAGTATGATAATAAGTTGATTACGATCTTTGCTTCGACATATGCCATTTAGATGATATTTCATGCTTCGTGTAAATGTTTGCTTGAATGATTCATGATCTAATCATAATGACACGTGTGCTTGTTTCTTACATGACTTGCTACTCTACTTGATAGATATGTGTGTTGAAATATGTTATGCAAGTTATTCCAAATTGTCTTCATGTTTAACTGCTTAAAGTTGACGTCTTCATCATGATATTTATTGTGACATGATATTGCATGACTACATTTTAGATACATATTTAATAGACAAGGAGGGCTGATCACCCATCCTACCACGGTTGATCATTATCTAAAGATGATGACGACAAGACTACACATTACACAAATAACTAACGACGCCACGAATAATGATGCATTTCAACATTATGTATTTAAACATTACATAATCACAATTACAATTACGAGCTAAGTTTCAAGAGGGAAAGACCTTTTAACTAGCCTACGAATGCATGCATCGACGTTTGAAAATAAACAAATTTGTCGACTACATCAACGTTTGAAAATTATATATTTGTCGAATACATATACTACATGCATCAACGTCTGAAAATTATATATTCATCGAATATATATATTTGTCGAATACATATACTACGTGCATCAACGTTTGAAAAATATATTTGTCTACTACAATTACGCATATTACAAGTTTAAACACATCGACGTATTTAACAAACATGTCGACGAAAACTCCACAAAATTACACAAGTCACGACCCCTGGTCGAATACATTACACATGAATTACAACATACATTCTTACATGTCATCACTTACACGTGCCGCGACATATTGCATTGACCACATGTCATACGTTATAATTACAAGTGACATGTTAATTTACAAACAACATATCACCATATGATGACGAGTTACACATTATGTCTACAAATTACATATTACGAACGGAAGACATGTTTCAAAACACTTTACGTGTTGGTACTCCTATTCATTGCGTCACAATCACTCCAAATTCAGGGGTCACATGAAACAATTTCAAGCCACGGACACATAAGAATATGCAACTGACAATGACAAGATATATACAACATCTTACACATGTCAGAAGACATCTACAAGGGGCTTCACATATATAATGCAAAGCAACGTTACAACTTGACATGTTAATATTACGGGGTTGATTTCAACTACATACAAGCCTACAAACAACTAGAGCGAATACAAAATGTTCTTATCTTAGAACATGAAACTGACGAAAACAAAGCAACTACTCGTCGAAGTTTTCATCATTAGAAGATCTAGACAACGATGACAACTCGAGATGACACTATAACGACACAACGAGATATGGACTCGATACAAGACAATAGAGAACAAGACAAATCGACATGACATGATCACATGTTGCAAACATCAGTATTTTAGCACAGCATCGATGTTCCTATTTGCCACAATCTGAGGAAAATGGAGTGTTCTAGAAGTAATTTCATTGGTTGCGTGCCTCCACCCAATAAAATTAGGGGCTATTGTTTGTACCCATATTTTACAAGCGTCAGGACACGACCACTGACACGACGAGAACTACTGACGACATGACGTGTGCGGGCATATAGAGATAAGTATGGAGACTAAGTCCTAACAAACCCACCTTTTTAGGGGGAGCATTCAAATAGCAGTTGGAGTCTTGGAGATGTGCCAGCAATATAGGAGGGAGTTACAAGCACGTGGAACAATGATAGGAGCTCCACTAACTAGAAGTGCTATATAAGCATGCAAATACACTCGAGACAAAGGGGACCTATGACTCTAGCCTGTGATCAACCTAAACACTCAACTCATTAGTGCACATGCGCCTGCATTTCTTGGAGATATAAGCTACGTAGTGTGTATATTTATTTGTAAACTTCAGTCTATTCTTTGAACAATGTAACCACGCCCCTGTATTACAAAATCATAGTAAAGTCATTTCGGCTGGGTATTAATCCCCACCCGCGGTTTTTACCCTCTTTCGGGATTTTCCGCGTCACCAAAATTGTTTGTGTTCTTGTCTTTTATTTTCTTTTCGATATTCATCCATTCGATCTACTAAATATTCATACATAAGAACACTTCCTCCATTGTTATAGAAATTAAATAGGCTTGGCTTTTAACCCCGCAAATTTTTGGTAAAAACAACATCTTCACCATGTTCCTGCTCTTATTTTTCATATTATTAATTATGTTTTCTTCTTTTAGACAAACAGACAACAAACTGTATAACATAATAATGATATATTAATTATTATCGAATGCACAATCACAATCCTGCAGGCTAATACCAAAACATGTTAAAAATAAACCATGCATATATCAACACAAAAATTTCTAAGTTTTCTATTAACACGTGCACTTAACTTATTGATATAAAACCACTCTAAATACATATATAAATATTCACCTCGCATGAAATTTTGAATTAAAAAATAAATAAATTACTATGCACGAAGACATAAATTACATTTCGGAGAAACATAAAATAAAGTAAATGAAAAGAACTTATCTCGATATTGTATAGTTTTAGTCTCCCAGGTATTTGAATGCTTCGGTGAATCATAATGATCCATTATGCTCGTTTGTAAATTTGCATCTCCCATCATCAAGTATATATGGAGTACCTATAGAATTTCTTACCATATCCTTTCCTCTGAAACTAAGACACATAATTGCTCAAATAATATTATATTTTATATTTTAATAAAAAGTCATTAAAATTTAATTAACGCATAACATGATTATATATAAAATTGCAAAGAAGATAAGTAAAAAAGAAATAAAATAGAAAAACTCATCTTTGCTTTGGGTGCGGGACCAATCCTTCTATTCTCTGCTTGGAACTGATCTTCTTAGTAGTTTACATTTATGTTATACGTCCCATTTCATCAGATTTGTCGTGATCTTCTTTTCAATATTTTAAGCGGATGCTCAATCATTAATCCTTACTGTTAACAGAGAAATCTGGTTTATTAACAAAGATGAGGTTCTCGGCGTGAATCAAGATTTGTCGCGGAGGTTGTTCGTCGGAATAGGGGTGGTGATGATGTGTTTTTGGATGTGGCTGAGATCGTAGGCATAGGGTTCAAGATCGCGAAGAAAATTAGGAGTCCATTCACCGACTTCTCGTTCCCAAGAGTTACCCATGCCCACGATGTGCGTACGTACCCCTATTTATAGGGGATCAAGCCGGTACGTAGTTCTTTCTCCTAAGAAACCTAATTGGATTAGGCTTCCCCTTCTGCTGTCTTCCTCCTGAAAGAGGCCCAATACGATGAGGCCTAGCCTTAGGCTTTGTTGACTCTCGAGAACCCAAGGCTTAACCCAAATGCAAGGACGCTTCTCTACTCCCCGACATGGACAACCCGCCAGACTACAGAGATAGAGCCTTCCAGGGCGTGTCTTTGAGAAGGTTCCACAAGCTCCCCGACAATGAAAACTCGCCAGACTATAGAGCAAGGCCTCTGCTAATCTTCATTTGCTATCTCCTAAGGAGGGCAACTCATCAGACTACAAGGTAGAGTCTTCGACAAATTAACAGTAGGATCTATACACACTCAAGGGCGTCCCCCTATATAAAATATGTCCCCTTCTGCCCTTCAAATGACGATCTTTCTCTGTAAGCTTCAACTTGGCGCGCCCTGAACATAAGGCGTGCCCAATCTTCTTGAAGTGGTCCCTTCTGACTGACATGGCTAGTTTGGGCTTGGTCCAATCTTGAGCCCATCATAGTCGTCTTTTATGGGCTGGGTCTTCATGGTGATTTTTGCGTAGAACAACTACCCCCCAGATCTTGGTGGCATTGAACATGTCGACGAGATCTTGATGTACTTCATCCCCTGAGATGTCCTATATTAGTTGTTCTTTGTTGATGCTGAAGATGTTGACGTTCTTTAACTAGGCGCGCCATATGTTGAAGGAGATTCCTCTGAAGCTGATGTTGAAGAAGTTGTTTGAAGATGACAATGATTCTGATTGACGGAGGTGAAGGCAGTGTTTGCTTGATGATGAGGTTGCTGAGGATGAGGCCACGGAAGCTGAGGCTGAGTCGATGAAGATGAGGTCGCGGAAGCCGAGGCTGAAGGAGAGATGACGCCGCAGAAGCCGAGGCTGAAGGAGAGGCCGCGGAAGCCGAGGCTGAATGAGAGGCCGCGGAAGCCGGGGATGAAAGAGAGGCCGCGAAAGCCGAGGATTAAGATGAGGAACGTGCCTTCTACCACGACTTAGATGAGGATGAGGCGCGCTCTTCTTATCCAAATCTTTCTTCTAATCCGTATGATCACCGCCCAGGCTCGGAGTATGAGCTTGACTTTGAATGGGAGTCTGATGAAGGGATTGGAGAAACCGTCAAGGCTAGCAAGCGCAAGAAGGCTGGGTAGATGGAGTGCGTAGGTCTTTTTTAGGTATCTTTTCGACTGCTTCATGTGTTGTGATTGAATTATGTCTGAGGTATGTAGACGCGCCTTGTCCGAATTATTTCTTCACATGAGCTGTAATCCATCAAATGCGGAGAAATTGAAGACAAGCCTGGATGCCGCCAACCAAGAGAAGGACGAGTTGAAGCGAAAACTAGACGCTGCTGAGAAAGACAAGTCCAAATTGATTTTGAAGTTGCTTCCCTAGTTGAGGCGCGCCCTGATGGTGATGAAGACGTGATAATGATGATGCCATAGATGATAGATGTGTCCAATCAGACTGGTCTTCAGGATGATCCTTCAACTAGATGTCGATGTGGCTTGACATCACGGCGCGCCCTATGTAGTTGTATTTGCAGATATAATAGCCCTTCATGAGAGAATGCCTTTTCTGGTTTTGAACTTGTTTTGACGTTGATCCGTGCAGTCATGTCGTTGCTCCCATACGTTTTAGTAGGTTCATGATAACGTAAAATCTTTTAAGTACCTGTAGACTTGGCGTGCCTTAAGATGTGCGCACCCTGGAGCTATTGTTTTTTACAAGGATCTCAGATCGGCAGACGCTTGAGTTATAGACGATTCGGGTGCTGAAGCTAATTCTTTCCTTTGGCGCGACCTAATTTTAGCCGCGCCTAATGTTGAATTTTGGGTGTAACAACTACTACCCCCCAGTTCCAACGTGTATTCAAGATGCAGGTTGGAGTTATCTGAAATTCTTCCTCTATGATGAGCCTTTGATGTAAGATGTGCCATTCTTGAAGAGTTATGTGTAGGAGTGCATAACGTTTTTGTAACTTCTGGATTGTTGATCAATCATTCGCAGCTTTAAATGCTTCTAAGACTGATAACTTGGATGAAGCTAAAACTCTTTCCATGGTCTAGGCCCTTGGCTGATGATATGTAGGGTAAGCTGTTGACGGTTGACATTTATGATGGATGGAGATGTTGGCAGGATGAGTGAAGTATGACCCGGCAGATGTATGGGTGTGTCGTTGAAAGTTGAAGATCATCTGTTTGGAGACTGTTGAAGATTGACAAAGACAGTATTGTGAAGATGGAGTTCCCTAGAATGTTGGACGTGTCCCTATACAAAATCATATATACAAAATCATATTTAGTAAAATAGTAAGGTTAGTATTTACCTTATGGCGCACCCTGTTAGGGGAAGGCGCGCCCCATTTTTTTTCCTTTCCGTTATCCCTAGCTCCTTCCTTTGCCTTTAGCCAAGGATTTTGTTCCACCTCCTTATATGCTTCATCCTTGAGAGCTGCAATTAGGAAATTGTAATGTCTTACCTGTTGCCCCTTTGACGTTTAGAGATTATGTACGTGAAGTGTTTGGAGTAAGTGTGGAGAGCTATGGTACTTCTGATCTGATGCTGCGTCCTTAGTGAATGAAGGAGTCTTGATTACTTTGGCAAGAATGGCGAGAGGACTTGATTGGGAGTGATGTGTCAAGATCCTCCTAAGATTTGTCGATGTTGATTGTACCTGATCCTAGTTGGGTTGAAGGATCGTTGTAGACGGGGTGTTCTTCGGAGCAAGAGAATTTGATGATGAAGAAGCGAGAAGAGTTTTCGGAGCAAGATGATATTGCTGATGAAGAGGCAAGAGGAGTTGACGATGTTGGAGAAGGAGGAATTGCTGACGTTTGTTGTCGAGTTATGCAGTTGATCTGAGTGTTGAAGTGAAGCGAAGCAAGTCCGTGCCTAAGGTGTGCCCTGTTATAAGGGAGGCATACCTTCCAACATACATCCCTCCTGCCAGGGATACAGTCGACAACCAATCGTATACGAGCATCAAGAAAGAATATTTACCTTAAGGCGCGCCCTGTTAGGGGGAGGCGCGCTATATATTCTTTTCACCATAAGGCGCGCTCAGTCAGGGGGAGGCGCGCTTCCTAACATTCTTCCTCGCGTCAAAGAGTACAAACAATACAAAAAATACAACATATCGTATAGGAGTATCAGGAAGAACATTTACCTTAAGGCGCCCAGTCAGGGGGAGGCGCGCTTCGACATATTCTTCCTTCCTGCAAGAGATACAACCTGAAAGTGTTTGTCCTAAATCCAATCATGTATGATGAGTTAGGAAGAACTTTCTTGTATTCCTATTTGATCTCATTAATATTAATAAAAGACTTTTTTTGGTTTTATTATGGGCTTTATCTAGTTAAAGTGTTTAAAATAAGATGTTCCATAGTTTGGAGTAAAGCTTCTAAAAATATAATGAGATTTTAATAGTGAGATCTAGAAGATGACAACTCTACACTTAAACAGTTCCTGATCATAGGATAACTAATTGGAAGTTAGTGAATCCTCAAAGATTGGTACATACTATGCTTGCTCCCTTCAGGAGGATGTCTGTTCTCATAGGCATTTGTGTGGTGACACTATAACTAGTATGTGGGTGCTTATTAGGGAATAAGTTCAGTGAACATGACTCGATAAGTTGAACAACTGTTGCGTAAAATACTAATGTGCAAGTGTACACAATAGCAAACAAGTAATATAGTAATAAATACTAGATATCGTTCCTCAAGGACTATTTAAACGTATCAATCACAAATAAAATATAACAGTCTAGTTATCGAACACACAATAAATTGGTGATGGTTTTTATACTAAAACTAATTTTAACCAACTAAAATTATACTAAAGAGCTTAACGAGTTTCAAATATGAGAAGATAAGTCAGGATAATTACTTCCCCCTAACAAAAGAATATCGGTAAAAGAGTCTCGAAATATTGCAGCAAATCACAATTTACTAGCTAGAATTAAATGGTCACAGGTTTCTCTCGAAATCACTATGATATAATTCCTAAAAATAAACTAACATATGTCTATGCCAATTTAATATTCGGAATCCAATTAAGCATCAATTCACAAAGCTATGCATGGTCACAACATATGTCTATACCGTAACTAAATTATAATCAAAAGATATAATCATGCACCACTCAAGTCTTGTGTCAATTAATCATAACCCTCTCGGTATTATAATTAAGTCAATAACCCACTAGAGTTGATCAGACAATAGCAAGTATTAACATCAAAAACACTTGAGTAAACCACAAAATTGCATACAATACTCTTTAACAAAACACCAAAATTCTCATGCTAGGGTTACATAAAAATCCCAACTTTATACAATTAGTTCATACTCAACATCTCAAAATCAACCAAGATAAAAAACACATGGTCATCATAACAAGAGTTGAGGAGAGAATTCTAAACAAAGAGATGAAGACGTGCTAATGATGATGCCATAGATGATAGATGTGTCCAATCAGACTGGTCTTCTGGATGATCCTTCAACTAGATGTCGATGTGGCTTGATATCACGGCGCGCCCTATGTAGCTGTATTTGCAGATATAATAGCCCTTCATGAGAGAATGCATTTTCTGGTTTTGAACTTGTTTTGTCGTTGATCCGTGCAGTCATGTCGTTGCTCCCATACGTTTTAGTAGGTTCATGATAATGTAAAATCTTTTAAGTACCTGTAGACTTGGCGTGCCTTAAGATGTGCGCACCCTGGAGCTATTGTTTTTTACCAGGATCTCAGATCGGCAGACGCTTGAGTTATAGACGATTCAAGCGCTGAAGCTAATTCTTTCCTTTGGGCGCGGCCTATGTTTAGCCGCGCCTAATGTTGAATTTTTGGTGTAACAACTACTACCCCCCAGTTCCAACGTGTATTGAAGATAAAGGTTGGAGTTATCTGAAATTCTTCCTCTATGATGAGCCTTTGATGTAAGATGTGCCATTCTTGAAGAGTTATGTGTAGGAGTGCACAACATTTTTGTAACTTCTGGATTGTTGATCAATCATTCGCAGCTTTAAATGCTTCTAAGACTGATAACTTGGATGAAGCTAAAACTCTGTCCATGGTCTAGGCCCTTGGCTGATGATATGTAGGGTAAGCTGTTGACGGTTGACATTTATGATGGATGGAGATGCTGGCAGGATGAGTGAAGTATGACCCGACAGATGTATGGGTGTGCCGTTGAAAGTTGAAGATCATCTGTTTGGAGACTGTTGAAGATTGACAAAGACAGTATTATGAAGATAGAGTTCCCTAGAATGTTGGACGTGTCCCTATACACAATCATATATACAAAATCATATTTAGTAAAATAGTAAGGTTAGTATTTACCTTATGGCGCACCCTGTTAGGGGAAGGCGCGCCCCATTTTTCCTTTGCGTTATCCCTAGCTCCTTCCTTTGCCTTTAGCCAAGGATTTTGTTCCACCTCCTTATATGCTTCATCCTTGAGAGCTGCAATTAGGAAATTGTAATGTCTTACTTGTCGCCCCTTTGACGTTTGGAGATTATGTACGTGAAGCGTTTGGAGTAAGTGTGGAGAGCTATGGTACTTCTGATCTGATGCTGCGTCCTTGGTGAATGAAGGAGTCTTGATTACTTTGGCAAGAATGGCGAGAGGACTTGATTGGGAGTGATGTGTCAAGATCCTCCTAAGATTTGTCGATGTTGATTGTACCTGGTCCTAGTTGGGTTGAAGGATCGTTGTAGACGGGGTGTTCTTCGGGGCAAGAGAATTTGATGATGAAGAAGCGAGATAAGTTGTCGGAGCAAGATGATATTGCTGATGAAGAGGCAAGAGGAGTTGACGATGATGGAGAGGGAGGAATTGCTGACGTTTGTTGTCGAGTTATGCAGTTGATCTGAGTGTTGAAGTGAAGCGAAGCAAGTCCGTGCCTAAGGTGTGCCCTGTTAGAAGGGAGGCGTACCTTCTAACATACATCCTTCTTGCCAGGGATACAGTCGACAACCAATCGCATACGAGCATCAAGAAAGAATATTTACCTTAAGGCGCGCCCTGTTAGGGGGAGGCGCGCTATATATTCTTTTCACCATAAGGCGCGCTCAGTCAGGGGAAGGCGCGCTTCCTAACATTCTTCCTCGCGTCAAAGAGTACAAACAATACAAAAAATACAACATATCGTATAGGAGTATCAGGAAGAACATTTACCTTAAGGCGCCCAGTCAGGGGGAGGCGCGCTTCGACATATTCTTCCTTCCTGCAAGAGATACAACCTGAAAGTGTTTGTCCTAAATCCAATCATGTATGATGAGTTAGGAAGAACTTTCTTGTATTCCTATTTGATCTCATTAATATTAATAAAAGACTTTTTTTGGTTTTATTATGGGCTTTATCTAGTTAAAGTGTTTAAAATAAGATGTTCCATAGTTTGGAGTAAAGCTTCTAAAAATATAATGAGATTTTAATAGTGAGATCTAGAAGATGACAACTCTACACTTAAACAGTTCCTGATCATAGGATAACTAATTGGAAGTTAGTGAATCCTCAAAGATTGGTACATACTATGCTTGCTCCCTTCAGGAGGATGTCTGTTCTCATAGGCATTTGTGTGGTGACACTATAACTAGTATGTGGGTGCTTATTAGGGAATAAGTTCACTGAACATGACTCGATAAGTTGAACAACTGTTGCGTAAAATACTAATGTGCAAGTGTACACAATAGCAAACAAGTAATATAGTAATAAATACTAGATATCGTTCCTCAGGGACTATTTAAACGTATCAATCACAAATAAAATATAACAGTCTAGTTATCGAACACACAATAAATTGGTGATGGTTTTTATACTAAAACTAATTTTAACCAACTAAAATTATACTAAAGAGCTTAACGAGTTTCAAATATGAGAAGATAAGTCAGGATAATTACTTCCCCCTAACAAAAGAATATCGGTAAAAGAGTCTCAAAATATTGCAGCAAATCACAATTTACTAGCTAGAATTCAATGGTCACAGGTTTCTCTCGAAATCACTATGATATAATTCCTAAAAATAAACTAACATATGTCTATGCCAATTTAATATTCGGAATCCAATTAAGCATCAATTCACAAAGCTATGCATGGTCACAACATATGTCTATACCGTAACTAAATTATAATCAAAAGATATAATCATGCACCACTCAAGTCTTGTGTCAATTAATCATAACCCTCTCGGTATTATAATTAACTCAATAACCCACTAGAGTTGATCAGACAATAGCAAGTATTAACATGAAAAACACTTGAGTAAACCACAAAATTGCATACAATACTCTTTAACAAAACACCAAAATTCTCATGCTAGGGTTCCATAAAAATCCCAACTTTATACAATTAGTTCATACTCAACATCTCAAAATCAACCAAGATAAAAAACACATGGTCATCATAACAAGAGTTGAGGAGAGAATTCTAAACAAAGAGATGAAGACGTGCTAATGATGATGCCATAGATGATAGATGTGTCCAATCAGACTGGTCTTCTGGATGATCCTTCAACTAGATGTCGATGTGGCTTGATATCACGGCGCGCCCTATGTAGCTGTATTTGCAGATATAATAGCCCTTCATGAGAGAATGCATTTTCTGGTTTTGAACTTGTTTTGTCGTTGATCCGTGCAGTCATGTCGTTGCTCCCATACGTTTTAGTAGGTTCATGATAACGTAAAATCTTTTAAGTACCTGTAGACTTGGCGTGCCTTAAGATGTGCGCACCCTGGAGCTATTGTTTTTTACCAGGATCTCAGATCAGCAGACGCTTGAGTTATAGACGATTCAGGCGCTGAAGCTAATTCTTTCCTTTGGGCGCGGCCTATGTTTAGCCGCGCCTAATGTTGAATTTTTGGTGTAACAACTACTACCCCCCAGTTCCAACGTGTATTGAAGATAAAGGTTGGAGTTATCTGAAATTCTTCCTCTATGATGAGCCTTTGATGTAAGATGTGCCATTCTTGAAGAGTTATGTGTAGGAGTGCACAACATTTTTGTAACTTCTGGATTGTTGATCAATCATTCGCAGCTTTAAATGCTTCTAAGACTGATAACTTGGATGAAGCTAAAACTCTGTCCATGGTCTAGGCCCTTGGCTGATGATATGTAGGGTAAGCTGTTGACGGTTGACATTTATGATGGATGGAGATGCTGGCAGGATGAGTGAAGTATGACCCGACAGATGTATGGGTGTGCCGTTGAAAGTTGAAGATCATCTGTTTGGAGACTGTTGAAGATTGACAAAGACAGTATTATGAAGATAGAGTTCCCTAGAATGTTGGACGTGTCCCTATACACAATCATATATACAAAATCATATTTAGTAAAATAGTAAGGTTAGTATTTACCTTATGGCGCACCCTGTTAGGGGAAGGCGCGCCCCATTTTTCCTTTGCGTTATCCCTAGCTCCTTCCTTTGCCTTTAGCCAAGGATTTTGTTCCACCTCCTTATATGCTTCATCCTTGAGAGCTGCAATTAGGAAATTGTAATGTCTTACCCGTCGCCCCTTTGACGTTTGGAGATTATGTACGTGAAGCGTTTGGAGTAAGTGTGGAGAGCTATGGTACTTCTGATCTGATGCTGCGTCCTTGGTGAATGAAGGAGTCTTGATTACTTTGGCAAGAATGGCGAGAGGACTTGATTGGGAGTGATGTGTCAAGATCCTCCTAAGATTTGTCGATGTTGATTGTACCTGATCCTAGTTGGGTTGAAGGATCGTTGTAGACGGGGTGTTCTTCGGGGCAAGAGAATTTGATGATGAAGAAGCGAGATAAGTTGTCGGAGCAAGATGATATTGCTGATGAAGAGGCAAGAGGAGTTGACGATGATGGAGAGGGAGGAATTGCTGACGTTTGTTGTCGAGTTATGCAGTTGATCTGAGTGTTGAAGTGAAGCGAAGCAAGTCCGTGCCTAAGGTGTGCCCTGTTAGAAGGGAGGCGTACCTTCTAACATACATCCTTCTTGCCAGGGATACAGTCGACAACCAATCGCATACGAGCATCAAGAAAGAATATTTACCTTAAGGCGCGCCCTGTTAGGGGGAGGCGCGCTATATATTCTTTTCACCATAAGGCGCGCTCAGTCAGGGGAAGGCGCGCTTCCTAACATTCTTCCTCGCGTCAAAGAGTACAAACAATACAAAAAATACAACATATCGTATAGGAGTATCAGGAAGAACATTTACCTTAAGGCGCCCAGTCAGGGGGAGGCGCGCTTCGACATATTCTTCCTTCCTGCAAGAGATACAACCTGAAAGTGTTTGTCCTAAATCCAATCATGTATGATGAGTTAGGAAGAACTTTCTTGTATTCCTATTTGATCTCATTAATATTAATAAAAGACTTTTTTTGGTTTTATTATGGGCTTTATCTAGTTAAAGTGTTTAAAATAAGATGTTCCATAGTTTGGAGTAAAGCTTCTAAAAATATAATGAGATTTTAATAGTGAGATCTAGAAGATGACAACTCTACACTTAAACAGTTCCTGATCATAGGATAACTAATTGGAAGTTAGTGAATCCTCAAAGATTGGTACATACTATGCTTGCTCCCTTCAGGAGGATGTCTGTTCTCATAGGCATTTGTGTGGTGACACTATAACTAGTATGTGGGTGCTTATTAGGGAATAAGTTCACTGAACATGACTCGATAAGTTGAACAACTGTTGCGTAAAATACTAATGTGCAAGTGTACACAATAGCAAACAAGTAATATAGTAATAAATACTAGATATCGTTCCTCAAGGACTATTTAAACGTATCAATCACAAATAAAATATAACAGTCTAGTTATCGAACACACAATAAATTGGTGATGGTTTTTATACTAAAACTAATTTTAACCAACTAAAATTATACTAAAGAGCTTAACGAGTTTCAAATATGAGAAGATAAGTCAGGATAATTACTTCCCCCTAACAAAAGAATATCGGTAAAAGAGTCTCAAAATATTGCAGCAAATCACAATTTACTAGCTAGAATTCAATGGTCACAGGTTTCTCTCGAAATCACTATGATATAATTCCTAAAAATAAACTAACATATGTCTATGCCAATTTAATATTCGGAATCCAATTAAGCATCAATTCACAAAGCTATGCATGGTCACAACATATGTCTATACCGTAACTAAATTATAATCAAAAGATATAATCATGCACCACTCAAGTCTTGTGTCAATTAATCATAACCCTCTCGGTATTATAATTAACTCAATAACCCACTAGAGTTGATCAGACAATAGCAAGTATTAACATGAAAAACACTTGAGTAAACCACAAAATTGCATACAATACTCTTTAACAAAACACCAAAATTCTCATGCTAGGGTTCCATAAAAATCCCAACTTTATACAATTAGTTCATACTCAACATCTCAAAATCAACCAAGATAAAAAACACATGGTCATCATAACAAGAGTTGAGGAGAGAATTCTAAACAAAGAGATGAAGACGTGCTAATGATGATGCCATAGATGATAGATGTGTCCAATCAGACTGGTCTTCTGGATGATCCTTCAACTAGATGTCGATGTGGCTTGATATCACGGCGCGCCCTATGTAGCTGTATTTGCAGATATAATAGCCCTTCATGAGAGAATGCATTTTCTGGTTTTGAACTTGTTTTGTCGTTGATCCGTGCAGTCATGTCGTTGCTCCCATACGTTTTAGTAGGTTCATGATAACGTAAAATCTTTTAAGTACCTGTAGACTTGGCGTGCCTTAAGATGTGCGCACCCTGGAGCTATTGTTTTTTACCAGGATCTCAGATCAGCAGACGCTTGAGTTATAGACGATTCAGGCGCTGAAGCTAATTCTTTCCTTTGGGCGCGGCCTATGTTTAGCCGCGCCTAATGTTGAATTTTTGGTGTAACAACTACTACCCCCCAGTTCCAACGTGTATTGAAGATAAAGGTTGGAGTTATCTGAAATTCTTCCTCTATGATGAGCCTTTGATGTAAGATGTGCCATTCTTGAAGAGTTATGTGTAGGAGTGCACAACATTTTTGTAACTTCTGGATTGTTGATCAATCATTCGCAGCTTTAAATGCTTCTAAGACTGATAACTTTGATGAAGCTAAAACTCTGTCCATGGTCTAGGCCCTTGGCTGATGATATGTAGGGTAAGCTGTTGACGGTTGACATTTATGATGGATGGAGATGCTGGCAGGATGAGTGAAGTATGACCCGACAGATGTATGGGTGTGCCGTTGAAAGTTGAAGATCATCTGTTTGGAGACTGTTGAAGATTGACAAAGACAGTATTATGAAGATAGAGTTCCCTAGAATGTTGGACGTGTCCCTATACACAATCATATATACAAAATCATATTTAGTAAAATAGTAAGGTTAGTATTTACCTTATGGCGCACCCTGTTAGGGGAAGGCGCGCCCCATTTTTCCTTTGCGTTATCCCTAGCTCCTTCCTTTGCCTTTAGCCAAGGATTTTGTTCCACCTCCTTATATGCTTCATCCTTGAGAGCTGCAATTAGGAAATTGTAATGTCTTACCCGTCGCCCCTTTGACGTTTGGAGATTATGTACGTGAAGCGTTTGGAGTAAGTGTGGAGAGCTATGGTACTTCTGATCTGATGCTGCGTCCTTGGTGAATGAAGGAGTCTTGATTACTTTGGCAAGAATGGCGAGAGGACTTGATTGGGAGTGATGTGTCAAGATCCTCCTAAGATTTGTCGATGTTGATTGTACCTGATCCTAGTTGGGTTGAAGGATCGTTGTAGACGGGGTGTTCTTCGGGGCAAGAGAATTTGATGATGAAGAAGCGAGATAAGTTGTCGGAGCAAGATGATATTGCTGATGAAGAGGCAAGAGGAGTTGACGATGATGGAGAGGGAGGAATTGCTGACGTTTGTTGTCGAGTTATGCAGTTGATCTGAGTGTTGAAGTGAAGCGAAGCAAGTCCGTGCCTAAGGTGTGCCCTGTTAGAAGGGAGGCGTACCTTCTAACATACATCCTTCTTGCCAGGGATACAGTCGACAACCAATCGCATACGAGCATCAAGAAAGAATATTTACCTTAAGGCGCGCCCTGTTAGGGGGAGGCGCGCTATATATTCTTTTCACCATAAGGCGCGCTCAGTCAGGGGAAGGCGCGCTTCCTAACATTCTTCCTCGCGTCAAAGAGTACAAACAATACAAAAAATACAACATATCGTATAGGAGTATCAGGAAGAACATTTACCTTAAGGCGCCCAGTCAGGGGGAGGCGCGCTTCGACATATTCTTCCTTCCTGCAAGAGATACAACCTGAAAGTGTTTGTCCTAAATCCAATCATGTATGATGAGTTAGGAAGAACTTTCTTGTATTCCTATTTGATCTCATTAATATTAATAAAAGACTTTTTTTGGTTTTATTATGGGCTTTATCTAGTTAAAGTGTTTAAAATAAGATGTTCCATAGTTTGGAGTAAAGCTTCTAAAAATATAATGAGATTTTAATAGTGAGATCTAGAAGATGACAACTCTACACTTAAACAGTTCCTGATCATAGGATAACTAATTGGAAGTTAGTGAATCCTCAAAGATTGGTACATACTATGCTTGCTCCCTTCAGGAGGATGTCTGTTCTCATAGGCATTTGTGTGGTGACACTATAACTAGTATGTGGGTGCTTATTAGGGAATAAGTTCACTGAACATGACTCGATAAGTTGAACAACTGTTGCGTAAAATACTAATGTGCAAGTGTACACAATAGCAAACAAGTAATATAGTAATAAATACTAGATATCGTTCCTCAAGGACTATTTAAACGTATCAATCACAAATAAAATATAACAGTCTAGTTATCGAACACACAATAAATTGGTGATGGTTTTTATACTAAAACTAATTTTAACCAACTAAAATTATACTAAAGAGCTTAACGAGTTTCAAATATGAGAAGATAAGTCAGGATAATTACTTCCCCCTAACAAAAGAATATCGGTAAAAGAGTCTCAAAATATTGCAGCAAATCACAATTTACTAGCTAGAATTCAATGGTCACAGGTTTCTCTCGAAATCACTATGATATAATTCCTAAAAATAAACTAACATATGTCTATGCCAATTTAATATTCGGAATCCAATTAAGCATCAATTCACAAAGCTATGCATGGTCACAACATATGTCTATACCGTAACTAAATTATAATCAAAAGATATAATCATGCACCACTCAAGTCTTGTGTCAATTAATCATAACCCTCTCGGTATTATAATTAACTCAATAACCCACTAGAGTTGATCAGACAATAGCAAGTATTAACATGAAAAACACTTGAGTAAACCACAAAATTGCATACAATACTCTTTAACAAAACACCAAAATTCTCATGCTAGGGTTCCATAAAAATCCCAACTTTATACAATTAGTTCATACTCAACATCTCAAAATCAACCAAGATAAAAAACACATGGTCATCATAACAAGAGTTGAGGAGAGAATTCTAAACAAAGAGATGAAGACGTGCTAATGATGATGCCATAGATGATAGATGTGTCCAATCAGACTGGTCTTCTGGATGATCCTTCAACTAGATGTCGATGTGGCTTGATATCACGGCGCGCCCTATGTAGCTGTATTTGCAGATATAATAGCCCTTCATGAGAGAATGCATTTTCTGGTTTTGAACTTGTTTTGTCGTTGATCCGTGCAGTCATGTCGTTGCTCCCATACGTTTTAGTAGGTTCATGATAACGTAAAATCTTTTAAGTACCTGTAGACTTGGCGTGCCTTAAGATGTGCGCACCCTGGAGCTATTGTTTTTTACCAGGATCTCAGATCAGCAGACGCTTGAGTTATAGACGATTCAGGCGCTGAAGCTAATTCTTTCCTTTGGGCGCGGCCTATGTTTAGCCGCGCCTAATGTTGAATTTTTGGTGTAACAACTACTACCCCCCAGTTCCAACGTGTATTGAAGATAAAGGTTGGAGTTATCTGAAATTCTTCCTCTATGATGAGCCTTTGATGTAAGATGTGCCATTCTTGAAGAGTTATGTGTAGGAGTGCACAACATTTTTGTAACTTCTGGATTGTTGATCAATCATTCGCAGCTTTAAATGCTTCTAAGACTGATAACTTGGATGAAGCTAAAACTCTGTCCATGGTCTAGGCCCTTGGCTGATGATATGTAGGGTAAGCTGTTGACGGTTGACATTTATGATGGATGGAGATGCTGGCAGGATGAGTGAAGTATGACCCGACAGATGTATGGGTGTGCCGTTGAAAGTTGAAGATCATCTGTTTGGAGACTGTTGAAGATTGACAAAGACAGTATTATGAAGATAGAGTTCCCTAGAATGTTGGACGTGTCCCTATACACAATCATATATACAAAATCATATTTAGTAAAATAGTAAGGTTAGTATTTACCTTATGGCGCACCCTGTTAGGGGAAGGCGCGCCCCATTTTTCCTTTGCGTTATCCCTAGCTCCTTCCTTTGCCTTTAGCCAAGGATTTTGTTCCACCTCCTTATATGCTTCATCCTTGAGAGCTGCAATTAGGAAATTGTAATGTCTTACCCGTCGCCCCTTTGACGTTTGGAGATTATGTACGTGAAGCGTTTGGAGTAAGTGTGGAGAGCTATGGTACTTCTGATCTGATGCTGCGTCCTTGGTGAATGAAGGAGTCTTGATTACTTTGGCAAGAATGGCGAGAGGACTTGATTGGGAGTGATGTGTCAAGATCCTCCTAAGATTTGTCGATGTTGATTGTACCTGATCCTAGTTGGGTTGAAGGATCGTTGTAGACGGGGTGTTCTTCGGGGCAAGAGAATTTGATGATGAAGAAGCGAGATAAGTTGTCGGAGCAAGATGATATTGCTGATGAAGAGGCAAGAGGAGTTGACGATGATGGAGAGGGAGGAATTGCTGACGTTTGTTGTCGAGTTATGCAGTTGATCTGAGTGTTGAAGTGAAGCGAAGCAAGTCCGTGCCTAAGGTGTGCCCTGTTAGAAGGGAGGCGTACCTTCTAACATACATCCTTCTTGCCAGGGATACAGTCGACAACCAATCGCATACGAGCATCAAGAAAGAATATTTACCTTAAGGCGCGCCCTGTTAGGGGGAGGCGCGCTATATATTCTTTTCACCATAAGGCGCGCTCAGTCAGGGGAAGGCGCGCTTCCTAACATTCTTCCTCGCGTCAAAGAGTACAAACAATACAAAAAATACAACATATCGTATAGGAGTATCAGGAAGAACATTTACCTTAAGGCGCCCAGTCAGGGGGAGGCGCGCTTCGACATATTCTTCCTTCCTGCAAGAGATACAACCTGAAAGTGTTTGTCCTAAATCCAATCATGTATGATGAGTTATGAAGAACTTTCTTGTATTCCTATTTGATCTCATTAATATTAATAAAAGACTTTTTTTGGTTTTATTATGGGCTTTATCTAGTTAAAGTGTTTAAAATAAGATGTTCCATAGTTTGGAGTAAAGCTTCTAAAAATATAATGAGATTTTAATAGTGAGATCTAGAAGATGACAACTCTACACTTAAACAGTTCCTGATCATAGAATAACTAATTGGAAGTTAGTGAATCCTCAAAGATTGGTACATACTATGCTTGCTCCCTTCAGGAGGATGTTTGTTCTCATAGGCATTTGTGTGGTGACACTATAACTAGTATGTGGGTGCTTATTAGGGAATAAGTTCACTGAACATGACTCGATAAGTTGAACAACTGTTGCGTAAAATACTAATGTGCAAGTGTACACAATAGCAAACAAGTAATATAGTAATAAATACTAGATATCGTTCCTCAAGGACTATTTAAACGTATCAATCACAAATAAAATATAACAGTCTAGTTATCGAACACACAATAAATTGGTGATGGTTTTTATACTAAAACTAATTTTAACCAACTAAAATTATACTAAAGAGCTTAACGAGTTTCAAATATGAGAAGATAAGTCAGGATAATTACTTCCCCCTAACAAAAGAATATCGGTAAAAGAGTCTCGAAATATTGCAGCAAATCACAATTTACTAGCTAGAATTCAATGGTCACAGGTTTCTCTCGAAATCACTATGATATAATTCCTAAAAATAAACTAACATATGTCTATGCCAATTTAATATTCGGAATCCAATTAAGCATCAATTCACAAAGCTATGCATGGTCACAACATATGTCTATACCGTAACTAAATTATAATCAAAAGATATAATCATGCACCACTCAAGTCTTGTGTCAATTAATCATAACCCTCTCGGTATTATAATTAACTCAATAACCCACTAGAGTTGATCAGACAATAGCAAGTATTAACATGAAAAACACTTGAGTAAACCACAAAATTGCATACAATACTCTTTAACAAAACACCAAAATTCTCATGCTAGGGTTCCATAAAAATCCCAACTTTATACAATTAGTTCATACTCAACATCTCAAAATCAACCAAGATAAAAAACACATGTTCATCATAACAAGAGTTGAGGAGAGAATTCTAAACAAAGAGATGAAGACGTGCTAATGATGATGCCATAGATAATAGATGTGTCCAATCAGACTGGTCTTCTGGATGATCCTTCAACTAGATGTCGATGTGGCTTGATATCACGGCGCGCCCTATGTAGCTGTATTTGCAGATATAATAGCCCTTCATGAGAGAATGCATTTTCTGGTTTTGAACTTGTTTTGTCGTTGATCCGTGCAGTCATGTCGTTGCTCCCATACGTTTTAGTAGGTTCATGATAACGTAAAATCTTTTAAGTACCTGTAGACTTGGCGTGCCTTAAGATGTGCGCACCCTGGAGCTATTGTTTTTTACCAGGATCTCAGATCGGCAGACGCTTGAGTTATAGACGATTCAGGCGCTGAAGCTAATTCTTTCCTTTGGGCGCGGCCTATGTTTAGCCGCGCCTAATGTTGAATTTTTGGTGTAACAACTACTACCCCCCAGTTCCAACGTGTATTGAAGATAAAGGTTGGAGTTATCTGAAATTCTTGCTCTATGATGAGCCTTTGATGTAAGATGTGCCATTCTTGAAGAGTTATGTGTAGGAGTGCACAACATTTTTGTAACTTCTGGATTGTTGATCAATCATTCGCAGCTTTAAATGCTTCTAAGACTGATAACTTGGATGAAGCTAAAACTCTGTCCATGGTCTAGGCCCTTGGCTGATGATATGTAGGGTAAGCTGTTGACGGTTGACATTTATGATGGATGGAGATGCTGGCAGGATGAGTGAAGTATGACCCGACAGATGTATGGGTGTGCCGTTGAAAGTTGAAGATCATCTGTTTGGAGACTGTTGAAGATTGACAAAGACAGTATTATGAAGATAGAGTTCCCTAGAATGTTGGACGTGTCCCTATACACAATCATATATACAAAATCATATTTAGTAAAATAGTAAAGTTAGTATTTACCTTATGGCGCACCCTGTTAGGGGAAGGCGCGCCCCATTTTTCCTTTGCGTTATCCCTAGCTCCTTCCTTTGCCTTTAGCCAAGGATTTTGTTCCACCTCCTTATATGCTTCATCCTTGAGAGCTGCAATTAGGAAATTGTAATGTCTTACCTGTCGCCCCTTTGACGTTTGGAGATTATGTACGTGAAGCGTTTGGAGTAAGTGTGGAGAGCTATGGTACTTCTGATCTGATGCTGCATCCTTGGTGAATGAAGGAGTCTTGATTACTTTGGCAAGAATGGCGAGAGGACTTGATTGGGAGTGATGTGTCAAGATCCTCCTAAGATTTGTCGATGTTGATTGTACCTGATCCTAGTTGGGTTGAAGGATCGTTGTAGACGGGGTGTTCTTCGGGGCAAGAGAATTTGATGATGAAGAAGCGAGATAAGTTGTCGGAGCAAGATGATATTGTTGATGAAGAGGCAAGAGGAGTTGACGATGATGGAGAGGGAGGAATTGCTGACGTTTGTTGTCGAGTTATGCAGTTGATCTGAGTGTTGAAGTGAAGCGAAGCAAGTCCGTGCCTAAGGTGTGCCCTGTTAGAAGGGAGGCGTACCTTCTAACATACATCCTTCTTGCCAGGGATACAGTCGACAACCAATCGCATACGAGCATCAAGAAAGAATATTTACCTTAAGGCGCGCCCTGTTAGGGGGAGGCGCGCTATATATTCTTTTCACCATAAGGCGCGCTCAGTCAGGGGGAGGCGCGCTTCCTAACATTCTTCCTCGCGTCAAAGAGTACAAACAATACAAAAAATACAACATATCGCATAGGAGTATCAGGAAGAACATTTACCTTAAGGCGCGCCCAGTCAGGGGGAGGCGCGCTTCGACATATTGTTCCTTCCTGCAAGAGATACAACCTGAAAGTGTTTGTCCTAAATCCAATCATGTATGATGAGTTAGGAAGAACTTTCTTGCATTCCTATTTGATCTCATTAATATTAATAAAAGACTTTTTTTGGTTTTATTATGGGCTTTATCTATTAAAAGTGTTTAAAATAAGATGTTCCATAGTTTGGAGTAAAGCTTCTAGAATTATAATGAGATTGTAATAGTGAGATCTAGAAGATGACAACTCTAGACTTAAACAGTTTTTGATCATAGGATAACTAATTGGAAGTTAGTGAATCCGCAAAGATTGGTACATACTATGCTTGCTCCCTTCAGGAGGATGTCTGTTCTCATAGGCATTTGTGTGGTGACACTATAACTAGTATGTGGGTGCTTATTAGGGAATAAGTTCACTGAACATGACTCGATAAGTTGAACAACTGTTGCGTAAAATACTAATGTGCAAGTGTACACAATAGCAAACAAGTAATATAGTAATAAATACTAGATATCGTTCCTTAAGGACTATTTAAACGTATCAATCACAAATAAAATATAACAGTCTAGTTATCGAACACACAATAAATTGGTGATGGTTTTTATACTAAAATTATACTAAAGAGCTTAACGAGTTTCAAATATGAGAAGATAAGTCAGGATAATTACTTCCCCCTAACACAAGAATATCGGTAAAAGAGTCGCGAATATTGCAGCAAATCACAATTTACTAGCTAGAATTCAATGGTCACAGGTTTCTCTCAAAATCACTATGATATAATTCCTAAAAATAAACTAACATATGTCTATGCCAATTTAATATTCGGAATCCAATTAAGCATCAATTCACAAAGCTATGCATGGTCGCAACATATGTCTATACCGTAACTAAATTATAATCAAAAGATATAATCATGCACCACTCAAGTGTTGTGTCAATTAATCATAACCCTCTCGGTATTATAATTAACTCAATAACCCACTAGAGTTGATCAGACAATAGCAAGTATTAACATGAAAAACACTTGAGTAAACCACAAAATTGCATACAATACTCTTTAACAAAACACCAAAATTCTCATGCTAGGGTTCCATAAAAATCCCAACTCTATACAATTAGTTCATACTCAACATCTCAAAATCAACCAAGAATAAAAAACACATGTTCATCATAACAAGAGTTAAGGAGAGAATTCTAAACAAAGAGATGAAGAAACAAATCCACTGAATGTCTTCAATGGCTGAAATATCTTCCGTCTCGCTTCTTCTTTCTCTCTATGCTTGTGCCTCCTTTCTCTATCTCGTATTGTGTCTCTCTAATTCTCTCTCGATACTAAAACCCTAATATCTATATTAAAAGTATTTTTAGTGAATCAATGAAAATACAAAGAGATTTCCGAATCAGAATAGAATTCCCAAAAGAGAAAATTCGCAGTTGACTTTTTGACTCTAATTCTGGGCTGATTAGACTGGGATAAAAATGCAAGTCCACCTCTGAATTAAAGGCCTTGTTCTAATCTTCGCGTGGGCTTATGAATCACCTGATTTGGACTTCTAGAACTCCAGATATGGCCCAAACACTGAATGCTGCGCAGCTGGCTTTAAAATCCGAATTTTATTCGAATTAAACTCCAATTCTTTCTATTTAAACTCCAATGCATATTTGATTAGAATTCCTTGCATTCTACAATAAAACATTAATATTTATTAAATAAAAATCCAATTAAGTACAAAATAACTAAAATATAGGGACAATATTAAGATAAAATGCACGCTTATCAACAACTAATGGAGATTACTCATGTGTCAATAGTTATTCACTGAGTGATAGTTGTACAAGTGTCCTTAGACTTGAGGCCTTTAAAGCTATCTTGTATATAATGAACTGTGCTTTGTTTAGTCCTTAGTCTCAAGGACATCCATAAGGTCTATTCTGGGCATAGGTATTTGTGTATAAAGATAGTTAACGTCAATAGAGGATATACCCCTTCCAGTAGAGGAAGATAATATCCTATGTTATTCTTAGTATGCAAGTTCTGGAATCTCTGGCCAGAGTGTGACAGCCCTCAAATCCGGGGGTCTGGATTTGGTGCCACTATATGAAAAACAATTTAAAACCTATATATTTGAAAGAGAGTAAAATAGAAATTTCAAAACCTGGATATTTTAAATATGATTTACAGTTTTGAAAACCTGTATTTTTGAAAAGCTGAAAAAAAACAGAGGATTTAAAACCTGAAAGCTTTAATAAAAGATTTAAAAGAACAAAGTTTAACCCCCTTTAAAACAGGATCGCAAACAGGCTATAGTATTGAAATCAGAAAAATAAAACTAATAAATTCTATTACATGTTTTTACAACTAAATCAAATTTAGACAACTCTAATTACCACTAGTCCCAAAGACTCGATCTTGGATACTCTTCCTGACCATCAGGTTGAAACTTAGTCACTTGCAATCCTCGCCTAGCCTTACTCTTATGCTTAGCCTAAATAGGCGAACCATCTTTAACATTATCTGAAAGGGGTTAGAAGAAATAGCAAGAATGAGCAAAAGAATGCTCAGCAAGTATATAATATCCAAACCAACAATAAATCAAACAGTATGTAAAACCTGACAATGATATAAAGATAATGATACCAACATAATATGATTTAAACCAACCAGTTTCTCCTTTATGGAATTGGAACCAGATAAGACGCTACGAGCTAAGCTGGGTGATCAGCCCACGACATAGCTCCGAACCCGCATATTCAATACGAGTTCTCAAATATAAAGGATCCTAGGCACACTTTGGCCTTTAATAATTCAATTGGGACCGGCGCCTCGGTCATAAAACATTTTCATCCAATTCCCTTTCTAAAACAGATAAATCAAATCATTTAAGGTTCAAAATCTTAAGCAACATTGATTCTCAACCAAATATTCATTTCAACACCTTAGCATTAGATTTCTACTAATTAAGTATTCTTTATCAAGGGTATAGGTTACTGAATCAAGTGTATCAATGTATTTTATAATAATGGCGGGGTAGGTTGTATGATGATAACTAAGGTCTTTCAGGAAATGGGTTTCATTTCTGGGTCAGGAACAAACAAGTGAACTAGTTTTTTTATAAGCAAGAACACAATTTGTTGTAGTTAAAAGGGAGGTAAGAAAACAAGGTTCTAAGCTCAATAATAAGTAACTAGCAGTTGTAGAAGATAAGGATGATAATAAAGTTGATACATTTGCAAGATATAAGTGACAAAAGGTATTCCATTTCATACTTGGGTAATTCCAGAATACTCGTAATTAGTAGAAGTCTAATTCTATAAGGAGTTTTGCAATATTCAAAGCATAACAAAAGCATTGCAGGAGCAAAATCTTTTAAAGAGAAAGTAGGTAGGATATATACTTGCCTTAACTCCGGTGTCTAGCTCAGATTTCTAATAACACTATGTAGTGCCATATCATTCCTTTCTGCCAGCTTCTGACAAGATTCTATCTATAACAATCTCTGCCCAACTTCAACTTGCAACACAACTTAGCTATTTTTGAATACCCATTTCAATCACTTCTCGATCAATGCCTCGATCAACGTCTCGTTCAATTCTATACGATGGCAAAATAGTATTTCAGTCGTCGGATCAGACAGATTAACTAAGCTCGAAAAGCATTAATACCTATCATATATCTACCCTTCGCATATATATACCACATAGTCAGACAAACACATAGCACATAGTTGAACAATTAACTTTTATAGCTATTAAAAGTCAATATTGATAAGTTATCATATAACATGTTTCAGTTAACCATGTCACCTTATTCTTATCTTATTTAATATCCTTTAACAAATAAAACATATATAGTTTCTAACGAAAATGAGACAGCACTTCCTCTATTTATCGGACTATCCACATGTTTTCTTATATTATTCAACAAGTAAGCAACTCAATCCAACTCAATAAACCAATAAGTACAGGACCAATATCAATTAAAACACAATATCACAGTATGCACACTTACGTAGCTAGATTTGAAATCATATATCACTATTAGACATGATTGACACTGACCAACCAAGTGTAAACTCCTCCTATGCACTAATCAAAGAAAGAAAACTAGAACAAATAGTTCAAACAGCCCTCACTCTATGATTTTTAACAAATTGAAAATTTATCGCTTTAATAAAAAATTTTTATGAGACACTCTTAAGCATTATTACAATCTACTATAAAAATTTCAGAAGCAAATTCCATGTTTAAGGGAGTAAAACAGGGCCTGCAAGTCAGGAACCTGAATCTGCCCTGCAGAACCAGCCCCACGCTAAGAATTTTAATAAATAAAAAAATTGGTCTGTTTGTATAAAATTTTAATGACATATTCCAGACACTAACATCTAACTCCAGTAAAAATTTGAGAAGCAGAGCTCGAGTTTAAAGTAGCAAAACAGGGCCTGGAATAGGACACACCTGCCCAGAATTTTCAGCGCATTTCGCAGTAAAACATGCATATCTTTTAGCTCGTTTAATGAAACTTTGAAATTCCTTTTGGTGCTTGATCTAGACTTCAAGTAGCAAATTATTAAAGAAAGATTAAGCACATAACTCAACTCAATTAACCCAGAATTATGCTGCAAAACAGACCAGCGATAGCCAAAACTTTCAACTCAAGTATGAATAATTTCTAAATCTTTAATCCACTACTTAAACTATTGAAATACCCGACCAAACACAAGTACATAACTCAACCCAAAGATTTAGTACCCAACTCATCTAATTATAGTACTAATTAAACGTACCAAGTACAATCACCAGACCACAACCAATTCAAATATCAATTAAGCACGTATATGTATATCATTATAAGATCAATAGCTTAGATATCAAAATAACTTGAACCACATAAATACACATAATTATATCAAAACAAAGTACCACTTACTCTGCATATATAAACATATACACCACCACTTTCAATTTAACTACTTAACTCTAAATCCAAGCTCGAAATCAATTAAGCCAACTAGTAACACCCATTCTCGATTATACACACAATAACATACATATAGTACCACACACTTTGAATGATACAACCACCAACTCCAATCTTCTTTCAATTACCCAATTAACCGTAAATAATCTACATTTTTGAAATCAAATCAGCCCTTAATCGCATCATCGTAATCCAAATTTCATAGATAATTCAACACCAAATTTGACTAAACTATATAACACATATATACAACAATTCACACTAAAATTCATCCCAACTCATGGATATAATAAGGACAGGGTTGTACCGAACAAGAATATGGTCAGAAGGTGGAGGACAGAGCCTGGGTTGCCAGAAACGGAGCATCGGTAGTCGATTAGACAGCGGTTGTCGCGACTTCAATCGCAGAACTGAGAACAGCGGCAGTGTTGGAGAGAAAAACGGAGGGCATCGATGTCGACAAACAGCATATAGGGGAGGCGACTGTTGGTTTGAGGGAGGAAGGAGAAATATGCGAGAGAGAGAGAGAGAGACGATAGATTTAGAGGAATGAGATTTTGATTTATGATAATATGAAGGTCGGCAAAACGAGGCGGTGCTGTAAAAGGGTACGTGGCTAAGTCTTGTACTTCCACGTGCCTTTAATAATCTGAATAACCAATTGACTCGGACCCGCTTTTAACTATATTATCGGAATATCTCGCTATTATAGTATCTTGGAAACATCACCAACATATTTTTATAAATCCCGGAATATTATAAAACTAATAAAATAAAAGTTTCGGGATTTATGAAGCATTACTGAAATTTATACGTAATTTAGAAGTTAATTGTGTTCAAGAAATATTTAAACATGAAACTTCTACAAAAATAATATTTTTAATATTTTCAAAACTCCTAAAAATATTCATTACCATTTTCAAGTAATTAAAAGAATTTTACAAGTCATTTTTGTATTTTAAGAAATTCAATTTCCTATAATCCATTTTAAAGAAAATCATAAATATTTATAAAACAACACAAAAGTTTGTAACAGATATACACACAAGCATAAATCACATCCAGATACTAAAGTTAAATCATAGAACAAGTAATTCATATATTTAACATGGTATTCAATTCAAAACACACAACAAAATTTCGATATCCTAATGAGTCGGAAAATATTTGAAAATTATAAAACTGGAATAAAATATAGAATTTTATTCCTCATTTTTCTCGAATAATCATGAATAAAAATAATAAAATAATATCTAAAATCCGAGTCGTCACAATCTACCCCCTTTAAAAAGATTCCGTCCTCGGAATCAGCGGAAAGCAAACTGGAGCGTACGATCTCTATAATCCGTAATACTCTTTGTTTATGATATAATATTTTTCTTGATCGCTGCCGGATACCCGCGTTGTCATCTGCTTTTATCCATGGTACACCTTACTACAAAGTCTTAATTCATATTGGAAACTTGATTGGCATACCTTCAAACTATTAGAGATAACAAGAATTTTGAAGATTTAAAAGTATGACAGATTTCATATATCAAAGCAAATGTCACATGATTATGGTCATATAATTATGAGTTTGTTGAATAAATCTCATTTGAATGAGGGAATAACTGAGAGACCAATATGATCTAAAGAACTCAGTGTTGCGTGTCTGGATTAAGACACTACTAAAGATAGTTAACCTTCTTGTGTATACAACACACACAAGTGATGGCGTCCCATCCAACTTCTATCACACAGACAGATAGTCCTTGTGTCCCCTGTAAGTAGGGTTGTTCACCTCAGTTAGAGTAGAGAATATGAAAGGGTCCAAAAATATCAAAAATTGAATAGATTCCAAAGGTGTTACGGTAAACACATGTATCATTTGAGAACTCAAGTGAGAGGGAAAGATATATTCTTCACCAAAAAAACTTTATGAAAGTGATGTCTAAACAAATCAATGATGAGGGAAAAAAAAATCAATATAATCAACAGTGAGGAAGGTATTGCCAGTATTTTCACAGATGTCTTCTTGATCGATTCCTTTGATGACTCGTTCTGATTCCAGTGATTCTTCTTGACGTTCTAGTGATCACTTGCATATATTATCGTTGACTCGTAATAGCCTCTGCAGATCCCATCATTGATATCGTTGTCGATCAGAAGTCTTATCCTACTTTATAAAATTATCAACATATAATGTTGACGTCTTAACTCACTCATAAGTACTAGATCGAGTAATCTAACACGAAATCTACGTAGCTCTAACACTCACTCCTTAAATATATACAAAGCTTTAAACGCGGTCATGTCTATTCGCCAATTCTATATATCTCTGACAAGAATCAAAAGGTGAATCTCCAAATAGCACTCAACACTTGGCAGATACTACAATGATACATTAGACTGTGTGAGAATGTCTACTAGTTCGACCTCAAATGTTTCAAATTTTAAGGTTCTTCTGATAGTCTAATTCTGACCTTCTTAATATGATATAACTCTAAATTGGTCAATATACTAGGACTGAAAGAACTAGAATTAGGAATTGTGATGTCTATAACTATAAACACTTAAACTTAATCATCTAGCTTCATTCTATTCTGCTCGGAGAGACTATCCCCAAATAGTCTTACGATACCTCTATATGAGGTCACACCACGTAATCTTTTTTTTTTTTTTAAAACCTATTATTACCACCTATATTCTGATTTCAATAACTTATAACCTCCAGCTCTGATACCAACTGTGACAGCCCTCAAATCCGGGGGTCTGGATTTGGTGCCACTATATGAAAAAAAATTTAAAACCTATATATTTGAAAGAGAGTAAAATAGAAATTTCAAAACCTGGATATTTTAAATATGATTTACAGTTTTGAAAACCTGTATTTTTGAAAAGCTTAAAAAAACAGAGGATTTAAAACCTGAAAGCTTTAATAAAAGATTTAAAAGAACAAAGTTTAACCCCCTTTAAAACAGGATCGCAAACAGGCTATAGTATTGAAATCAGAAAAATAAAACTAATAAATTCTATTACATGTTTTTACAACTAAATCAAATTTAGACAACTCTAATTACCACTAGTCCCAAAGACTCGATCTTGGATACTCTTCCTGACCATCAGGTTGAAACTTAGTCACTTGCAATCCTCGCCTAGCCTTACTCTTATGCTTAGCCTAAATAGGCGAACCATCTTTAACATTATCTGAAAGGGGTTAGAAGAAATAGCAAGAATGAGCAAAAGAATGCTCAGCAAGTATATAATATCCAAACCAACAATAAATCAAACAGTATGTAAAACCTGACAATGATATAAAGATAATGATACCAACATAATATGATTTAAACCAACCAGTTTCTCCTTTATGGAATTGGAACCAGATAAGACGCTACGAGCTAAGCTGGGTGATCAGCCCACGACATAGCTCCGAACCCGCATATTCAATACGAGTTCTCAAATATAAAGGATCCTAGGCACACTTTGGCCTTTAATAATTCAATTGGGACCGGCGCCTCGGTCATAAAACATTTTCATCCAATTCCCTTTCTAAAACAGATAAATCAAATCATTTAAGGTTCAAAATCTTAAGCAACATTGATTCTCAACCAAATATTCATTTCAACACCTTAGCATTAGATTTCTACTAATTAAGTATTCTTTATCAAGGGTATAGGTTACTGAATCAAGTGTATCAATGTATTTTATAATAATGGCGGGGTAGGTTGTATGATGATAACTAAGGTCTTTCAGGAAATGGGTTTCATTTCTGGGTCAGGAACAAACAAGTGAACTAGTTTTTTTATAAGCAAGAACACAATTTGTTGTAGTTAAAAGGGAGGTAAGAAAACAAGGTTCTAAGCTCAATAATAAGTAACTAGCAGTTGTAGAAGATAAGGATGATAATAAAGTTGATACATTTGCAAGATATAAGTGACAAAAGGTATTCCATTTCATACTTGGGTAATTCCAGAATACTCGTAATTAGTAGAAGTCTAATTCTATAAGGAGTTTTGCAATATTCAAAGCATAACAAAAGCATTGCAGGAGCAAAATCTTTTAAAGAGAAAGTAGGTAGGATATATACTTGCCTTAACTCCGGTGTCTAGCTCAGATTTCTAATAACACTATGTAGTGCCATATCATTCCTTTCTGCCAGCTTCTGACAAGATTCTATCTATAACAATCTCTGCCCAACTTCAACTTGCAACACAACTTAGCTATTTTTGAATACCCATTTCAATCACTTCTCGATCAATGCCTCGATCAACGTCTCGTTCAATTCTATACGATGGCAAAATAGTATTTCAGTCGTCGGATCAGACAGATTAACTAAGCTCGAAAAGCATTAATACCTATCATATATCTACCCTTCGCATATATATACCACATAGTCAGACAAACACATAGCACATAGTTGAACAATTAACTTTTATAGCTATTAAAAGTCAATATTGATAAGTTATCATATAACATGTTTCAGTTAACCATGTCACCTTATTCTTATCTTATTTAATATCCTTTAACAAATAAAACATATATAGTTTCTAACGAAAATGAGACAGCACTTCCTCTATTTATCGGACTATCCACATGTTTTCTTATATTATTCAACAAGTAAGCAACTCAATCCAACTCAATAAACCAATAAGTACAGGACCAATATCAATTAAAACACAATATCACAGTATGCACACTTACGTAGCTAGATTTGAAATCATATATCACTATTAGACATGATTGACACTGACCAACCAAGTGTAAACTCCTCCTATGCACTAATCAAAGAAAGAAAACTAGAACAAATAGTTCAAACAGCCCTCACTCTATGATTTTTAACAAATTGAAAATTTATCGCTTTAATAAAAAAATTTTATGAGACTATAAAAATTTCAGAAGCAAATTCCATGTTTAAGGGAGTAAAACAGGGCCTGCAAGTCAGGAACCTGAATCTGCCCTGCAGAACCAGCCCCACGCTAAGAATTTTAATAAATAAAAAAATTGGTCTGTTTGTATAAAATTTTAATGACATATTCCAGACACTAACATCTAACTCCAGTAAAAATTTGAGAAGCAGAGCTCGAGTTTAAAGTAGCAAAACAGGGCCTGGAATAGGACACACCTGCCCAGAATTTTCAGCGCATTTCGCAGTAAAACATGCATATCTTTTAGCTCGTTTAATGAAACTTTGAAATTCCTTTTGGTGCTTGATCTAGACTTCAAGTAGCAAATTATTAAAGAAAGATTAAGCACATAACTCAACTCAATTAACCCAGAATTATGCTGCAAAACAGACCAGCGATAGCCAAAACTTTCAACTCAAGTATGAATAATTTCTAAATCTTTAATCCACTACTTAAACTATTGAAATACCCGACCAAACACAAGTACATAACTCAACCCAAAGATTTAGTACCCAACTCATCTAATTATAGTACTAATTAAACGTACCAAGTACAATCACCAGACCACAACCAATTCAAATATCAATTAAGCACGTATATGTATATCATTATAAGATCAATAGCTTAGATATCAAAATAACTTGAACCACATAAATACACATAATTATATCAAAACAAAGTACCACTTACTCTGCATATATAAACATATACACCACCACTTTCAATTTAACTACTTAACTCTAAATCCAAGCTCGAAATCAATTAAGCCAACTAGTAACACCCATTCTCGATTATACACACAATAACATACATATAGTACCACACACTTTGAATGATACAACCACCAACTCCAATCTTCTTTCAATTACCCAATTAACCGTAAATAATCTACATTTTTGAAATCAAATCAGCCCTTAATCGCATCATCGTAATCCAAATTTCATAGATAATTCAACACCAAATTTGACTAAACTATATAACACATATATACAACAATTCACACTAAAATTCATCCCAACTCATGGATATAATAAGGACAGGGTTGTACCGAACAAGAATATGGTCAGAAGGTGGAGGACAGAGCCTGGGTTGCCAGAAACGGAGCATCGGTAGTCGATTAGACAGCGGTTGTCGCGACTTCAATCGCAGAACTGAGAACAGCGGCAGTGTTGGAGAGAAAAACGGAGGGCATCGATGTCGACAAACAGCATATAGGGGAGGCGACTGTTGGTTTGAGGGAGGAAGGAGAAATATGCGAGAGAGAGAGAGAGAGACGATAGATTTAGAGGAATGAGATTTTGATTTATGATAATATGAAGGTCGGCAAAACGAGGCGGTGCTGTAAAAGGGTACGTGGCTAAGTCTTGTACTTCCACGTGCCTTTAATAATCTGAATAACCAATTGACTCGGACCCGCTTTTAACTATATTATCGGAATATCTCGCTATTATAGTATCTTGGAAACATCACCAACATATTTTTATAAATCCCGGAATATTATAAAACTAATAAAATAAAAGTTTCGGGATTTATGAAGCATTACTGAAATTTATACGTAATTTAGAAGTTAATTGTGTTCAAGAAATATTTAAACATGAAACTTCTACAAAAATAATATTTTTAATATTTTCAAAACTCCTAAAAATATTCATTACCATTTTCAAGTAATTAAAAGAATTTTACAAGTCATTTTTGTATTTTAAGAAATTCAATTTCCTATAATCCATTTTAAAGAAAATCATAAATATTTATAAAACAACACAAAAGTTTGTAACAGATATACACACAAGCATAAATCACATCCAGATACTAAAGTTAAATCATAGAACAAGTAATTCATATATTTAACATGGTATTCAATTCAAAACACACAACAAAATTTCGATATCCTAATGAGTCGGAAAATATTTGAAAATTATAAAACTGGAATAAAATATAGAATTTTATTCCTCATTTTTCTCGAATAATCATGAATAAAAATAATAAAATAATATCTAAAATCCGAGTCGTCACAATCTACCCCCTTTAAAAAGATTCCGTCCTCGGAATCAGCGGAAAGCAAACTGGAGCGTACGATCTCTATAATCCGTAATACTCTTTGTTTATGATATAATATTTTTCTTGATCGCTGCCGGATACCCGCGTTGTCATCTGCTTTTATCCATGGTACACCTTACTACAAAGTCTTAATTCATATTGGAAACTTGATTGGCATACCTTCAAACTATTAGAGATAACAAGAATTTTGAAGATTTAAAAGTATGACAGATTTCATATATCAAAGCAAATGTCACATGATTATGGTCATATAATTATGAGTTTGTTGAATAAATCTCATTTGAATGAGGGAATAACTGAGAGACCAATATGATCTAAAGAACTCAGTGTTGCGTGTCTGGATTAAGACACTACTAAAGATAGTTAACCTTCTTGTGTATACAACACACACAAGTGATGGCGTCCCATCCAACTTCTATCACACAGACAGATAGTCCTTGTGTCCCCTGTAAGTAGGGTTGTTCACCTCAGTTAGAGTAGAGAATATGAAAGGGTCCAAAAATATCAAAAATTGAATAGATTCCAAAGGTGTTACGGTAAACACATGTATCATTTGAGAACTCAAGTGAGAGGGAAAGATATATTCTTCACCAAAAAAACTTTATGAAAGTGATGTCTAAACAAATCAATGATGAGGGAAAAAAAAAATCAATATAATCAACAGTGAGGAAGGTATTGCCAGTATTTTCACAGATGTCTTCTTGATCGATTCCTTTGATGACTCGTTCTGATTCCAGTGATTCTTCTTGACGTTCTACTGATCACTTGCATATATTATCGTTGACTCGTAATAGCCTCTGCAGATCCCATCATTGATATCGTTGTCGATCAGAAGTCTTATCCTACTTTATAAAATTATCAACATATAATGTTGACGTCTTAACTCACTCATAAGTACTAGATCGAGTAATCTAACACGAAATCTACGTAGCTCTAACACTCACTCCTTAAATATATACAAAGCTTTAAACGCGGACATGTCTATTCGCCAATTCTATATATCTCTGACAAGAATCAAAAGGTGAATCTCCAAATAGCACTCAACACTTGGCAGATACTACAATGATACATTAGACTGTGTGAGAATGTCTACTAGTTCGACCTCAAATGTTTCAAATTTTAAGGTTCTTCTGATAGTCTAATTCTGACCTTCTTAATATGATATAACTCTAAATTGGTCAATATACTAGGACTGAAAGAACTAGAATTAGGAATTGTGATGTCTATAACTATAAACACTTAAACTTAATCATCTAGCTTCATTCTATTCTGCTCGGAGAGACTATCCCCAAATAGTCTTACGATACCTCTATATGAGGTCACACCACGTAATCTTTTTTTTTTTTTAAAACCTATTATTACCACCTATATTCTGATTTCAATAACTTATAACCTCCAGCTCTGATACCAACTGTGACAGCCCTCAAATCCGGGGGTCTGGATTTGGTGCCACTATATGAAAAAAAATTTAAAACCTATATATTTGAAAGAGAGTAAAATAGAAATTTCAAAACCTGGATATTTTAAATATGATTTACAGTTTTGAAAACCTGTATTTTTGAAAAGCTTAAAAAAACAGAGGATTTAAAACCTGAAAGCTTTAATAAAAGATTTAAAAGAACAAAGTTTAACCCCCTTTAAAACAGGATCGCAAACAGGCTATAGTATTGAAATCAGAAAAATAAAACTAATAAATTCTATTACATGTTTTTACAACTAAATCAAATTTAGACAACTCTAATTACCACTAGTCCCAAAGACTCGATCTTGGATACTCTTCCTGACCATCAGGTTGAAACTTAGTCACTTGCAATCCTCGCCTAGCCTTACTCTTATGCTTAGCCTAAATAGGCGAACCATCTTTAACATTATCTGAAAGGGGTTAGAAGAAATAGCAAGAATGAGCAAAAGAATGCTCAGCAAGTATATAATATCCAAACCAACAATAAATCAAACAGTATGTAAAACCTGACAATGATATAAAGATAATGATACCAACATAATATGATTTAAACCAACCAGTTTCTCCTTTATGGAATTGGAACCAGATAAGACGCTACGAGCTAAGCTGGGTGATCAGCCCACGACATAGCTCCGAACCCGCATATTCAATACGAGTTCTCAAATATAAAGGATCCTAGGCACACTTTGGCCTTTAATAATTCAATTGGGACCGGCGCCTCGGTCATAAAACATTTTCATCCAATTCCCTTTCTAAAACAGATAAATCAAATCATTTAAGGTTCAAAATCTTAAGCAACATTGATTCTCAACCAAATATTCATTTCAACACCTTAGCATTAGATTTCTACTAATTAAGTATTCTTTATCAAGGGTATAGGTTACTGAATCAAGTGTATCAATGTATTTTATAATAATGGCGGGGTAGGTTGTATGATGATAACTAAGGTCTTTCAGGAAATGGGTTTCATTTCTGGGTCAGGAACAAACAAGTGAACTAGTTTTTTTATAAGCAAGAACACAATTTGTTGTAGTTAAAAGGGAGGTAAGAAAACAAGGTTCTAAGCTCAATAATAAGTAACTAGCAGTTGTAGAAGATAAGGATGATAATAAAGTTGATACATTTGCAAGATATAAGTGACAAAAGGTATTCCATTTCATACTTGGGTAATTCCAGAATACTCGTAATTAGTAGAAGTCTAATTCTATAAGGAGTTTTGCAATATTCAAAGCATAACAAAAGCATTGCAGGAGCAAAATCTTTTAAAGAGAAAGTAGGTAGGATATATACTTGCCTTAACTCCGGTGTCTAGCTCAGATTTCTAATAACACTATGTAGTGCCATATCATTCCTTTCTGCCAGCTTCTGACAAGATTCTATCTATAACAATCTCTGCCCAACTTCAACTTGCAACACAACTTAGCTATTTTTGAATACCCATTTCAATCACTTCTCGATCAATGCCTCGATCAACGTCTCGTTCAATTCTATACGATGGCAAAATAGTATTTCAGTCGTCGGATCAGACAGATTAACTAAGCTCGAAAAGCATTAATACCTATCATATATCTACCCTTCGCATATATATACCACATAGTCAGACAAACACATAGCACATAGTTGAACAATTAACTTTTATAGCTATTAAAAGTCAATATTGATAAGTTATCATATAACATGTTTCAGTTAACCATGTCACCTTATTCTTATCTTATTTAATATCCTTTAACAAATAAAACATATATAGTTTCTAACGAAAATGAGACAGCACTTCCTCTATTTATCGGACTATCCACATGTTTTCTTATATTATTCAACAAGTAAGCAACTCAATCCAACTCAATAAACCAATAAGTACAGGACCAATATCAATTAAAACACAATATCACAGTATGCACACTTACGTAGCTAGATTTGAAATCATATATCACTATTAGACATGATTGACACTGACCAACCAAGTATAAACTCCTCCTATGCACTAATCAAAGAAAGAAAACTAGAACAAATAGTTCAAACAGCCCTCACTCTATGATTTTTAACAAATTGAAAATTTATCGCTTTAATACAAAATTTTTATGAGACTATAAAAATTTCAGAAGCAAATTCCATGTTTAAGGGAGTAAAACAGGGCCTGCAAGTCAGGAACCTGAATCTGCCCTGCAGAACCAGCCCCACGCTAAGAATTTTAATAAATAAAAAAATTGGTCTGTTTGTATAAAATTTTAATGACATATTCCAGACACTAACATCTAACTCCAGTAAAAATTTGAGAAGCAGAGCTCGAGTTTAAAGTAGCAAAACAGGGCCTGGAATAGGACACACCTGCCCAGAATTTTCAGCGCATTTCGCAGTAAAACATGCATATCTTTTAGCTCGTTTAATGAAACTTCGAAATTCCTTTTGGTGCTTGATCTAGACTTCAAGTAGCAAATTATTAAAGAAAGATTAAGCACATAACTCAACTCAATTAACCCAGAATTATGCTGCAAAACAGACCAGCGATAGCCAAAACTTTCAACTCAAGTATGAATAATTTCTAAATCTTTAATCCACTACTTAAACTATTGAAATACCCGACCAAACACAAGTACATAACTCAACCCAAAGATTTAGTACCCAACTCATCTAATTATAGTACTAATTAAACGTACCAAGTACAATCACCAGACCACAACCAATTCAAATATCAATTAAGCACGTATATGTATATCATTATAAGATCAATAGCTTAGATATCAAAATAACTTGAACCACATAAATACACATAATTATATCAAAACAAAGTACCACTTACTCTGCATATATAAACATATACACCACCACTTTCAATTTAACTACTTAACTCTAAATCCAAGCTCGAAATCAATTAAGCCAACTAGTAACACCCATTCTCGATTATACACACAATAACATACATATAGTACCACACACTTTGAATGATACAACCACCAACTCCAATCTTCTTTCAATTACCCAATTAACCGTAAATAATCTACATTTTTGAAATCAAATCAGCCCTTAATCGCATCATCGTAATCCAAATTTCATAGATAATTCAACACCAAATTTGACTAAACTATATAACACATATATACAACAATTCACACTAAAATTCATCCCAACTCATGGATATAATAAGGACAGGGTTGTACCGAACAAGAATATGGTCAGAAGGTGGAGGACAGAGCCTGGGTTGCCAGAAACGGAGCATCGGTAGTCGATTAGACAGCGGTTGTCGCGACTTCAATCGCAGAACTGAGAACAGCGGCAGTGTTGGAGAGAAAAACGGAGGGCATCGATGTCGACAAACAGCATATAGGGGAGGCGACTGTTGGTTTGAGGGAGGAAGGAGAAATATGCGAGAGAGAGAGAGACGATAGATTTAGAGGAATGAGATTTTGATTTATGATAATATGAAGGTCGGCAAAACGAGGCGGTGCTGTAAAAGGGTACGTGGCTAAGTCTTGTACTTCCACGTGCCTTTAATAATCTGAATAACCAATTGACTCGGACCCGCTTTTAACTATATTATCGGAATATCTCGCTATTATAGTATCTTGGAAACATCACCAACATATTTTTATAAATCCCGGAATATTATAAAACTAATAAAATAAAAGTTTCGGGATTTATGAAGCATTACTGAAATTTATACGTAATTTAGAAGTTAATTGTGTTCAAGAAATATTTAAACATGAAACTTCTACAAAAATAATATTTTTAATATTTTCAAAACTCCTAAAAATATTCATTACCATTTTCAAGTAATTAAAAGAATTTTACAAGTCATTTTTGTATTTTAAGAAATTCAATTTCCTATAATCCATTTTAAAGAAAATCATAAATATTTATAAAGCAACACAAAAGTTTGTAACAGATATACACACAAGCATAAATCACATCCAGATACTAAAGTTAAATCATAGAACAAGTAATTCATATATTTAACATGGTATTCAATTCAAAACACACAACAAAATTTCGATATCCTAATGAGTCGGAAAATATTTGAAAATTATAAAACTGGAATAAAATATAGAATTTTATTCCTCATTTTTCTCGAATAATCATGAATAAAAATAATAAAATAATATCTAAAATCCGAGTCGTCACACAGAGTGTATGAAATTAGAAAGGAGTTTCTAATTTACATTAATATGACCTTTGCATTATGAATAAGAAATCATATGATTAAATTTGATAGGCCTGACACGAGATCCATGACTTGTATTTAATCGGGATATTGTAAGGGTAGAAGGAATTCTTTGTACGGTGACTAGTCACTGACAGGTTCTTGGTATTCTAAGCAGTGAATTCATATTGTCCAGATAGTCGCGATATGTTGAGAAGCATCACTAACGATGTAGAATAAATATAACTAATCAGTTAATTATATTTAATGAATTTTAATATTCATATAAATAATTAATAAAAGGTATATTATTTATTTCTACTACTGGTATAATATTGAACCTACAGGGTCACACCATAAAAGAATATTTTCTTTGATGAAAAAGATGAGAGAGAGAATTATTTTTTAAATAGTTTAGAAAAAGAAATAATGATTAAAATAGTTTTAATTATTATTTAGACATTTATAAGATAAAGTGTAGGATTTATATAATAATATATATTAATATATTAATTATATAAAACCTAAAAGAGCTCTATATAAAGAAAGATATGAGGAGGTATTTAGACTTGTGTTTTGTGAACACCTAGTAGCCACCATCTCCTTCTTCAACATCTCTCTCTGTCTCCCAAAAACTCCATTTTTGTAAAAGCTTGGTTTTATAAAAAGCTTCATCGAAGAGTATCATTCTTGGTGGATACCGGTAGAGCGCTTCACACTCTGAGAAGCAACTGCTATCAACCATTTTATAAAGCTTCGTTTTTCAAGGTAAGGTTACGATTCCTCCACTCTTGTAAATTATATATGTTTTTCTATATGCGCGATATATGGTTTTTACGGAATAATTGTTATATCATGCTTCCGCTCATCCGTAAATTCCTTCATTGGCATCAAAGCTAGGTTCTGCATGTAGTATATAAAAATTTTCAGACTTTTTTATGCATGTATGGATTTATTGTGTTTTTGCAAGTTTATTTATATTTAATTATGAATTAATTCGAGATAAGTTTTGCATGAGATTTTGACTATTGATCTGGGTTCTACAAGTGTTGTGGATCATCTAGGTATTTTTTTCTATAATTTTGTGATGTGTAGATTATTTGTTATGAATTTTTAAAATTATTTTAATTAAAATTCATAAAATAATTATGCATGTTGAAATATATGAAATTAATATTTGCACAAGGACCCATGGCTGATCTGATAATTTTCTGCTATTGCCTGATTTAAGAAATCATATTATTTTGATTTTTATTAATTTATTAATTAATTGTTAATTAATTTATTAATAATAAAATTAAAATAATAATAATATTAATAAAGGCTATTAATGTTAAAGGCATTAGGTTTTATTTGTATTGTGGTAACGGCAGAAGCAGACAGACAGTAGATTGACACAAATCGACAGGAGAGAGAAAGAAAGAAAACAAAACAAAACTTGTGTTGTGCTGGGCGCGTGAGGCGCGTGTGACAGGGGGAGGGTGTCTCACATTTAGTGCATGCGTTACAGCCCCTGTAACGCGTTACGGAAATGCTTTATAGCCCGATTGTCCGCATTAAAATTGATTTTTTGGGAGTTTCGTAACTCCGTTTTGGGCGTGCAATATATCGTTGGATTCGTTTTCCGAGACGGATCTAATGGAGTGGTCAAATAGTTTTTTTATGTAAAAAGTTTTGAACTATTTATATTCCTGAAAGTGTTTTAAAGCATGTTTTAATTATTTTAAATTGCTTTAAAATACGATAATAAACCCATACATCGTTATATCAATGTGTGACATGATATTACTTGCATGCTTATTTGTTTATTTAATTTTATATATGAGATATATGCCTATATTTACCATGCGATGATAGATTTAGGTGAACTTAAATCAAAATAAGGCGTGCTCTAGAAAATCTAGAATAGGAATCGTTTCTTGCCTTAACAATAATATTATGAATACAATCATGAGATTCTTGTGTTTATGAAACACGTAATTAAATATGAATTTTCAATATTTAGAGAAAGGATGAATTATGTCAAAAGCGGATTTCGATATGTAAGAAAGGGGTATTAAGTGACGCCTCTTGACAATGTTCCCCCCGATATGGGAATCATTTACTTATCGATTATTGATTTGAAATATTTAATTTAAAAGTAAGAATCTCTTTATAATATGATTATGATTGTAACATAATATAATCCCTCTAAAATTAAATAATATCAAGTAGTAATTGGCCATTGACACAACGGGTTTGTGTCGGTCATAGCCTTCCAACATGGTAGAAAGTAGTTCTTATATTTTAAATCATTGTCGTTTCGTGCTACAGCCGAGGGCTTTGATTTCGAAATAAGAAATACTTATCTATTACATAGAGATGTGTACATTGAATTAGAATCTAACGGTCGTTACGTGCTGCAGCCGTGGGCCGTTGGAAACTGATTCAAGTGTACGAAATGTTGGGTTTGACTTGACTTAGAATATTGAGTTTGTCGTGCTACAGTCGTGACTCAATTATTCAAGAGGCTAAAGTTTTATTAGGGAATAACATAAGATGTAATTGACAAGAGTTGTCTGCCTATTGAACATCACATGACTTTTCGTTCTACAGCCGAGGTTGTGTGATGAAATGTAGGATCCCTATTCCCACTAGCATTATGAATGCTTAATTTTTCACTTAGGGGGTTGTATAAATTAGATAAACTAGTGGGATCTACTTATGAATAAAGACCCGATTCATATGGTGTTTTAAAATGAGATTGAATATTTGCTAAGTGTTGTTATGTGTTCATCATTTACAGATTTACTATATACGTTATGTCTTCTGCACTATCACTCCGGAGCATACTAGATGCTCACAAGTTGACTGGTCCTAATTTTGATGACTGGCTTCGAAACTTGAGAATTGTTCTCAGGGTTGAGAAGCTGGAATATGTGCTTGACTCACCTATGCCTGCTAAACCTGCTGACGATGCACATAATGATGAACATGTTGTGTATCGTAAGTGGATAGATGATGCAAATGTTGTACAATGTATCATGCTAGCTTCCATGAACATTGAGCTACAGAAGCAGCATGAGCATATGGATGCTCATACTATCCTTACGCATCTACAAGAGTTGTATGATGTGGCAGAGAGGACAGCTCGATATGAGATATCGAAGGAGTTGTTCCATTGTAGGATGTCTGAGGGATCATCTGTGAATGACCATGTACTTAAGATGATCAATTTGATTGAACGTCTTGGACAACTTGGTTTTAACATGGATGGGGAACTGACTCAAGACTTGGTCTTGCAACCATTTCCAAGTTCGTTTTCGCAGTTTGTTGTGAACTTTCATATGAATAAGCTGGATGTCAGCTTGGCTGAACTCCACAACATGTTGAAGACTGCAGAATCGAATTTTCCTTCTAAGAAGAGTTCTGTTCTTCTAATTGGTGAAGGTTCCAATCCTAAGAAAAGGAAGAAGAACCCTTCAAAGAAGAAGAAGGTAGGTGAGAAAAAGCCGGTTCCACCAAAAGCTGAAGACCCCAAGAGCTAGGGTTAAAAATGGGGCGGGTTCGGGGCGGGGACTTCATTTCCCAGCCCCGCCCCATATATATTTTTTCTGCCCCGTCCCCGCCCTATTCCCCGCGGGGAGTTATTTTTAATCCCCATCCCCACCCCACCGGGGATTTAATATAATTTCGCCCCGCTCCGCCCCGCCCCGCTGTTATAATATTATACTAAATTTAGTAATTTTTCTTCAGAATTTCATAAAAATATACGAGACATGTATATTAAAAGCAAAAAACTAAATATAATAGAAATCAAATAGACATGTTATACATTGTAAAATTATAGTTTTGTGTATTATAAAATAATAATATTAAATATAATAAGTATATTATATTAAATATAATAAATATAATATTTTAAATATAATTATTTATTTATATTAAATATATGCGGGGCGGGGCGGGGAATCCCCGCGGGGATTCAATAAATACCATACTTGCCCCATATTTTGGCGGGGCGGGAAATCATTCCCCGTAACTACCCCATTCCCCATATTAGCGGGCGTATCTGCCCCATTCGGGCCGGGTTGGAGCGGGTTCGACTACCCCATTCCCCATATTAGCGGGTGTATCTGCCCCATTCGGGCCGGGTTGGGGCGGGTTCGCCATTTTCCCCACCCCATTTTTAACCCTACCAAGAGCAAAGCTGTTTGCTTCCACTGTAACAAGGTGGGGCACTGGAAAAGGAACTGCAAGGTTTACCTTGCAGAATTGAAGAAGAAGAAGGGTAGTGAGACTACCGCTTCTATTTCAGGTATGTTCATGATTGAAGTGAATATGTCATTAAATCAAATTTCTACTTGGGTATTAGATACCGCCTATGGTTCTCATATTTGCAATTCGTTGCAGGGACTAAGGAGAAGTAGGACTCTTGAGGAAGAGGAGGTGATTCTACGGATGGGAAATGGAGCAAGAGTTGCTGCTGAAGTTGTAGGATCATTTCATTTACATATGCCTACGGGCAAGACTATTGTTTTAAATAATTGTTATTTTGTTCCCTCGATTGTGAGGAATATTATTTCTATTCCCATGTTAGACTTGGCTGGATTTTCGTTTGTTATTCAGAATAATAAATGTTCAATTCTTAGAGATAACGTTCTTTATGGAAGTGGTATTTTAAATAATGGTCTGTATGTATGTGACGTAGAGCATAATTTACTACAAATTGAACATACTAATAAAAGAAAAAGGGATGATGAAAATCTCACCTTTTTGTGGCACTGTAGACTTGGTCATATTAGTGAAAATAGACTGCGGACATTGCATAAGGAAGGGTTACTTGACCCCTTTGATTTTGATCATATCCTACATGTGAGTCTTGTCTATTAGGCAAAATGACCAAATCTCCATTTAGTGGACATGGAGAGAAGGCTGCAGATTTACTAGGATTGGTACACACAGATGTATGTGGACCAATGTCTACGCAAGCTATGGGTCGATTTTCATACTTCATTACTTTCATAGATGATTGATCCAGATTCAGATATGTGTATTTGCTGAAACACAAATCTGAAGCCTTTGAAAAGTTCAAAGAATATAAGAATGAAGTGGAGAAACAAACCAAACAAAGTATTAAAACTCTTCGATCAGATCGAGGTGGTGGATACTTGAATGGAGAGTTTCTAGATTATCTCAAAGAAAATGGTATAGTCTCCCAGTGGACTCCTCCATATACTCTACAGTTGAATGGGGTTTCCGAAAGGAGAAATCGAACTTTGTTAGACATGGTTCGATCCATGATGAGCTATGCGGATCTTCCAGTATTCCTATAGGGTTATGCATTGGAAACCTCAGCATATTTACTGAATAAGGTGACTTCCAAATCTGTTCCGCAAACTCCATATGAGATATAGAAAGAAAAGAAACCGAGTCTTAAACACGTTAAGATTTGGGGATGTCCAGCTTATGTCAAGAAAGTTGATCCTGATAAGCTGGAATCTCGATCCGTAAAATGTAGTTTTGTGGGATATCCTAAAGAGACTTTGGGGTATTACTTTTACACCGATCATAGGGTGCTTGTCTCTAGACATGCTACCTTCTTAGAAAAGCAGTTTATCCTTGAAGAAAATAGTGGGAGCAAAATTGAACTTAATGAAGTTCAAGAAGCACAAACTACTACGGTTCAAGTGGAAACACCTGTTCAGACTGAACAACCTTCTGTGGAATAGCCCATTCGAAGGTCAGGGAGAGTGTCTCGCCAACATGAGAGGTATTATGGCCTTGTCATTGAGAATGACAATGAGTTGTCAATCGTTGATGATGACGACCCTATGACCTATAATTAGGCTATGAGCAGTGTTGACTCAGAGAAATGGCAAAGTGCCATGGAATCCGAAATGGTATCTATGTATACCAACCAAGTATGGACTTTGGTTGAAGCACCTGAAGGTGTGAAGCCTATTGAGTGCAAATGGGTATACAAAAGAAAGATTGGAGCATATGGCAAGGTGGAGACCTATAAGGCCAGGCTTGTGGCAAAAGGATTCAGACAAAGGCAAGGGATTGACTTTGATGAAACTTTTTCGCCTATAGCCCTGTTAAAATCTATTCGGATTTTGCTTGCAATTGCTGCTCATTATGACTATGAGATCTGGCAAATGGATGTGAAAACGGCCTTCCTCAATGGGAAACTTGAAGAAGAAGTGTATATGACACAGCCAGAGGGTTTTCTTTCCAAAGGAAATGAACACCTAGTGTGTAAGCTACTACGAACCATATATGGTTTAAGACAAGCTTCTCATAGATGGAACATCCGTTTTGATGAGACAATCAAAGAGTTTGGTTTTATCAAAAACATAGATGAACCATGTGTCTACAAGAAGGTTAGTGGGAGCGCGATAACATTTTTTGTATTGTATGTGGATGACATACTTCTTATAGGAAATGATATACCGATGCTTCAATCAGTCAAAGTGTGGCTATCGAAGAACTTCACTATGAAGGACTTGGGAGAAGCGTCCTACATTCTCGGTATGAAGATCTATAGAGATAGATCTAAAAGAATGATAGGTCTTACCCAGGGTACATACATCTAGAAAGTGCTTGAAAGGTTTAGCATGGAAAACTCCAAAAGAGGTCTCATACCGATGAGCCATGGAGTATCTCTTTTTGAAAAGATGTCTCCAAAGACACCTGCAGAAAGAGAGCGTATGAGTAAGATTCCTTATGCTTCGGCAATAGGATCTATCATATACGTGATGTTATGTACTAGGCCTGATGTTTCTTATTCAATTAGTGGGACGAGCAGATATCAGTCCAATCCAGGTGAAGACCACTGGAAAGCAGTGAAGAACATCCTCAAGTACTTGCGAAGGACTAAGGATATTTTTCTTGTTTTTGGTGGTGAATCTGAGTTGAAAATAGAGGGTTACACTGACTCTAGTTTTCAATCAGAAAGTGATGATAGCAAATCCATGCCAGGGTACGTGTTTACTCTGAATGGTGGTGCGATTAGTTGGAAGAGTTCCAAACAGTCTACAACGGCTGACTCCATAGTGGAAGTAAAATATATAGCTGCAAGTGAGGCTGCAAAAGAAGCCGTTTGGATGAGGAAATTTGTTTCTGAGTTGGGAGTCGTTCCTAGCATTGAGGAGCCTATTGTGTTGTATTGTGATAACAACGTAGCAATAGCACAAGCCAAGGAACCTAGGTCTCATAAAAATTCCAAACATGTTTTGCGACGCTTTCATTTGATTAGGGAAATCATTGAAAGAGGAGATGTCAAGATTGAGAGAGTTGACACACATAACAACGTAGCAGACCCACTCACAAAGTCATTGTCACAGATTCACTTTGATCGTCATAAAGAGAAGATGGGTATTAGATACCAGGGTGATTGGCTTTAGTTCAAGTGGGAGATTGAAAGTGTTTGTCCTAAATCCAATCATGTATGATGAGTTAGGAAGAACTTTCTTGTATTCCTATTTGATCTCATTAATATTAATAAAAGACTTGTTTTGGTTTTATTATGGGCTTTATCTATTTAAAGTGTTTAAAATAAGATGTTCCATAGTTTTGAGTAAAGCTTCTAGAATTATAATGAGATTTTAATAGTGAGATCTAGAAGATGACAACTCTACACTTAAACAGTTCCTGATCATAGGATAACTAAGTGAAAGTTAGTGAATCCGCAAAGATTGGTACATACTATGCTTGCTCCCTTCAGGAGGATGTCTGTTCTCATAGGCATTTGTGTGGTGACACTATAGCTAGTATGTGTGTGCTTATTAGGGAATAAGTTCACTGAACATGACTCGATAAGTTGAACAACTAATGGAGATTACTCACGTGTCAATAGTTATTCACTGAGTGATAGTTGTACAAGTGTCCTTAGACTTGAGGTCGTTAAAGTTATCTTGTATATAATGAACTGTGCTTTGGTTTAGTCCTTAGTCTCAAGGACATCCATAAGGTCTATTCTGGGCATAGGGATTTGTGTATAGAGATAGTTAACGTCAATAGAGGATCTACCCCTTCCAATATAGGAAGAGAATATCCTATGTTATTCTTAGTATGCAAGTTCTGGAATCTATGGTCAGAGTGTATGAAATTAGAAAGGAGTTTCTTATTTGCATTAATATGAACTTTGCATTATGAATAAGAAATCATATGATTAAATTTGATAGGCCTGACACGAGATCCTTGCCTTGTATTTAATCGGGATATTGTAAGGGTAAAAGGAATTCTTTGTACGGTGACTAGTCAATGACAGGTTCTTGGTATTCTAAGCAGTGAATTCATATTATCCAGATAGTCGCGATATGTTGAGAAGCATCACTCACGATGTAGAATAAATATAATTAATCAGTTAATTATATTTAATGAATTGTAATATTCATATAAATAATTAATAAAAGGTTTATTATTATTTATTTCTACTACTGGTATAATATTGAACCTACAGGGTCACACCATAAAAGAATATTTTCTTTGATGAAAAAGATTAGAGAGAGAATTATTTTTAAATAGTTTAGAAAAGGAAATAATGATTAAAATAGTTTTAATTATAATATAGACATTTTATAAGATAAAGTGTAGGATTTATATAATAATGTATATTGATATATTAATTATATAAAACCTAAAAGAGCTCTATATAAAGACAGAGATGAGGAGGTGTTTAGACTTGTGTTTTGTGAACACCTAGTAGCCACCATCTCCTTCTTCGACATCTCTCTCTCCCAAAAACTCCATTTTTGTAAAAGCTTGGTTTTATAAAAAGCTTCATCGAAGAGTATCATTCTTGGTGGATACCGGTAGAGCGCTTCACACTTTGAGAAGCAACTGCTATCAACCATTTTATAAAGCTTCGTTTTTCAAGGTAAGGTTACGATTCCTCCACTCTTGTAATTTATATATGTTTTTCTATATGCGCGATATATGGTTTTTACGGAATAATTGTTATATCACGCTTCCGCTCATCCGTAAATTCCTTCACAACCAACACAATATACTATATACAAGTGTCAGGAAGAGTATTTACCTCAGGGCGCGCCCAATCAGGGGAAGGCACGCCTAAACTAACATTCTTCCTCCCTGCAAAGGACCCGACTAACAATATACCGTACACAAGTGCAAGAAGAATATTTACCTTAGGCGTGCCCAGTTAGGGGGAGGCGCGCTCCTCGATACATTGTGCCAGCCGTGGGACTTAGTTCCTTCCGAAACCCTTAGAAAATCTCCAGATCCGAAAATCACGCTTCCCTCATGTGTTGGCCTCTAGAACTTCGCTCCGATCTTGCCTTCATCTTTCGCCCTCACAACCTTGCCTTGTTCAATATAGATAACAAACAACCATGCTTACCGTCGTCTTTCCCCTCTGAACATACTTCTCCATCGAACCCGTCTTATTTTCCTTCATAACGGGCTTCTCCTTTTGTTATCACAATTGCCTGTTCTCGGGGGGTGTTCCCGACCGTGGTGTTGTCCGTCCGTCCGGTGTTGCTTGTCTTTTCGACGTTGTCTCTTCTGGCTCTTGCATCGGGTTGTTGACTACCGCTAGGGGTCGTATCGCCGCGGTTCGACATCTTTCTCCTTGATGGAAAATCTTGAAACCCCTCCTTCTAGCGCCAATTTGTTAACGGAGAAATCTAGTTTATTAACAAAGATGAGGTTCTCGGCATGAATCAAGATTTTTCGTGGCGGTTGTTCGTCGGAATAGGGGGGTGGTGATGACGTGTTTTTGGATGTGGCTGAGATCGTAGGCATAGGGTTCAAGATCGCGAAGAAAACTAGGGGTCCATTCACCGGCATCTCTTTCCCGAGAGTTACCCATGCCCACGATGTGCCTACGTACCCCTATTTATAGGGGATCAAGCTGGTACGTAGTTCTTTCCCCTAAGAAACCTAATTGGATTAGGCTTCCTCTTCTGCTGTCTTCCTCCTGAAAGGGGCCCAATACGATGAGCCCTAGCCTTAGGCCTTGTAGACTCTCGAGAACCCAAGGCTTACCCCAAATGCAAGTACGCTTCTTTACTCCCCGACAGGAACAACCCGCCAGACTACATAGAGCCTTCCAGGGCGTGTCTTTGAGAAGGTTCCACAAGCTCCCCGACAAGGACAACTCTCCAGTCTACAAAGCAAGGCCTCCTCTAATCTTCATTCTCTATCTCCCAAGGAGGGCAACTCTTCTGACTACAAGGTAGAAGTCTTCGACAAATTAACAGTAGGATCTATACACTCCTAAGGGCGTCCCCCTAGGTAAAATATGTCCCCTTCTGCCCTTCAAATGACGATCTTTCTCTGTAAGCTTCAACTTGGCGCGCCCTGAAGATAAGGCGCGCCCAATCTTCTTGAAGTGGTCCCTTCTGACTAACATGGCTAGTTTGGGCTTGGTCCAATCTTGAGCCCATCATAGTCTTCTTTTATGGGCCAGGTCTTCATGGTGATTTTTACGTATAACACTTACATGCAAGCGGAGTATAGTATGTCACCTTTAACAACTCAAAAAACATGAGAAATCACATGGAGTATATTTATACAACGCGCAGTAGTTTATGAGCAATAATGAATATAACGGCCTAAAATAGGTTCATGCTGTAACATAAAATTTTCAAGTAATTGAATACATAAAAAGATTTATATACATATATATATATATATATATATATATATATATATATATATATATATATATATATATGAATTATTGCTAAAATATTAAAATTGAATTAGAAAAAACTTATCTTTGTCTTGCAGAGTTCGGAGCTGAATTAGTCCCGCATTCATCCAATCAACCTTGATACACTTTCTTTATATTAATTTCAGTTTGCAGCATTCCGGGAAGGACCTGTATAAACTAGTCAAGGACAATAATTGTAAAGGTCAATACCGTCTCAGATACTGCAAGTCAGCTTTCAAAGAAGGCCCTTCTAACATGTGCTTATATTACTCAGACATAACATCCTTGATTGCTAATGCACCACCAACCTCTTCAGCCGCCCGAGCAGGGAACCGAAAAATAGCTTGGAAGAAGGAAACGTCGCGAACACCAGCAGCATAGAAGGCGGCATTAGCGGTAGGATTAAAGATAAACAAGCGAATAATAAAAAGAACGGTAGCAATGGCAAGCGAGATGCGTGCATAGAGTAACGTGACTTCTTAGCCAAAACACATGCTACGACAACCAAGTTGTGTGTCTTCTTGCTCTTTGGAAACTCGCATATGCTTAGACATGTCTGCAATCTGTTAGATCTAAATATGTATAACCAAGGATCTTCTTATGTGATATTATCAAGGTTACAATAGAACTGTATATCGGAAGTGTACCTGATTCCATAGCTGTAGTTAATAATCCGGATTGTGGGACTTGATCTTCCACATACTTGATTCGCCTCTAGCCGTATCTCGCTCAAACTGATGGGAATAGAGGAGTGGAGGTTGGAACAGCAGTGGGGACCAAAACCCTATTATTGTGCTTTATATAAAATCCATATCAAACCCCATTAACCCTAATAAGGCTTACTATTGGGTTTTACACATTACAAAGCCCATACCGAATAAGATGATTTAAAGGCTCTTTATTTTAGACCACTTAATTAGCCCAATAAATAGAATTAACATAATAAATATAATTGTCTTTAATCTGTATGCCCACATATTATTATTAGATTATTAAATATAATCTAACACAATCATTCTCTGATTTATTTTTATTTAAATCAAATAAAACAATCAAAAAATTAAAAATAAATAGTTGATAAAATTTTAAAAATCTGAAAATATTAGCGAAAATAGTAGAACTCGGAATCTTTCATTTGGATGTAATACCATTCATAAAAAATGTGTGAAACTCAAATATATAATACTTCCAAAATTTCGACTAACGATAAAGTGATATTTTTTATACAAATTTTTCTAATGAGTGTCTCATTTGAGTCAATTTGGGAATCATTGACTTAATTGATACATTTGGACGAAACGAGTGACCTGTTTGATATTTATCCCTTATTAAATATAATCTAACAATCTCCCACTTGGGCTACAAATTATACCAAACAACAATTACATTTAATAACCAAAGGTGCACACAAAATTGTTTATTCTTAAATACATCTTCCTGAGTCAATTTGGTCCATCTCATATAAAAGCATGAAACCAAAGCGACGTTCGTCACATTATCGTAACTGGATCCTCAATGATCACGACATTAATATATTCAATGACATAGATCAAGTATGGATGTGTAACTGGAAATTACATGCGATGTGATCTCAATCATGCCTATTTCCAAATGATCCTACATACCTTAGTGAGATCAAAAAACTTTATTCTTTCAATCTTTATGTCAAACCACAATTAAAAGATAACTCATTAAAAAGAGCAAAATAGAGAGAATAAAATATGAACTTTATTCTGCAGAAAACTCAAAATACATAATGTGTCACAATAGCGTCAACATATGAACTAAGTACCGAATAATAAGAACAAAACAAACTCCCACTAGAACTGAATATCCTCCAACGAGACAACACCCATTTGAGCAGTATGCCTATGAAAGACTTTAGGTGTCAAAGCTTTAGTAAGTGGATCTGCTAGCATAAAATTTGTTCCTATATGTTCAGTAGGCACTATATGATTTTGCACTCTCTCTATAACAACTAGATATTTAATATCTATATGTTTTGAAGCTAAGGAGCTTCCATTATTATTTGAAAACTCAATTGCTGCTCGATTATCACAATAAACTTTCAGTGGCCTTTCAATTCCATCAACAACCCGTAATCCTGTGACAAAATTCCACAACCATATAGCATGATTGGTTGCCTCATAGCAAGCAATATATTATGCTTCCATAGTAGATTGAGCTATGAGTGTCTGCTTAGCACTCTTCCATGATATAGCTCCACCAGCTAACATGAAAACATAACTAGAAGTAGATTATATCTAAACAACCAGCAAGATCAGAATCGGAATACCCAATGATCTCAAAATTTTCCGATTTCCGATAAACGAGCATGTAATCTTTTGTTCCTTGCAAGTACCTCATAACCTGCTTGATTGCAATCCAATGATCCATTCCGGGTTTACTTGAATATCTTCTTAACATACCCACAATGAATGCCAAATCCGGCCAGGTACAAACTTGAGCATACATAAGACTCCCAATAGCCGAAGCATAGGGAATGTTCCGCATCTCTTTTCCTTCAAGATCATTCTTGGGGCACTGTTTTAGACTAAATTTTTCTCCTTTAGCAACATGAGTGTTTATTTGTGCACAATCTTTCAAGCCGAAGCTAGAAAGTACCTTCTCAATATAGCTCTTTTGTGATAAACCAAGAATACCCCGAGATCGATCTCGATGTAATCATTTAAACAAGTTCAAAAACACAACCTCGCTCTGATACCAATCTGATGGGAAAAAGTGACCACAACGGCAACAACTAAGTGCGGAATTAACCTTCGTTGGACAATACTTATCCCTACTTGTATGAACCTTCGATGAACCAAACAAGTAAAACAATAATAAACAATAAACCAGACACCAAGAATTATACGTGGAAAACCCCCTCAATGAAAGGAGTAAAAATCACAGGACCGTAGTCCACCCAAACAATTCACTATGATAAATTATAGGGTTAAATGGCGTTCTGGTCACTCAACTGACCGGAAACTTGCAATTGGGTCATCCAACTCAAAAAGTTTTCAATCACATCATTATACTTTTAAAAAATTTCATTCAGGTCACTGGCCGTTATACTCCGTTAAAAATTTGACGGAAAGCTGACTAAGCGTCGTGACTTGGCTTAAATAAATCCATCGTGGCATGTACAGTCAGCTGAAGCGGCATTTTGGTCACTCAACTGACTACAAACTTTCAATCCGGTCATCAAACTCAAAAAATTTTCATTTAGTTCACTTATTATAATATCCGTTAAAAATTGAAAAAGAAAAGAATTAAAAGCTGTAATGCAACACCTTTTTTTCTCTCTTAAAAATTTCGAAACTTATTAACAAATGAAACAAATACACACACGAATTTTGATAAGTATGAAGTTTACAAATGAAGTCCATAAAAAATTTAATAAGTACAAAGCTTACACATAAGTAATTTCTGATAATTATGATGTTTACAAATAAAGTCCATCAAAAATTTAATGAGTTTTTTCAAATGGAATTAAGTTATATAAAACGACAAGAGATAAATAAAGATTAAGTTTTTGTGGGTGAAACTATTGATTTTATATGTGTGCATTTGTTAATAAGTTTTGAAATTTTTAAGAGAGAAAAAAAGGTGTTGCATAATAACGTTTAATTCTTTCTTTTTCAATTTATAACGAATATTACGATAAGTGACCTAAATGAAAGTTTTTTGAGTTTGATGACCCGATTGCAAATTTGTAGTCAGTTGAGTGACCAAAATGCCGCTTCAGCTGACTGTACATGCCACGGTGGATTTATTTAAGCTAAATCACGACGCTTAGTCAGATTTCCGTCAAATTTTTAACAGAGTGTAACGGCCAGTGACCTGAATGAAAATTTTTAAGAGTATAATGATGTGACTGAAAGCATTTTGAGTTGGATGACCCAATTGTAAGTTTCCGGTCAGTTCAGTGACCAAAATGCCATTTAACCCATAAATTATATGGGCAATACACCAAGTTCTTCTCTAGATAGAACTAGAGAAATACAATCACCTTCATACTCTTGGAATAACACGTCAAGAAGTATGGAACCAAATAAGACAACAAAGAGAACAAAGACCCACGGCTATGTTCAGCCTCTCCGCGGCTCTTTGGATTCTTCTCTGCCCCTAAAATACACCTCCGAATCCGATCCCCACAGTTCATAATATAGATATCAGTGTTAGGAAGATGTTGTCCAAAATTCAGGACGATCCGACCATTGGAACTCCGGGAAACGCAAAAACAAGGCAGCTAGTGCAACCAGAAAATTTCCTACGAATTTTTCACTCAATATCTCTCTTGTGTCTATTTTCTCTCTTGCTTATTTTAACAAATCTCCTCCTATATTTATATATAAGGTTCCCTTTATTTTTATCTCCTTGTGAGCCAAAACAAGGGTAATCCTATTGGGCTTTTAATCTCATAGGTAGAAACTAAAACCCAACAGTTCTTTATATAGAAGCCATATCAGATCCCATTAACCCTAATAAGGCTTACTATTGGGTATTACACATTACAAAGCCCATACCGAATAAGATGATTTAAGGGCTCTTTATTTTAGACCACTTAATTAGCCCAATAAATAGAATAAAAATAATAAATATAATTGTCTTCAATTTGTATGCCCACATATTATTATTAGATTATTAAATATAATCTAACATAATCATTCTCTATTTCTTGTTTCTTCATCATAAACAGTAAGATTAGAGCATCTCCAACGGCGTTGGCTATAATCGTTGGCTAAATTGGACATGTAAGACTTTATGTAAAATTTGCTGAACCTGTAACACATTTTGCTTAAATGGTATTGGCTATCTTGGTTGGCTATAATTTAAAAATAGTATGTTATTAATATTTCAAATTGTTAAAATAGAATATATCAGTTCAATATGGTAATAAATGATGTGCAATCTTCCTACAGATTTTCTTACAGACCTGTAGAGGTTCGACAAATTTAGCCATCCATAGGAGGTTGGCTAAAATTATAGACAACAGGTGGGCGTGGTTGGAGTGTACTTTTTTGACGATGTTGGCTATAATTTTTAATTATAGTATGCCAACTCACATTTTAGCTAAGGGTACTCTATGGTTGGAGATGCTCTTATGTCACAAATATCTCCTTGTATAAACATAAATAATGGGTATAGAAAATAATTTTCTTTAGGTCCTCGGTACATTCAATGAAGTATATAATATATGTATGTCTTTTAAAGTATTGAGTAAAATCTTATTAATCTATGATACAAACAAGGGCAAAAAATTAATAAAGTAGCAGATTAATAATGAAAAGAAAGTACTTATCTTTTACGAGGAACTGGCCAATTGATTTGGAACACTCCAGAACTACCTGCCAAACTCATCTGTGACGCAGATGACCAGAATATATACGTCCTGTATGGCTAATCTTCTTGCTTTTCTACTCGGAGCACTAGTACAAAATAGGCTTTTAGCTACGTTCAAATTAGGCCTTTAGCGTCGGTGTTTCAGCGTAGTATATGGACCTGACGCTATAGGATAGTCTCTACTGAGTCGGTTAAAAAAACCGACGCTTAAAGTATTCTTGCCACGGTTAAACGGCGACGCAATAGACCCTTTAACCGACGCTTAAAGTTTTTGTTATGCGTCGGGTATGCAGAATGCCGTTGCTTAAACTACAGTTTTATGCGTCGCTGGTCAAAGAGCCGACGCTGGAAGTCATTCTTTTAGCGTCGCTTGGTCAATATGCCGTTGCTTAAAGTCATGATTTTTTGGTAAGTATTTTTTTAAAGTATTTTTTTAAAATATTTTTTTCCCAGCTGTTGTGCCATATTTATATTATACATATTAATCCATGCGCATCATTCATTCATGTAAATAAAATCCAATCAACAAATACCCAAAGTCAATAGCACTAATTAAACTTAAATTACAAAAACTTAAATGTGGGAATTGATCAATGTACATTAAGATTAAAATGTATTACAACCCATAATTCTTCTTTTGAAATTACATGTCAACACTAAAAATTATGAAATCAGTGCACTAATAAGCCAGCTGCCTCGAAGTCTTCACTCTCGTCCTTAGCACTAAAAAGCTTGTAGTGCCCATTACAGTTTGTCAACTAGACTCTATAACAGCCTGAAAAATTTTAGAACTCTGTATTTTTAATGCTTTTCAACCAACTATTTCTGTAAAGCTGCAGTTTCTGTAAAATCAGAGAATAACCAAGCAGTAAAATATTATAGTTTCATATGAATAAAAGACGAGAGATAATAAATATCAAGCAGTAAAATATTATAGCTCAACTTCCAGGTAACAAACATTCAGTACAATAACCAAACTAGTATATAGGTGCAGAACATGTGGACACAGGATGTATAGAGCAGATCTTGTAACAATAAATTACACAGATTTCAGGACCAATTCCCGTCCTTTTATTTTCTTATATGAAATCAATGTTAGTCACCCCAGATAAATCTTTACTAACAGCTGACCGCCGAGAGTGTAGTGACTTAACAGTTGATGCATTCAAGTATAATGACTCTATTGCACTATACTTGGATGCATCAACTGGGACATCTGATACAATGCCACAAAACATGGCTGTTTTTAAAGCTTTTTTTGTTCAATATGCAAATGTTACCTACCCAATAGTGAAATCCTGCAAATAGGGGACAATCTAGTAGAAGAAAAAAGTAAGTTCAGTGAGAAGCTATTTATCGAGGGAGTGTCCAAAGACAGAAGAAAAAAATAGATAAATACAGCTTCGACATTAGATTCTCATTTTCATATAAAAAGCATACCTTAATGTCATCCCAAATTACATCTTTTAATCCTTGAGTTACTGCATCCCAACTCTCCACATTTATATCAACTTGAAACCGAACAACCGATCCTAAATAAATGGTGAAATCTTTAAGCATGTCCCCACACGGCTGACCATATTCAAACTTATAGCATATATTATATTATTGATCTATAAGCATAGTCTCAGAATATTGTTTGGCATGAATCAGGTTTATGCATAGGGTGGATATGTGTCATTTAGGATATTAATACTCAAATTGATTACAAACAAATTATCTATAAATGCTACATCCTTTTTTATTTTTTATTTCTTTTAAATTAATTTTAAATTCTCAAGAAAATAATTTCAATTACATTAGAACTTATAAACAAGGAATGCATTTTATATTTCTGCAGAAGATAGCTACAATATTAGAGTTAAGTGTTCTTGAATATTATATTATAGAATTAAAGTGTTAATTGTTCTGTCCTTTCAGGCTATCCACAGTATGAAGTTTTTACATATCACACCGCATTTATCAATAATCTCACATTGATATTAAAAAACATCGATCATAGAAGATAATCATGATCTACTGAATGACAAGACTTCAGATAAATATAACTTGAGAATAGTTGATTCTACATATTACATGGACATCAGTATAGTAATAACCATTATAGGAAAAGAGACATATGTACCTTAACCAAGGCAAACAAACTGAAGTATCAAGGCCACCACTATATAGAAGAACTACTTTATTCAATTTTCCACGCAGTGGTTTTGTCTCTGTCTCTTGTCACTAGTCAAAACAACCTCTGTCTCTTGTCACTAGTAAAAACAGCTTGAATGCCTGTATAGATCAAGAAACAACTATATTATTAACCCAATGGTAAGACGCCAAATTAGATGATTATTTACATATATAGTCTCACTGGATAGACTGATAATATCATACTATAACTCTCTAAAGACCAGCCAACATGATAAGGCATCTGTGACAACTATAACTTCGGACATCTGACATACATTTCTCCAAGTTTTATCAATATGAAAATAAATGGACCATTATCTATCAAAAATTGAGAGTACAAAAGTAAAATCCTGAACAAAATCACATCTATCACTATGAATTAACCAAATCACAGTGAATAAATTCATGGATAAGAAAATCCTAGTTTTGCAAAATCCTGAACAAAATCCCATCTATCAAATATTCATCAAGACTTAATATTTAAATACAGACTAACCCCATCTCCCAAACGTACATATAGTGTGTATCTAAATTGATAGCATTTTGCTGAAATATATTCTCCCATATTATCCCATATTGTTTTCTTAAATAACCAGACCCAGCAAATTCGTGGTTTTGCAAAATCCATGGCAGTACCCAGCAAATAAAATCACAATACCCAGCAATTAATAGAAGTACATACCAGGAACCCTTGTTTTATAGCAGAGCAAAGAACCCAATCGACCTAAAAACCAGACCCAATGAAATGAAGAACCAGAGATTGAAATCGAGCACTTCAGAGATTGAGATTGAGGAGATTGAACAGACCCAGTGAATGTGATAAAAACCCTAGTTTTGCAGCACCTAGAGATTGAGATTGAGAAGCCGAGAGATTGAGATTGAGAGATAGGTGGAGAGATTCACTGAGAGATTGAGATTGAGAGATAGGTCGAGAGATCCACCTGAGCAACTGAGTAATTGAGAGCAAACTGATTAATTTCGTAGAGAGCACTGTTCGAGCCTTAAACCCGATGGAGACATACGCGCGATATATTATTTTGTTTCAAAAATATATAAAATTCAAAACTTATCTTTTACGTCGGGTAAATCAACGGCGACGCAAAAACGTGTACCCTATAGCGTCGGCTTTTACGGAACCGCCGCAAAAAATTATCTTATAACGTCGGTGTTAAGCAAACTGACGCAGGAAGTTTCTTTTAAGCGTCGCCATATTTTTAACCGACGTAAAAACCAGCTTTTAGGTGTCGGTTGAATTATCAGCCGATGCTAAAAGTATAAGAAAATTATTTTATGCGTCGGTTGTAGCCTAAACTGACACTATAAACAGTTTTAAGCCAAGGTTGTTAATATAACCGACGGAAAAGAGGCGTTGCACAAAGCATTTTATGTACTAGTGGAGGCACAATTCCTTAACTCTAAATCATATTTAAAAACTAATTAAGTAAATCATTATATTAGTTAATATAGATGACATGTTCACAGAATATAATATAAGCGAAAAGAAATTATATCAACTCAAACGTGCAAAAATATGATATATATATTATATATATCAACATAATTACGTTCATGAAATTTATGTAAAACACTAAAGTTAACTTATATCTAACTCGCGATCTATTATAAAAGAAGAAATTTTTAAACAGAACCCATGCATGTAATAAACAAATAACTAATTATAAATAAATAACAGGAAAGAAAAAACTTATCTTGACGGCCGGTTTGGAAATTTTCAGGAGGCCCCGGTTGGATTATCAAGACAGTTGAACCGAAGTTAATAGTGCATACCATGATACGTCAATGATCTTTGTATGAGTGAGCATAATCAGGACCACCACTGTCCGTCGATACACGTATTTGACGGTGAATTACAGCCCCGTCGCCTTGCTTTAAAATATTTGGAGAGTTTAATTGTCCTCCACCTCCGACGAATATTTATTTTTCTTATACAAATCTCGTCCTTCCTTCTGGACGATAATCTTGAAACAGCCCCTCTAACTAGCGTCAATTTGTTAACGGAGGAATTTGGTAGTTAACAAAATTCGAGGTTCGTGATCGGAATCAAGATCTGTGACGGTGGCTGAGTGGTGGTGATGGAAATTATGGGCTGGCTGAGATTAGGGTTTCGAGTTGCCTCTAGATGCTCCTAACTCGTGTCCCGTAATTTGCCTACGTACCCCTATATTTATAGGGGATCAAGCCAGTACGTAGTTCTTTTCTCCTAAGAAACCTAATATGATTAGGTTTCTACTTCTGCTGTCTTCCTCCTGAAAAGGCCCAATACGATGAGGTCTAGACTTGGGCCTTGTAGACTCTCGAGCACCCAAGACATACCCCAAATGCAAGGACGCTTCTCTACTTTCCGACAGGGACAACCCGCTAGACTACAGAGATAGAGCCTTCCAGGCGTATTTTCGAGAAGATTCCACAAGCTCCCCGACAAGGACAACTCGCTAGATACAGAGCAAGGCCTCCTCTAATCTTCATTCTCTATCTCCCAAGAAGGGCAACTCCTCAGACTACAAGGCGCGCTCATATTTTACGGCGTGGACACCCGGAGCCTGGTCTAATTTCAAAAATGTCAGCCCATTATGGTCTTCTTTCATCGGTCGGGTCTTCATGATTAAGATTCATATTTTTGCGTATAACAAACTTTATATTTGAATCTTTAACCATATGCTCTCTTCCATAAAGCTTTAGTGCATTCAACAATTTTTGAAATGTGCTAAATACATCTTTTGAAGATTCACCATTCTTGATATGAACTCATATTATTGAACAAATAGCCGCATCTTGTAACATCTGAGATTATCCGTGTAATTATTTTAATGATTAATGAATATTATGTGAATGTTATATGAATTTTGTGTATTAATGAGTTTTTGTCCTATTAATTTGGCTGCTTGTATACGATCAAATTTGATGAATATTAATTTTTATATGCTCAGTACAAAATATAGTTTATTTAGATGTTTTCATATTGAATTATGTATTGTCGTATAATTTTATATTTGGTTTATGGATTTAATTACGTATATTATATTTAATTATTAATTATTTTGATTTTTCGAAAACCGTCAACCCGTAACGGTACCGAGATTTTACTTCCCGAAAATTTCAACAAAACTCACCTTTAGCCTAATTTGAATATTTCAGACACTTTTCATGTTTTGACTTTTTCGATCCGGAGTACGGTTTTCCCCGGAGTCGGTCCGGCGGAGCTTTTCGGGCATTTTAATTACCGATAATTGTATGGTTGTCTCGATATACGTGAAAACCAGATATTTTGATTATTATATTATTTCTTTCATCGTAATACGTGTAAATGGGACTCGCATACTAATGATTGATTTAAAAAGCCCCGTTTTAATAATTATCTCGAAAACAGGTACCGATTGGACCCGCTTTATTAGTATTAAGCTATTAAACATTGTATTTTCGCGTCATATATGATCCAAAGGGGTATTAATTTTTCGTAACTATAAATAGTCTTAACCGTATTTTATTTCATTCGGGAATCATAATAAACAGTTAAATACGGGTTTATCCAGAGAGTGTTCTTCGTGTTCTTGGGATTCAAACGAAGATTCGTAAACGTTATCGGACTCGGATTTTGGTGTTCAAGTACTCGAATCGAAGGTTGTGAGGTGTAGAATCATAATCCATCGTCGAAATCAGTGCAGAAACAACAGGTAGGAAAGGATTTGAGGATTTAAATTCGAATTAAATAAGATTAATTTAGGGCTTTTTGATTTTGATGTCTTTTATGTGTTTTGATGCTTGCATATGGTAGATAATCTTCCCCTGATCATTTTCATATATCATATGCTTGATTTGGAGTTCAATAACATAGTTAAATTGAGGTTTAATTATCGAATTGAAGAACTAGGGTTCTAAATAGCGATGAATGTTCTTAATTAAAATTAGGAACTTTTGATTTGTTGATTCTGGGCATGAATTGAGGTGTGCAATAGGTCGAGTATAGATAGTGGAGTCGTATGGTGGTACCAGCTGTTGCGGAGGATGCCGGAATCGTGTAAATCGAGGGACGAGAAATTCGCCGGCGACGACGAGTTTCTTCGAACCAATACGATCGATTCCGGCTTTCGACGGTGATGTTGATGATGGGGATAGATATGTGGCAGTTTGGGAAGGTGTTCTGCACCTTCTGGAGGCCGTTGGGGGCTGGAATCGCCACCTCCGGCAAAGCCAGGGCGGCAACTGCAAAATTTGCAGTTTGCCCCCTGACCTTTTGGAGGTGGTGAAGTCTAGCCACCCAAGTTTTCAATCTGTCATTTAGACCCTCCAAGTTTCAAATTGTTGCAGGTGGCATCCTGCGACAAAAGTTTCAAAACTTTACAATTAAAACCTTTTCCTTTAATTTTCAAAAATATATTTTAATTATTTATTTTAATTTCAAAAATAAATTTTAATTATTTATTAATTCGAAAATAAATCTAATTTAATTTATTAATTAATTTTAATTAATAATTAATTATTATAATTAGTCAATTAATTTAAATATTAATTGATTAATTGTTTTAATTATTTATTAATTAATTTTAATTGATTTATTAATTGGATTTAATTATTTTAATTGGTTTAAAAATTCCGAAAAATAGTTTCGAGCTTTGAAATATTTTTTCTAAATTATGTTCAAGGCTCGTTTACTGATTCCAAATGATTTCAAACCCGATTTCGAGCATTCAGACTTGATTATATGGTTATAAAATGATTCTTTCATCTGTTTTAATTCTGAAAAATGTTCAAAAACTCATAGTAAATGTCAGAAAAATCCTTTTGACCTTAAACCTTCTTTGAAAAATAGTTTTTATTGAATATCCTATATGATACGTGTTATGTGCTATCTGATTGATGTATTATATGTCTGTGTGAACATTATATGACTACTTCTAGTGTATCTTTCAATCCGTAAATCGGATTTAGGTGAAACGAAGGGTAGATAGAAGCTCATTTCGATTGTGTGATGATGAGAATAGTATGAGATCACATATTGATAGATAGTTGTTGTGATTAGCTAAGGAAGCAAGACGTAGAAAGGGAAAACAAGTGGCAATAGAATATTATATCGAGCAAGTGCAGTTGAAACTCGAAATCATCAATATAAGGCAAGTTCCCTGAGACTTTCCTTCAAATATATATTGCATCTGTCATGATTACTTAGTGAGCTTTCTGATTAAGCCTTGTGACCCATTGAATTATAGCATGGATTGCTTACTCTATTGATTCTTGAACCTTCAACCAGATTCTTTGAATTATAGCATGGACTTTTTACTCTATTGATTCTTGAGCCTTCAACCAGATTCTTTGATACTTGCTTTGAAACCTATTTTAATTGTAAACCTTCAATTCTTGAAACTTCTAAATGAACACCATTTGAACCTCATTTCATTTCAATGACATACCCTCCATACCTCAACCCGTTGATCAAAATCACTGATACCTGATATGACATATACCTTATAATTGTTTGTTTCCTTCTAGTAACCTAAATTTCTTTGGTCTTGAAGATAACCATTTATACTTGAATCATTTTGTAAAACTAGAACCCTTTTTCATATAAACAATGACCTTTGATATACTTTACAATCCAATCATGCTATATCTGATTCTTTGACAACCCATGAAGTTATTCCTCATTCCCATTTTGAAATATCTTGGAGATACTCTTGAATAGCATTCTGGTTTTGCTTCAAAGTTTATTTATGATGTTAATGATTCTTTTTTATGGAATTTTATTGCTAATCATCTAAATTGTTATAGAATTGGATAGTTTTCTAAATGTGGACCAAATGAGTGGTCAGACCAGATGAGTGGTCGCATTAGGCCAATGTGTGCCTTGGATCCAGTGATAGAGCATGGCGGGGCCTGCTCGGGGTTTGTGTCTGACTGATCAGTAGCCTAACCTTTTGTTTTTAAAAATAAAATTGAATATCCAATTCTAACTGATATCTCAGAATGAAGTTGATACCTTGGTTTGATCCTTTTGACACTGGTTATCATCAGCTTATAATTCATATTAAATTTGTTATTGTTATACTTGCTGAGCTAGTTAGCTCACTCTTGCGATACTTTGTGTTCTTTCCAGTGAAGGCAGAGAAGATTGGTAATGATGACCCTCAGACTAGTGGTAAGGCCAGGATTCCAGGCTGAGAGACGGAGGGAGCTATCATCAGCACTTGGCTATATATATATATAAACTAGTTTGAGTAACAGAACGCTTGTGATATGTAAGCTTTGTAAGAATGATACTTTGTAAGATTTAAGTTTATATTTTGGGATTTAGGTTTGTAATAATTAAGTTAAGTTGTGGCTTGTTTTACACTTTAACATGTTGCGATCCGTGGATATTTAAGGGTCATTGCATATATTATGTTAATTACAGGTTTATATTATGTTGTGGACCTCAAACTCCTGACCCGGGTTTGGAGGGCGCCACACATCTTGTTTTCTCTAACTTTCTCAGTTCTTTCACATAGGGTTTGGATGGTATCCCACACCTCTTTACCGGTAATGGCAGTTAATGACATTATCAAATATGTCAAGATCTATTCAATTAAACAAAATGTTTGTGGCTTGTGCATCTCTTTTTCATCTTCTTCGGTAAACTCAAATATGTTCTTGTGAATTTCTTCATCTTCAGATTCATTACCATCAAATCTAACAAGATTGTTGATCTTAACAGGTACACGTGGATCTTTCTCAATATAATTGATATAGCTTATATCAAGAGATATGAGATGCATCATCCGTTCTACTCTACCTATTGCTGATTGTTTGAGATCTTTTCTTCTTGTATGTTGGAAGTCTACTCTGATACCAACATTTACTGTTATATATTTGGTATGCAAATTCTTTTCATATAAAACATTATATGTACATATCAAAATTTTTCACAACATAGAAATAAATTTAATTTTAAATTACACGATTTAAATAGTATTTTGTTTTTGAAATCAATTACATTAAGAACAAATCACAATACAATATATACACTGAACATATAATGTATTTTCTTATATTCAATATGATATAAAAAGCATTAAATACAATACGTCACCGATTTTGTTACAATAGCAAATGTATATGTAAACACAATCTAAAGAGTGAAGAGTTTTGAACTTTTTAGTTGATGGCAATAATGTTTATTTGATTCATCAAGTTATTTATTTTGTGTCAATAAAAAGATATATTTTTTAATGAGTTTGTTAAAAATATTGTTAATATCATGATGAAACATACTGATCATTTTTTTATGCGAAAATTTTTTGTGACACTTATTACGGTATCGACTTAAATATTTCAAATATATATTTTCGCTACCCTACGAATTTTTATTAAATTATGTTCTCATATGAAATTCATCATATCAATATAATCTTTTATCAGTATTATAGTTAATTCCAAATCATTTACATCTTTAACTTATAATTTTCAGAATTTCAGATCCTAGCGCACGTGTATAAATACATAAAATTATAGAATATATCATTAAAATAAAAAATAAAATAAAAATCGAGGTGATTAAGTTGCATAGGCGTCGAGGGAAAAAGGTTTAAGAAAAGGCCAAAAAAGCTTAAGCTGCAACAAGTAAAGTGGTCTAGTCGACAGACCGAAGAAACTCATCAAAGTAATACTAGTAAAATTTGTGGATTTGATTGAAAATCATAAGCCCTGTTTTGTTTCTTACTAGTTGATCATACATACATACATATCGAAACAAGTTAAGTTATAGAGAGGGATGGAGCTTCAGAATACAGTGAAAGAAGCCCTAAATGCACTCTACCATCATCCCGATGATTCTATTCGATTGCAGGCCGATCGTTGGCTCCAGGACTTTCAACGCACTCTCGATGCTTGGCAGGTCTCTTTTTTGCTCTTTCTTTATTGTCTTGCTAGGTCTTGTCAATTGGATTGGATTGATAATCTGTTGTTTCTGTGCCAAACTTGTTTTGCTGTCAAATTGCTCACTTTCTTCATTTCCTGTGCCTGTGTTAGATTGTTAGCTGTATTGCACTAAATTTGTACTAATTTCGATCGATTTTGGGGAATGGTAGAGAGTATATATATTTAGAGAGAGAGAGAGAGTTGCAGAGATAGATAGGCAGAGAGAGAGAGAGAGAGTTGCACAGATAGACAGAGAGAGAGAGAGAGAGAGTTGTATTCGTATCTAGGTTTGGAATGTCCCATGTTTGGGGAAAGGGGAAGTACGGCGTTTTTTGGCACTGCGTGTCTGCAAGGATGCTATACCTGATGAAAATTTAAACGAGCGTGGAGGATGATGTAGAGTATCCTATTCTTTGGCTTTTTTTTCGGATTAGGATGCACTAGGAATTAATATGTTGTAAGAAAATTCCCAAGATGTTAAATTGGAGTTGGAGTTGTCGTATGATCTTGATGGTGGTATTCTCTTTCGAACCATTACAGTACATGCCTGTACGGCTGTACTCTATACAAAATTGTCACTGCTGCTTGTTAAAATATATGCTTTACCACATGCTTCGGATTTGTTTCTTGTAACGCCTGTACTATATAGTACCACATCTTGTCTGTTACAACTAGTATTGACCTTTGAGTTTTGCTTTATTTACGTATTTTTGTATTGTTTGAAGTACATAACTTTTTTATTACTTTGTCGTTTTCTTGGATGCTATATTTCGGCATGCTGGTTGGTTATTTTTATTTTTATCTTGAATGATACTAGATCTTTAGCTGTTGTGCAAGTTCCTATTTGTTTCTATTTAATCACTGTATATACTGCATCTAATAATTTCTCTACATCTATAATATTTCGTGTTCTGTACAGGTAGCTGATAATCTACTTCATGACAGTAGTAGTAATCTGGAGACCCTGATATTTTGTTCTCAAACATTGAAAAGCAAGGTATTACCTTCTGTAACTGAGCATATTTTATTCATTCCTATCCATATTTAGGTATTTCGTGTGGGCAAAAATACATGTTTGTTATATTTTTCTTGATTAATAGGTCCAACGGGATTTTGAAGAATTACCCTCTGAAGCTTTCCGTCCTCTTCGAGATTCATTAAATGTAAATAATTATCCCTCTCTTACCATAGATATGATTTATTACTGTTTTTTTTGTTCATCTATGTTTCTTTGTCATCTCACCGACATTTGTTTTCTATCTTCATCCCCCAATCCAGAGCTTGTTAAAAACTTTTTCGAAGGGCCCACCAAAAGTTAGAACCCAGGTATTGCTGGAAGAGTTTCTTGTACAAACATCTTTTGCTTGTATGTGAGCAAAACACAGAACATGCACTTATCCGTGGTGGACATATGGCTTTGTAGATTAGTCTTGCTGTTGCTGCTTTGGCTGTTCATGTCCCTGCAGAAGATTGGGGCGGTGGTGGTATTGTAATCTGGCTCAGGGATGAGATAAATACTCATCATGAAGTCATACCAAGTTTTCTAGAACTACTCAAAGTCCTACCGGAGGTATGATTTATTCTTGCTTTTACACTTGATGAATATCAGTTTAAGTATTTCTGAAGTCGATGGGTTTTCACGCTGATAGCAAAATTAATCTTGAAGCTTTATCTGATTACTGTTACGTAGTGACCCACTAATAAAATTTATATTTGAACATAGGAGTTTTAAGAAAATTATCATGCAGGTTGAAGTCCCTCACTGATATTTTAGAAGTTTCTATTAAAAACTTGGGTTTGTTTCACATTAGTAGATACCTTCACGGGCTTCAGTTATTTGGTAGTAGGTTGGATGTCTGATGCTGACATGTAGGTAATAAAATTTTGGATTTAGTGATTGCTCACTGGTACATATCGCTGCTTGTATTTAAGGGTCACCTACTGTTAGATCTCTCTTATCATTGCCCATTGCCGCCTGTAGTTGAGAGTTTATCCTTTTTAATTTTATTCAAGCTGAGATGAAGGGCTTGTTGTATTTAGTGGTTACCTACTGTTAGATATCTCTTATTATACCATCTGTAGACAAGGTGTGGGAGGAGTCAAGTGTTTATCCTTTTTAATTATATTAAAAAGCTAAGATGAAGGGCACAATTTCTTCTAATTTTTGATTTGTTCAAAAACACAATAATGAATTGAAACCACATTGGTTATCAATTATATATAGAAAATTCTTGTAAATGTAAGTTACGGAAAACTCCATAAGTGCTGATTGAGCTGAAGAGCTCCCCCAATCCCTTGGAACTGAAATGCTTGCAATATTGCCTAACTTCCAGGAAAATCTGTTAGAAACAGAAGCACATGAATTGTATATGTTACAACTATCAGGGACTGTTTACAGTATGTCATGATTTCTACTCTATTTTTGGTGCGTAATACACACATTTTCTTTTCTACCATCAGGAAATTTTCAACTATAAGATAGCTGCTCGTCCTGATAGGCGTCGACAATTTGAAAAAGAACTGGCTGCTGCGATCGAGGTTGCTCTTAGCATCCTGACTGCTTGCTTGAAGATCAATGAATTTAAGGAGCAGGTTAGTTTATCTTGTGGTTTCCACGTTCTCCACTTTATGCTAGTTGCAGCCCTCCAGACTAGTATCTTCTTCTTTGTTTTTTTTTCCAACTTGTAATGCACTACTCAATAAGAGTCTGTGAATATGTACCGAGACGAAGTGTTTGTATATGTATGCCTGAACTGTAATTTACTTTTTATATTGCAAGTATCTTATGTATCCAAGTGCACTACTATGTTTCTTCTTCTAGCTAGTTTTTGTCTGCAAGCCATGTTGTCAGATTACATGATGTACCCATCTATATTATATGTTTGCTGAAAATTGCATTGTGGTGGCTATGGGTTCTTGATGATAAAAATTAAGTCAATTCCTTCTTTGCAACTGCTTCTATAACTTGTAATTCTCCAATATCCTCTCTCTAATGATAATGCAAACTACAAGCCTTGACTGCCTGAGTGAGCAATGATCATGATGGTAGTAAACTCCTGATTCACTGATTCTTAATTCTCACTAAATTTTCTGTTTGTGGGATGATGAGATAATGTTCATCCTGCAGCCTTATCAATGACCCTTCTAAAAGCCATATTAAGTTGTCAGGAATCAGTGAATTCCTTGACTTCTATTTTCTGATTTTATGATGTTTTTGGTGTTTCTTTATCAAATTGAGAGATAATTTTAAGTGTAACAAGTGAAAAATATGTTTTTAAACTAAGAACAGATAGAATTCAGATTAAGAATGGAGATTTGCAGAGAGAGAGAGAGAGAGATAGATAGATAGGAATTCTGTTATAGAGAGAGAAAGAGCAGAGAATTAGAGAGTCAGAGAGAGAGAGAGACAGTTGGTGGAAATGTATTCCATTTTCTGTACTCAAATTCAACATACTCATAATACAACTGCTTATGCGATTTAGACCATCTCCAACCCATGACACCAAAACGGTGTGATTTTTTTCACACCTTTTGTTGTTAAAATTACATCTAAAAAGTTCACTCCAACTCATTAACACTATATTTTACACCTAAAAGAATCTTTTGGATATAAAATGATATATTCTACCTCTTTTAAATAATTTATATCAAAATTTAATTTATAGTCATGAGACCTCAAGCTTGATTATTTTCAATTTTATTTGTAAATCACAATTTATGTAAATAATCCAAATTTTGTTTACTAGAATCTAATTTTATTGAAATTTTGGAATAAATTAAAATTTTGAATTAAACAGTAAAGGAAGAAAATTTAAAATTATTGTGATTGAAAGTTAAAAAAATATAAAAAAAATTCGCTTAATGGGGGCATGGAAGGAATGAACTTGTTTTATTTAACATTATCAGGGTTTATGGGGTATTTTGAAAAACTCCAAATTTGGTGTAAAAATTATACCAAATGAACATTTGACACCAAATTTGGTGTCATATGATTCATTTGATGTAATTTATACACCAGTTTGGAGTTGGATTGGAGTAACTTTTACACCAAAAGTTACACCAATTTGGAGTTTTGGTGTTGGGTTGGAGATGCTTTTATAGGCTGTGCATCTGTAGAATGACAATTACCCTTAATGATATTCCAGACTATTCTTATTATTGTCTATGCCACTATTGCAACTTCAGTATTAATACTGATCATATTCATTCCTGATAAGTTTCTAGGTTGTGATTTCTCAGTGTGCGCGGTATTTTATGATGCTAATCCTACAGTCTTAACAATTGTGATCCTTTAACTATATAAAGTTAATCCTACATACTATTCCCCTTGGAAATGAAAAGGCTGGAAAAAGAAAGATGCCAGTGAATTGAAATAATCATCCCAGCATCTTTGAGAATAAGGGCTGGAAAAAGAAGAATGCTGGTGAATTGTAGTACTTATTCCAGTATCTAGCGCATGCTTTCAATTTATGTGCTGCTTGACAGTATGGTGTATGTTGAACCTCTTTCCCTGAATGTGATTCAGTGAATATATATATATATATATATATATATATATATATATATATATATTATAGCCTGCTCGACATATCCAGTTTTTTAAATGAAGTTGATTTTTCTCACCTGGAGAGTAGTGTAGGGAAATTTTGTTATTTACAAGTTGTTCTATGTAAGAATTATAGTGATTATGTTATATTGGGTAGAGCCACTATATATCATAAATATAATTAAAACAGAATACATCTTTCATCAGCATAGCGTAGGTGTCAAACTCTCCTTCAACAGATGATCAACGCTGCGTAGAGGTCAAATTTTCTGTTGACTGGCGATGCCATGTTCCACTAATTTATTACATTTATCTATTTTTTATATAAGAAACACTATTATATGACTGGGCATTGCCCAGAAGCTCATCTAGTTATGCTATATGTATATCTAGAAGCAAAGTAGTATCTGCTACTGAACACATAGTTAACCTGTATTTAGTTTTGTAATTGTGTGCTACTAGTTGAGCCTTTGACAGACCACCTCTAGGATGTCATTTAAATAGTTCGTAATCAAAACTTGATCGACATATATAAAAATTCGGTGACTAGAGGATGCAATTAGTTATTTTGTTTTGATAGCTTCTACTGTTGTTTCTAATTTTCCTTTATCTCTCTGGCTAATTCAAAACTGGTTCCTTGTTTGTTTCCATCTCCCTAAACCTTTGCTTTTCCAGTTATGTTTCTTATTGTTTAGCTGCTTAATATTGTTTTTTGTATCTTTAGTAGATTTCTTTATAAATTCAAGAAAAAACATTTGTTTTGTCTTGGATTAATATTTCACAAGCTTTCTATTTATTTGCAGGTTTTAGAGGCATTTGCCTCTTGGCTTCGGCTAAGGCACAGGTACCATATCCTTGAACTATGACTCGTTTTTATATTATTTATTATTGTACTTGCTTTTTATGACACTGATCATTTTTGGTGGCCGTTACACATTCATATGTATTTACTTATTCATATGTATTATTCAACAATCTAAACAGCCAAGTTTTGTAATTTGCTTCATTTCCTAGTGTGTAAACAACCATGTTAACATCACGGAAAAAAAATCACATTTCCGTGGGTTTCTTACTTGAGATTTTGATAGCATGTAAAAATATAGATGCTTGCTTTGCTACTAGATAATTCTTTTAAGGAGGAAAATAGAATTAGTTAATTACAGTTACATACTAATATACTATATAGTTAGTAGTATGTAATCGTTGACATCTCTTGTACTTAAAACTTGCATGAGCTTAATGTACTTTTTGTGATGACTATCTGAATATTGTTGTTTCCAGAATCCCTCCGTCTACACTTGCTTCACATCCATTGGTGCTAGAATCTCTCTCTAGTTTGAATTCTGACTACCTATCTGAGGCACCCGTCAATGGTACGTAGTGATTATGAATGTTTCACGGGAATTTTATTGTTTATGTTTAATGTGAATATTGCTCTACTGAAAGCGCTACTTGTTGCTGGAGTAATTACTAGCATTTCAATTAGCTTTGGTTTACTGCACAAAAGAAATATGTTTGCTAGAGGTTCGAAACTATTTGAACAGCTCCTTTCTTGTCTATATTGCATATTCAGTCATATCCGAATTGATTCATTACACGGCTGCAAGGAACCTAGATGGAATATCTGCACAGATGCCCTTAATTCAAGTTCTTGTGCCACAAGTGATGAATCTTAAGTCACAACTTAGAGATCCTGAAAAGGTAATTATTTCATTATACCCAATTGATTTAGGACCATGGAAGCTGCTTTCCCGTTTCCTGCCAATAGATTTATTGCTTTAAGAAAATAAGTCAATTCTTCCTCTTTGTGGCTTTGAAGATATATTTGCAGAGTTGCAGATTCTGCTAACCCTTTCAGAAATATTTTAGACTGATTTCTAAATTACAATTTCTCCTTTAAGCTAAATCAGCTAACTGTTCAATTTAATAATAAACTTTCTTACCTTTTGGGTTCGCAGTTTTATATTTTGGTCTTGGTTGGCGAGTTAGATCACCTAGGGTGATAAATGTACGGCCACATCACTGGACATCTTGTTTACTGCAAAAAATAAAGTAATAAACTCTTTCCTGCTTTATCTCTTGTGCAGGATGAGGAAGATATAAAGGCCATTGCTCGTTTATTTGCAGACTTGGGTGATTCATATGTTGAACTAATTGCAACCGGTATTAATTTATAGTTCTTAGTATATCTATATCCTTGGAATTACTGCAGCCTCTGTATTGATCATACACCTAGAAGTCATATTTGAGTAGTCGACATAAAAGGTCTCACTTATGTTGGTTGGTGATCTATTTAACTACTAAAACAATATATGCAGGATCAAATGATTCAATGTTGATAGTGCATGCTCTACTAGAAGTTACTTCACATCCGGAATATGATATTGCTTCAATGACTTTTAACTTCTGGCACAATCTTCAAATTAGCTTGATCGAAAGGTACGCCCTACAAGTTCACATTCTAGGATTTTTTATGGCACATCTTGTATATAACAGATATACTTTTGCAGGGATTCTTATTTATTTCTTGGAACTGAAGCTTTAGTTGAAGCAGAGAGAAACCGTCGGCTGCAATTTTTCCGTTCATCATATGAGTCGCTTGTATCCTTGGTGAGTTGTCTATGTTCGTAAGTTTAATTAAACTCAATCACGTGGCCTCTTAAAATTGTATTACCTTCAGAGGTTTTCTCTGGACTTTCGTTTATTTTAGTTTATCTTGCCAAGTACAATTACACCATTATGTCTTCATGATTCTCTCTGCCTCTCTCTCTCTCTCTCTATATATATATATATATATATTTATTTATTTATTTATTTATTTATTTATTTATATATGTATATATATATGTAGAGTTTTACTCCAATGGAAACCTCCTTATCCTAGAAACTAAAAACCAAGATGAAATATCACTAAATCCTAAAGCAAATACCACTAAATTCTTAAACAACCCCATCTCCACCTCCATCTTCACCAACCCCACCTCCACTACCACCACCTCCGTCGTCGCCTCCTTCATAACCACTACCACCTCTATGCCGCCCGCCCCCTCCATAACCACCACCTCCATCTCCATTATTTCTCTAACAACACAACCTCCACACCTCCATCTTCACCAACCCCATCTTAATCGATGCTTCAACCTCGTTCATACTTCTTTCTTCGCCTCGACTCAACTTCAAACGCAAAGCCGCCACTATTCCGGCAACACTCCAACCCCCTACTTCAAGCCGCCCAAACCTCCGCTACAATCATCCTTCCTCCATCTCCACCTTCACCTCCACCATCTCCACCACTATCACCACCATCTGAGTCGAAAACATGAACAAATCCGGAGATTCTAAGCTGGAACATATCTGGAGATTAAGTTTTCACTAATTCCTGCAACACATATCACTAAATCCTAAAGAGAATATCACTAAATTGTACTGAGAATATCACTAACTTGTATTGGTTTCTAGTTTTTATTTTAAGATTGGTTTCTATTTGATCATGAGCCTATATATGTATATATAATGAAAAAGAAATAAAACTGACTATTGGGCCACAACCCTTTAGGTTAAATTTCCCAAGTCTGTCTTCATGATTAATATTTTCTTGAAATATCTGAAATTGAAAAGTTGTTTTTGCTTCATATATGATCTACCAATCTAACAGTATTTTTTTGACAACAAGTTTTGTAGTTGTAATAAATGATTTATGGTTGTTTGTGCTTGGTGATAAAAATTACTTCCTGTGACTGTTATTCGGGTAAGCATGTCGGACGGGGTTGTGGATTCAAGTGTGTAATCCTTACTTTGTAAATAATTAGGATTTTAGATGTGAACCCGGAATGGGGTGAGGGGATTTGGCATATAAGCTTAAAAGTTAATATAGTGATTAATTTCATTTTTCATATAAAAAATTATTTTCTTCTACCAATTAAATGTTAAGGATAAAATAAGAGATTTACCTTCTAATGCAAAGCACATACAAAAAAATATGTAATGTGGAAAACCCACCTCCTAACTTGTATTATTAATCAAGGCTGTTATCAATAATACAATCCAATCAATCAAATATGATACACAGGCCTAATAATACTCAAGCATCTGCTCTCTGAGCGATACCAAGTCTACATCTTGAGCATGCATCACAAACACAATATGACTATATATATGTAGCTATCTCAAACTTAGCTGATTCAGAATTTAATTTGAAATACCTAACTCAATTACAATCTAATTCTGAAATTTCTAACTCAAATTGGAATCCAATTCATATTGGTTTGATACCCAGTTATCCTCTCTTTACTTTGTGACCAAGACATACCTTTTATAATTATTGTCTAAACATATACTCCCTCCGTCGCCCTAGGTTCTTTATACTGGGGGACGGGGGCTTGATACGCATTTTAAGGCTCTTGTAAAATATAGTTTTAAAAATTATTTTAAACCTTTTTTTTCTTCTGAATAAAAATTTAGTGTTTAAATTTCTATACAAAAAAAGAAATTTTAAAAATAAGTTATGTAACTATATTTTATAGGAGTCTTGAAATGTGTGCCAAGCATTGTAATAAAACTATAAAGAAATGAGAGGGATGGAGGGAGTAAGTATTACCTGTATGTATTTTGGATCACCCAAGCCCATGCTACCATTTTAATGGGTTGTACCTGACATAAGAGTTACACATGTACTTATATTTTCCATCTTAGAGCAACTCCAATAGCTTTGTTATTTGGAGTCTTAAACTGAAATATAAGGAATTTGGGGAAAAAAAAAGCCACTCCAACAATATCGAAGTAATTTTTTATATCACCAAGATTTTCTTCCCATTCCTTATCTTTAGCCAACCTCTCTCCTTTTCTAACTTATTTTATAATATATATTAAAAACAAACACTTTCTCTCTCTTCACTTTTTATAATAATGATACCTTTTAATAATAAACTATTACATAAGGAATGTTGTTGGAGATGAGAATAGTCATTGATGTTTTAAGTTACCGAGATCCAATATTTGAGATTAAATTTGAGGAATGAACTATGATGCTGTTGGAGTTGCTCTTAATAGCATAAAATTAAAGAATAACATAGATAAGTCATCCATGGGCCTTACTCTCTACACGCAAGTTGTTGCAAGGGCTTTTTATATCATTTGAACTTAGAATGTTGCATGATGTAGTGTTTGGTTTCAATAGTAAAGATCCGACTCAGTTCCTATACCCACACCCATGTCATGTCTGATCAACAAAGGTGCGAGGGCTAAATGGGTGAGTCCGGGTAACAGAGACGATACATCATCACGGATTTTGTCTAGTACATGGCTAGTATCATTATAATACGACCAATAATTCAATGGTTTTTTTACCAACAGTAACAACACATATTTTGTCAGTTGATACTTCATTTTATATATTTGAATTGAGAAACAATATTGTCTTATTAATAATATTTTTTTTGGGGGGTGCTTCTCACAGGTTAGCTTCAGAGTTCAGTTTCCCCTTGATTATTCAGATCTTTCGAAGGAGGACCAAATGGATTTCAAACAGACAAGATATGGTATAGAAAATTATTATCATACACTAACAGATCTGTTTACTTTTATAGTGTGTTCTTTAAGCTGTTGGGAGTTTTTGTTGAAAAAAAAAAAAAATATTTATGTAACTTTCAGCTGTATTCCTTTCTCATTGTTTTCCGCTGTTGAAGTTACAACGGGATAGTTATTACTCTTTGATGACTGATTATAAATAGACAAACAAGTTATTATCTTGTTAATATATAGAATGTTAGGTATTTTCTCATGCAGTGGAATTTACATGCCCCTTTCTTTATCATCAATGCATTATCTTTTAAATCTCTATCTGTTCCTTTATCTTTCTTCTTTCAGAATCAGTCGGTTCATCTTTTCCCACTGTTTTCTCCATAACAAATCCAATTTGTGATGCTTTTATGGAACTGGATTCATGATAATTATATGGAACTGGATTCATGATAATTATCCAATTATCATGAATCCTCGTTGTACCTAATTTGTTATCTAGTCCTGGTGGTAATTGGCATTGAATTGACTGCACTCTATATTGTTTTTAGCGGTTGCGGATGTCTTAATTGATGCTGCGCTAGTTTTAGGAGGAGAGGCGACACTGAAAATTTTGTACGTGAAGCTTGTTGAGGTGAGGTTTGCTTGCATTTCAGATTTCAGATGATTGATTTTATATAATGATGGCATATCTGTAATGGTGTAACGTACTATGAGAATTTTGTCACTCCCTCCGTCCCACCGGGTTGTTTACATTTGAAAGGGAGGGCTTGACACGCATTTTAAGGCTCCTAAAGAATAGATTCATATATTATTTTAATTTCTTTTTTCTTTTGGATAAAAATTTAATGTTTAAATTTTTATTCAAAACAAGAAAATTTGAAAGGAAAATGCTAGGTATCCCAAAAAATTGTTCCCAAATCCTAGTTGGCAATGTTTGATTGGTTCCATTCGCATTAATAATAATGGGACCCCCCGTATGCACATAAACCATCCCATTAAAATCAGCCATATCTTTGCCATATCATTTGGGTACAAGATTTGGGACAAGATTTGGGGTACGTAGCATTACTCAATTTGAAAAATTAGTTATGCAAATATACTTCATAACAGCCTTAAATTGCATGCCAAGCAGTCAAAAAAACTGTTAACAAATGGGTGGGATGGATGGAGTATATTTTTAAACTTTGAATTCTCAATCTTAAACTAAAAAGTATTTTCCATTTGCTTTACTCGTGCCTTTTTGCCTATATTCTATTGTGTCTTGTAAAAGAGTCATAGCATATTTTTGCCAAATTTTTGCTTGGCGAAAATAAAGGTTGTATTATTTTCTACAGAAAATGTTGGTCTATGATATATTAAATAACCTGATCTTGTTATCTTGGTATAATTAGGTAAGCTTTTGTTCTTGAGGTTTCATTTGATAGTGACCTGCGTCTGAGTATTTATATATTTTTAATCTGTGTGCACTCTTCTCTTACCTCCAAGGGGCTCAAGTGTGAAAGTCAGAAGTAAACACGTACCTATCCCAACTGAACTAGGATTTTTACTTGGTGCTCACTACATAGAGACAGTGGTGAAAAGCCATACTGGTAGAGCCGGGGAACCCCTTGGTGAGATCGAGGGGGGAGGGGTGGGGGGGTGGGGGTGGGGTGGGGGGGGGTTGGGATGCTCTGGCTCTCTGCTAAAATGATCATTCGGATCATAGTCCGAAGGGCATAACTATGAAACAATTGTTGAAACAGTGGAAAATCCCATAATTTTTCATGCTGTTGAACAGGTGGGTATGAAAAAATTCCAGTGATTGCCGCGTCCCCAGAAATCTGTCGATTCTTCCCACAAATCCATAGATTTACAGTGCAGGAGAAATGTAATGAGGGATAGAAGTAATAAAAGGTTTTAAAGCAAAGACTCTGGAGGAAAAAATTTGACTTTGGTGCAACAACGATTTAACGAAACGACTCCATAGCTCTTCACTTATCTGTTTTATGTACTATGTATAATCTCTTACCTTTAATATTTATTCATGACTTTGACTTCATGTATCATGGGGAGAAGCTCAGGAAAATTTAATTTATGTTCTTTCATTTGCATGTGATGGTTATATATATATATATATTTTACAGACCAGTTTTCTAAATCTTGGTGTGTTCTAATTATTAAATTATTATCTCAGGCTGTAAATAGCTGTCTTAACGTTGAAAGTAGTGACTGGCGTCCTGCAGAGGCTGCTTTATATTGTATCCGGGCTATATCGGATTATGTTTCTTTTGATGAAGCTGAATTCATGCCCCAGGTTTAATGTCCTTTAATTCTCTCTTGCAAAGCACATCGTAATGATTTTACTTTTGTTCAGACTATGTTCATGCATATATGGGTTGTTGAAGATGATGTATTTGATATTGGTATCCTTGGTGGCTAAAAGACCCATGAGGGCATGCTGTGGCATGTACTTTTCGTTTTTGTTTTAAATCTTTAAAAGTATTGTTTCTCCTGCTGTTGGTATGTTTGATCATGTATATAAGCTTACCATGTTTATATTTATACAGTTCTGGTTTCTAATTTTCCTATGTGGCCTAATTTCATAGCCCAAAGTATGTTACACACACTATGCCAAATATGAATAATTTAAACCACCACAAAATACTATTGGTTATATAATTTGTTATTGTAAGATGTCAATGGCATTAGAGGCCAAATAGAGTTTCGAAAGTAAAACTTAATCTATAATTCTGGAATTAAGAGAGTTTAACTTAGAACTGGAGTGCGCATTGCCGCATTCCTTGTTGATACTTCTTAGCACATAGACCATACATGTGCCCTTCATCCTACTTGGCAATATAAATACTAATATAGTCGCTGTAACTCTCTATCTTGCATTCTAAATTTGTTGTTGTGGTTCACAGATAATGGCTTTGCTACCTAAACTTCAAAATCAGCCTCAACTACTCCATACAGGTTTGCATATTTTTTTGTCGTTTATTCTAGATGATATTATAAATCATACAATGGGAATTAGACTGGCCGGCCTTCGCGAAATACCGTTTCTTTATATGGATAGGATGCTTCGATTTTGGACATGCTTTTTACTAGTTTATAATAGTGAAAACACTATGTTTTTGATAGTTTAATTTGTTTAGACATGATATATAAAGTAATCATCTAGTCTGTTATTCCTAACTACTTCTTTTTTACATTCTATAGTATGCCTAACAGTTGGTGCTTATTCGAAATGGCTTGACACTGCTCCCAATGGAATGTCATTTATTCCCTCTGTCATAGAAGTTCTTGTCAATGGCATGAGTGTATCTGAAGATTCTGCAGCGGCTGCATCTCTGGCATTCAGGCATATCTGTGATGGTATAAGATATCTTTTAATACTCTGGTCTTTTAGCAGTAGTTACTGAGCTGTCTACTGATTGCTTCTTACATGATAATGAACTGTTATTAATTAGTATGTTAAAAGTCTTTCCCTGGCATTTAACTTTTGGCTCTAAATTTATATAATTTAAAATCCTTTATTCAATACCCTTTTCGTGAACCTATATTTTATTTTTATTTTTTTTTTGTAGCCGACTTGCATCTACAGTTCATTCTTTTTATCCTGAAAAATCTTGTATTTTGTCTAGTTCAGAGTTAGACCAGTGTCGACTTTTTGCTGGGTCAAGATCTTTGTAATTGCCATAATTTTCTACCATCGCGTATTTATGAGCTTAGTTACTAGACTTTCCTGGTCCAAGTTGATATTATAAAAAATGATCAAAATCGAGGAAGGAATATATGTTGAAATACCTTGTACAGATTTCTGTTTTGAACTCAACTATTTGTACATACTGTAATACCAGAAGCTAAGCATACATTTGTTCTTTCTTTCTTTGTTTCATATATTGTGTTGGATGTCACATGTTAAATATATTCTATCTTCTTCTATTTGATATAGCCCCCTTTCAATTGCTAACTTTGTAACATTAGAATCAGGTTCTTAATTGTTTTATGTAAAGTAGTATACGTAATAGATCATTTAAAGTGTTGGCCAGCATATTTTATGTAAGGCCCTGTTACCATTCTTATTGAAATGTACTACTACATCTTTCGCTTTCTCTTCTAGCATACCTTGTACTGAAGAAATTATTTTTCCTTGTCGTGGGCCTTTGGTACATGCATAATGTACTTATGAATTGTACCTTCTGGCACCACTTTTTGTTGTATTTTTTTGCTCTTTCAAAGGTCTAAAGAAACTTCCATCCTAATGCATATCGGGTATTATATCAAAATGCCTACCATTCTCATCAAAAACTATCAGATGACTACCCGATCTCCATGGGGACTCAATTAAGCCACTATCATCACTATATATATCACTCTGTTATATATCACTCCGTTAAATCTTGAAGATAAGTTATTGAAAAATTTAACAAACAGATGACGTATTTGCTTCAATCTTCTTATATTTCTTTGTAATCTTTGGTTCTAGTTCTTTTTTGTAATTCATGTGGCTCACACATCATCTGCTGATTAGGATTCCATTAAGTTTTCTTTTAATGATTTTTCAAGATATAACATAGTGATATATATATAGTGATTCTAGTTGACTAGAATGAGTCCTCGTGGAGATCGGACAGTCACTTGATAGTTTTTGGCAAGAAAGGTAGGCACTTTGATATAAAACCCAATGATATCACATCATGCCTGAGTCCAATTCTAATTGATGTTTTAGCGTCTTTAGATCAGACCTTGGTTTATACTGATGTAAAACACTAATGGACTTGAGAAAAGACTGATGGTACCAGGGATGTTTCCCACCACCTTTAATTGGATTTGTCCCTAATTTTCCTGCAAGTTCTTTACATATTGTGTGACTCCCGCTTTTTAGATGACTATTTACATGGACTTCGGTTTCCTTATGCAGACTGTGGGAAAAAACTTTGTGGATCCTTAGATCATCTCTTCCAAATATACCAAAGGGCAGTGGTCGGAGAAGGTACATTCAAATTTTCCGCTGAAGACTCATTGCACGTGGTTGAAGCTTTGAGGTATTCCTTTAAGTCTATAAGTTCAGAAGCACATGTTTGCTGAGATAAATCAAAGGAAAAAGTATATAATAGACATTGCAATTCCATGCTCACAGTGTGATTGTTGTCCATGAACTTTCTGCAGTATGGTTATTACAGAACTTCCTGCGGACCAGGCTAAGAAAGCCCTCGAGGCATTGTGCATGCCAGCAGTTATCCCATTACAGGTTGGACTTTTGATAGGATGAAAGAAAAGAGGGTATTTTTACCGTATGTTCATGGTGTTTAAGCTCTTTTTCTTTAACCAGGAGATCATTAATCACGGGCCTGAAGTACTGGGGCAAAAACCTTCTCGTGAAGTAACAGTCCACATAGATCGGCTTGCAAATATTTTCAGGCATGTTTATAACTTCTTTGTTCCTGGACCTCATTTGTCTTAATATATATAATATCTATTGGTTAATTAAGAAATTTTGTAGATATGTGAATCACGCGGAAGCCGTTGCTGATGCTATACATAGGCTTTGGCCAATCTTCAAAGCCATATTTGATATGTAAGTACTCACTAACTTCTTTACTGTATTATAATGCAAGGACATTTATTATTATCTTCTCTGTGATATGAAATGCAGTCGTGCTTGGGACACACGGACAATGGAATCGCTTTGCCGGGCATGCAAACATGCTGTGAGTTTTCTTTAGTCTGAGCACTGCTATCTAGCCAAAGGCTATAAATTAGTAATATGAATATGGGCAATGTCATACTAAAAGATAGCAGGTGCATTTTCTTAGACGGGAAACTGATTTGTGGCGAAGCGATTATGACATCCCAAGCCTATTGGTTGGGTATCAATTGGATTAGTCTTAAAAATTGGATCATCTTGAGAAACTAAGTCCTCGGTATCCAAGGTTTGTGGACATGGGAATATAAGAGTAAATTTCATCAGTCGAAGAAAAGTAAAGGAGCAATGTTTAAGTAATCTTGCTTTGTTGAATGGCCAATAATTCTAATCCCCATTCTGATAATGTTGATGAACTTTTACCTCTTGACGAAGTTACGAAGGTCTTGGCACCGGGTTTTATGTGAAGTTATTCAAGTTTTGCTATACTAATGTTGTTTCTTGTTATAGATTCTTGCACTGTTGGAATCCGTTACACTTTAGAATACATCGTGATATATTCTCTTCAGTTTTCTTCTTGAAAGAAATTTTTCTAGCCATATAATTGTGGATAAATTGAGATCTTCCACCGGTGTTGTACAGATACAGTTCCTAGATCTGATTGTAGGTGCATGTTATTAAACATTCTTTATCGAAGTTTGGCTGCGTTATTATTTTAAGGATTCCAAGACTGTATTTGTGGCATAAAATATTTTGTGTTTTTATTACCGTAGAGGTTTGACGTCATCCTGTTCTTTGTTAATAACACATAAATATTAATGATGTGCATAACACTGTTTGGTTCATATTATTATTTGAAATGTTATTTTTTTCAGGTGAGAACTTCTAAAATTTATATGGGGGTTACAGTTGGTGCAATGTTGGAGGAGATACAAGGATTATACAGCCAACATCATCAATCCTGTTTCCTTTACCTCTCCAGTGAAGTTATAAAGGTATAGATTAATGAAAAAGGATAAGTTAATTTCTTAACACACACACACACACACACACTCTTGGACTTCTTTATTTAGTAATGGAATAATTGGTGATTTTGTTTATAGATATTTGGTTCGGACCCTTCTTGCGCAAGCTACTTGAAAAGTTTAATTGAATCGCTGTTCAGTCACACAACATGTCTGCTTACTAGAATTCAGGTGCAGACTTCTATAAGCGCTTTTTTATACCTGTCATATTCACCATCTTATATATGTGTACATATATTGATGTTAATCTTCTCTTCAGGATTTCACTTCCAGGCCAGACATAGCGGATGATTGCTTTTTGCTGGCATCAAGATGCATTCGCTATTGTCCCCAGATATTTTTCCCCTCTGCGATATTTTCACCATTAGTTGATTGTTCCATGATTGGTGTTACCGTGCAGCACAGGTCACTCCTCTATCTGTTGGTTGTTTTTCTTAATTACCGTCTTTGATAGCTCAGCATTAGGATGTTTATATGCTGATTGCTTAGCACTTGACAGAATATGTAGAGGAAATTTATGCCATTATATGAAAATTTAAAGATGTGTATCTTTTTATATGTAGAGTAAGCGCAGGAATTATCTTTATTTAGATAGAGTATATATCGTTATTTGAGTTATAAAAAGGAAAACCATTGACGGTATTTTTTGCTTTGTTTTTTTCGTTTGTTGCAGGGAAGCCTCCAATTCAATACTAAGTTTCTTATCTGATATTTTCGATCTTGGAAACTCTAGTGCGGGAAAACAATACGTTTCAATAAGGGATAGTGTAATAGTTCCTCGAGGAGGCACTCTGACCAGAATTTTAATCGCGTTATTGACAGGAGCTCTACCAAGCTCAAGATTAGAAACGGTAAATATATGCCTCCCTCAACCATATGTTGTACATGTGTTAACTAGTAAAGTAGGATGATTATTCCAATTTGTGTACGTGTAGGTAATGTATGCTTTACTCGCATTATCCCGAGCATACGGCGAGAAAACTATCGAATGGGCAAAGGAGAGCGTTACTTTAATTCCATCAACTGCTGTTACAGATATGGAGAAGACAAAGTTTTTACAAGCACTGTCGAACGCAGCATCTGGTGCTAAACTTGATATCATTACTATCCCTATAGAAGAGCTGTCAGAAGTATGCCGACGCAACAGGACAGTACATGAGATTGTTCAAGGAGTTTTGAGACCCCTTGAGCTGCATATATAGGCGATGTGTCATAGTGGAAAGGCATATATATAGAAGGCCAGATTTTTCTTGGGCGTGGTCTATTCAAATTAGTTAATTATCTTGTTGTGCATTTGTTTTTATTATATTTCCTCCATCAGTTGTCATCATTAGTCATTTCAGCATTTTTTTTTTGTGGGGTGGGGGTTTAAGGTAGTTAGATAGATCCTAGCTGGATTCACTCCAGTTATAGTTGGGTTTTGGCGTTCGCCATTCTTTGGACCTAGTGTCTTTGTGCTGGTCTGATTTCTTCTTCTATATTTCACATGTATCGGTGATTTGTATCTGCACCAGTAACTATACAGGAAAAGTTCAGCTAAAGAGTTATGCAAACTACAAGTTAGACAATTTTCCCTGGGTATCGATTCTTAGTCTCTTGGTGATGTATACATTCTTTTGTTTCATTTGCAGTATACTAGTATGCGATGCGATGTACATGCCCACTAGTCTTGTATGGATAAAATTGTACCCAATTTGTTTAATTGTTCAAACATAAGCTGCTAGGAATTCAAGTAACAAACAATGGGTGTACTGAACGAAGATACGCTCCCTGATTTCACATATGCCATGGCAACTAACCGAAATCCGTTCCCCAGAATTATCAAGAATACGGAAAAATGGATGGAAAAGATGAATGAATAAATCATACTTTTTTATCCATATACTCTTAAGAAGAGTACCTTTTCTATTTATTAATTAGATTTACTTCAAGAAAATTTTATATAATTTTTTGACATCTCAAGCACAGATTGTTGGGTTCGAGTCATAAATATAGCGGAAATAATAATTTAAGACGTGTAAAAATTCAAAATTTTCAAAATCTGTGTTAATTACACAGTGATGTAAAAGGGGTTGAATATGTCACTACCCAAGCACAGATTGTTGGGTTCGAGTCATAAATATAGCGGAAATAATAATTTAAGACGTGTAAAAATTCAGAATTTTCAAAACCCGTGTTAATCTCAAAGTGATGTAAAAGGGGTTGAATATGTCACTACCAAATTCTTTCTTTTTAATTCAGTTTGCGGAATATTCTATTTCTTCATCTTTCAATTGTAATTAATTGATTCTAGCTGGTGCGGGGAATAATCATATTGTTAAAGATGAAAGAATCTTCACCTATATGTATGACCTAATTTGCTCTGATAGAAGGAGATGAGAGATACATAAATGTTGTTTTATCAAAATGCATATATTCATATCTCTATCATTGCAAATGTTTACAGATATAGACCACACAAATCATAACAACTTTTCCCGTCAAGTCTCAACCAATCAGATAAAAGAAATAAAACTGAATAAACTGAGCACACACAACACAACTACTTGAATATTCTAAACATCTATAACATAGCACCCCCCTTCAAAAGACTTGTCCTAAAGTCTCAAGTATGGACATCAAAATCAGGGTACTTGAAAGAGAATTGTTGAGCATAGGTAGCCTGTGTTCTGTCCTGTCCTGCCCATTGCACCAGATACTCCACTTTAGCTCTATTCTGGAATGGCCTCATTCGCTTATCCAACACAGCATGTGGAAGTAAGGAAGACGACAACCAAGCAGGGATATCAGTAGTGACAGAAATCTCCCTCTGAATAGCTTTAATTGAGAAACATGACAAACATCATGAATCTTTGCATAATCAGGTAACTTCAGCTTATAAGCCACAGAACCAATCTTTGCCAGCACCTGAAAGGGACCATAAAACTTGGGACTAAGCTTCTGGTTGCCTCTCTGTTGAACTGTGACTTGTTTATAAGCAACCAATTTCAACCACACCCAATCACCCAAATTAAAACTCCTCTCAGTGCTGTACTTATCAGCATAATGTTTCATCCTATGCTGAGCTCTCTGCAACTGTAACTTTAACTCAGAAATCATTGCCTCCCTCCTTTGCAAATCCCTATCCACATCTCTGTCAATGGATTCCCCATCCAAATATGGCAAATGCAAGGGAGGAATTTGATTACAAACTACCTCATAAGGTGTGAGTTTAGTAGTAGTATGATAATGGGTGTTGAACCACCATTCAGCCAATGGTAACCATTTCTTCCACTCCTGAGGATTGCTGCTGCACATACACCTTAAGTATGTCTCCAAGCACCTGTTTACAACCTCAGTCTGACCATCAGTCTCAAGGTGGTAAGATGAAGAAAGTAAAAATTCAGTACCATGTAAGCTAAACAAAGACTGCCAAAACTTGCTCAGAAACACTGAATCCCTATCAGACACTATACTTCTTAGCCAGCCATGCAGCTTAAAAATATTAACTAAGTAAGCTTGAGCCACAGTCATTGCAGTATGAGGGTGAGCCATTGCTACAAAGTGAGCATACTTACTCAACCTATCCACCACTACAAAAATTACTTCCTTTCCCTCAGATTTAGGAAGACCAGTAATGAAGTCCATAGAAATGTCGATCCAAACTTCTTGAGGAATTGGTAAGGGTTGTAGAAGGCCAGGAGGAGCCACAGTTTCAGTCTTAGAAGCTTGGCACACTTGACAGATCCCCACAAATTGCCTTACCTGCTTAGTTAAACCTTTCCAATAAAAGACTTGTTTCAATCTTTTAGTAGTTAAATCCCTCCCCACATGACCAGCTTCAGGTGAAGAATGATACCATCTAATTAACTGCAACTTTAAATCCCCATTAGGGCCCACCACAATCTGTTTGTTCTTCCTCAGCAGTCCATCTTGCAACTTGAAACCATGAATGGCAGTGTTGTTTTGTAGCTGTTGAATGATGTCCAGCCAATGAGCATCCAAAGAATAATTGTCTTTAATCTTCTGAGAAACATCTGAAGAAACCAGAGAAAGAGCCAAACATAGAATTTCAGAGCCACCTTTTCAGGATAAAGCATCTGCTACTAAGTTTTCTACTCCACTTATATAGACAATTTCATAGTCAAACCCCATTAATTTGGATAACCAGAATTGTTGAAATGGGGTGGAAATCTATTGCTGCAACAACCATTTTAAGCTTTTCTGATCAGTCCTAATTATAAAATGATTGCCAGACACATACTGCTCCCATTTTTGCACAGCAAAAACTATAGCCAATAGTTCCTTCTCATAGACTGATAACTTCTGCCACCTAGGACCCAAAGCTCTACTGATAAAGGCTAAAGGATGATGATCCTGCATGAGAACAACTCCTATCCCTCTTTGTGAAGCATCAGTCTCAATAACAAAGGTCTTGGAGAAGTCTGGAACAGCAAGCACAAGTGCTGTGGTCAATGCATGTTTTAACTATTGAAATGCAGCCTGAGCCTCATCAGACCAACTGAAACCCTCTTTCTTAGTCAAATCAGACAGAGGTCTACTGATAACTGCAAAATTTCTCACAAATTTCTTATAATACCCTGCAAGCCCCAAAAAACTTCTGACTTCCTTAGCATTGACAGGTACTGGCCAACTGTCAATGGCAGACACCTTACTAGGATCAGTCTGTACTCCCTCTTTTGAAATAAAATGGCCAAGATATTCTATTTTGTCCACCGCAAAATCACACTTGCTCCCTTTCACAAACATTTCATTTGCTTGCATCAGATCAAACACCATTTGTAAATGTGTAAAATATTCCTCATGAGACTTGCTATAAACCAGTATGTCATAAAAAAAAACTAACACACATTTTCTCAACAAAGGTTTGAACACTTGATTCATCCACTCTTGAAATGAGGCAGGGGCATTGGTCAGACCATAAGGCATGACCAAAAACTCATAATGTCCAGTGTGAGTTTTAAATGCTGTCTTATACACATCCTCATTTATCACCTTCAGCTGATGGTATCCTGCCCTCAAGTCCAGCTTAGAAAAAACTGTAGCACCTGATAACTCATCTATGAGTTCATCTATAACTGGAATAGGGTACTTATTCTTAATTGTTTTGCCATTTAATGCCCTGTAATCCACACACAATCTCCAGGACCCATCCTTTTTCCCCACCAAAACCACAGGAGAGGCAAATGGACTAGAACTGGTCTGAATTATACCTCTGTCCAACATCTCTTGTATAAGCTGTTCTATGATATCTCTTTGCTTAATTGGATACCTGTATGGCCTTATATTCACAGGTCCCTCACCTGGATGTAATGGAATAGGGTGATCAAACACCCCTTGTGTGGAGGCAAAGATTTTGGTTCCTCAAAAATTTTGCAGTACTTTTGTTTGAGGTCCCTAATCTGTGGTAATTCCACACTGTGCAAGCTGACAGATTCCATACCAGGCTCTTGTTGGACATCCTTGGTCCTGTCCTTCTCAAGCAGCACATGAAGTTGCAACAGACAAAGATGAGCTGCATCCTTTAAAATCTTCTCACTGGCCTCCCCTTCCACCACTTTTAACTTCTGAGGAGCAACACCAGTTAATACCAATTCCTTCCCTTTTACATTAAAGAGAATTTCCAACTTTGTAAAATCCCACCTGATAGGTCCCAAGGTTTTCAACCACTAGATTCCCAGCACCATATCACAACTGCCTAAAGGGATAAGCATCACATCAGTGGTAAAAATCTGTTTCTGAAACTGCCATTGAAAACCCTTGCTCGTACTTTGACATGCCAAATGATTACCATCTGCCACTGCTACAGCTTGAGGAGGAATATTCTTTACCTTACACCCTAATTTCTTAGCAATAGCAAGGTCAAGAAAGTTATGAGTGCTTCCTGAATCAATTAAGATGTGCAGTACCATACCATTACACATCCCTCTGACTCTCATTGTGTGAAAACCATGATTGCCAGTTAGAGCATTTACTGAGATTTGTGGCTCAGTCAACATATCCTCTCCTTCCAAGTCTGCCTCACACAAATCTGGTGCCCAAATATCCAACTGTCCAGGAATTTCAACAGTAAATAGTTGTGCTTCTTTAAACTGACATTTGTGATTTTTATCATAAGGTTGATCACAATAGTAGCAGAGTCCCTTGGCCATTCTTTCTGCTCTCACCTCTGCTGGAATATGTCTAAATGTCTTTGTAGGTTTCTGGACAAACTTATTGGGATTAGGTAATTTGGTGACAGGTGTAGGCAATAGAGGTGGTTTACTATTTGCTAACACAGGTGAACTAGACTTAGCAGACCAGAGAGAAGGTCTGAAGCCAGTCACCTTTAAGGTCTCCTCTTGCAACCTAGCAAACTGATTTGAATCAGCAATACTGTTAGGCTTAAATGCCTTCACAAATGGTTTGATTGCAGGTTTCAAACCGCCTACAAAACTGTCTAAAACATATGAGGCTGGCAAATCAGGGCTGTTTTGCAACATTAAAGCCCTAAGATCCTCAAATTCATCAACATACTTTTCCAATGAATCAGTTTGCTGAAGCTTATTAAATTGTTCGACAATATCAAATGCATTATCATCCCCAAATCTTGCACTTAGGTCCATCACAAAAATATTCCAGCCCACATTCTTCCTATTAGCTAAGTAGTTTAAGATCCAGTTCTCTGCCTTATCAATCATATACAATGAGGCTAAATCAACCTTCTGATCCTCTAGTATCTTACACAAGGTGAAATACTTACAACATTTTTTCACCCACACACGAGTCCCCGTACCATCAAATTTGGGAAAATCAAGCTTAAGAGTAAACCCTAACTGCTTCAATTGATTACCAGAGGGAGGAACTGTCGTAGAAATCGTACCAGAGTTTTGCTGAGTCCTGAATTCACGCAAGAGAGACATAATCTCCTGAAATTGCTTGTTATGCTCATCTAAACGCTTATTCTGGTCCGCAATCTTCAACTCCAAACTCTTAATCTGATCGTCCATGGCGACCGGTTGTGTACGGCGCGTTCGCGGTGCCAGAATGAAACAATCACATAATTGAACGATCGTTTACAACTCTGATACCACTGATAAAGATGAAAGAATCTTTACCTTTATGTATGACCTAATTTGCTCTGATAGAAGGAGATGAGAGATACAGAAATGTTGTTTTATGAAAATGCATATATTCATATCTCTGTCATTGCAAATGTTTACAGATATAGACCACACAAATCATAACAACTTTTCCCGCCAAGTCTCAATCAATCAGATAAAAGAAATAAAACTGAATAAACTGAGCACACACAACACAACTACTTGAATATTCTGTGAATATTCTAAACATCTATAACACATATTGATAGTCCTCGAGGGCTTTTACAAATCTAACTATAACGTTGGTTTGGTTACAAGACAAAAATATCACCACGCACAAATATGCTCAATATTTCTCTCAATCTATCTCGACTATCTATTGTAGAGTGTTTAGGCAGTAGTGTGCACAATTATGACATGTGTTGGTATTTTCGAATGAAAATACTTGCCTCTATTTATATACTTCATTTCTAACCATAGTTAGTTGCTGTAGTTGGTTCCCGAATTGGTTCCAGAGTTTGTTCTTGAGTATTTCTTGAATTGGTTCATTTTAACCATAACTAAAATATGAGGAGTTTTAATTAGCCATTGGAATGAGTTTCCGCTCCATAGGTATACACTAGGCTTAACATGCGTAATCTCCATTTTACTTGGCCACAAAATAAGTTGGCTCTTCCGGTATACAAACCTAGGATCATAGGACCCTGTAAGGCGCAAACTACAATCAGTCATACAGTGGAGCATCAACCGACAACTCCTTCATTTTCTTAAAGAAATTCTTGCACATGTTGAGTTGGCGCCATCCAAGAGCATACTTGTATACACTCGCGCAAAATCCAATCTGAATTGGAGGAAATTGCAAGCTTCTCCTCACACACAAAAACACACACACACACACATATAAATCAATTTAGGCATCAACTCTTGCTTTGATTTGAGTTAGGACTTTTAATTGAAATAAATATGATATATATATAATTATTTCAGTTATTTGCTTCTAGTTGCATTTAGACTACTTAACGTAGATCACTACAGTATTGACTTGATCAATTCTCCGTTAAATGAATACAGAGAACAACTTCGTATGTGTTGACGTTTGTTGTACTGCTCTAATTCATAAAATACAAAGACTGAAACCAAACTTTGTGTTAGGTCCAGATACGATTGTAGAAGGGGGGGGGGGGTTGAATACAATCGATACAAAATAATCGCGGAAGTGAATCTGATTGAATATAACTTGTTAATCAGATTTAGGATTAATTAATATAACAATGTTTGAAGTCGTTATATAATTAAAATGGTTCAGTTTTAATGTCCACTAAAGTTCGTAGAATAAATTCGACAGGGTATATTCTAGATTTAGTGATTAAAACAACCGGGTTATCAAAGCACATAAAATTGTGGATATAACGATCAAGCAAGTTACGAACAACTTGAAAGCTTTACAAATGCTTTGATTTACAAAGTGATGAACACTTAGAAATGAAGAATGAATGCCATATTTATAGGCAAAGCATTGTACATGCAAGACAAACACTAGACAAGACAATTACTAAGAGGGTATGACAATCTAGGCTTGGGCAAGACAATTCAAGGCAAGGAAAGACAATCACAGATTGTCTACCAAGCTTTAACCAAGTCAGAAAGACAATCAGAAGGGAAGGTATGACAATCTCTTTGACAGAAAGACAAACACTACAAACGGCAAGACAATTGGAGATTGTCTTGCACACCTTCTTGCATTCGGCAAGACAAGACAACAGGATTGTCTTGCAGGAAGTGAGATTCTCGGCAAGACAAGACAACAGGATTGTCTTGCTGCCACACAAGTCCTTCGGCAATACAATTCAGTTGAATTGTCTTGCACACCATTGAAACACTCGGCAAGACAAGACAACTGAATTGTCTTGCACACTGATTTCATTCCAAGTGGGCAGATCGGCAAGACAATCACAGATTGTCTTGCTGGGTGGTTTTGGTGATAAAAAGAAGTAATAATGTAGTAAATATAAAATAGAAAATTATTCACTTAATTAAGTTAATCATATAAATTCATAAATTAAATTAATTCGAGAGTGAATTAATTTAATAAATAAATTACATAATTAATATAACTATTTGAGAAGTGAAATAATAGTCTATTAAATATTTAATCACCCAATCTTCAGTAGAAATGCTTCCGGTCTTCTTTAAACTTTATTAACTTCTTCTTGATTTGTCGAACGAACGAACTACCACTTCTGCTTGACTTCAAATATTTAATTTGAATAACTGATACACAGATGTACTGTCTGGTTCATCTGTATCTAGTTAAATCAAATATTCTTCGTCATATAAACAATAAGAATTTGGTTAGTTCGTCGAGTCTTCGTCTTGTACGTATATCTTCATTAAATGGAATCTTCTGATGAAATAAAGTATAGAAACTTTATGTCTTCTGAACTCCTGGACGTGCCACAAAAGATTATTTGTGCACTGAGGCTTGAACATATTAATGAACTTCTTTCAGTGGCGTGCAGCAGCATCCTGGAACTTATCTGACATATGATTTCCATAAATCATTTGACGTTCTTCGTACTGATTCCGATGACTTGCTATTTACTGAGCTTTCTGATCTGAGTTGAGTTGTACCTCTTTAAATACAAATAGGCTGAACATATGCCTTTCAATCTCCCCCTATTTGCTTGTTAACATAACATGCAAATTTCCTAGAGGATAACTCAACTAACAGATAAGACAAAGATTTAAACAATGGAATGTAAATAGCAAAAGTTTATGGCTTGCATTAAACATTAAACCATGATCATAAATAGATTACAAAAGGATGTTCCTTGAACATATCTAACAAATATCCTAATCAATCTATTTTACTCAGTATGAGTGACTTCTCCTTCTTCTATATCTGACATATGAATGACTGGAGTAGAAGGCTCATTCTGAGTAGGCTCTTCAGCTGGAGTGGATTCTCCACGCTTCTTTCTTTCACGAGCCAGAGCTAGCTGGTGAAGTACTTCCAGTTCCACAGGGTCTTCACTGAAGTCAGATGGCTGAGATTTTGTTACACCCTTCATCCTCCGAAAGTATTGAGAAATATTTCTTCGAGTGCAGTAGGATGAGATTACATCATCAGCATCAGACTTGGCTTTAGAAGCGAAGCCCTTGGTCCTTAGTAAGGTTGATGCTAGAGCCAGACGTTTGGCAGGGTACTTTGGCAAAGCCTCTTCGTTTAGATAGACAGTGCAGAGAATTTCCAGGTGAACGAACTTGACACAGTATGGGTTCTTAACAACCTGAGGACTGTTGAAAACAGCACAATCCAACAGTTTGTCACGAAGAAGTTCATTCAAGTTGGAGCAACGCCTGACTTTGTTGCGAAGTACCCAGAGCTCAGATACAGAGAATGATTTGAGAAATTCGACAGATAGTCTGAATGAACCATTCCTCTGTGTGTAGACAATCAGCTCCCATTCTTCTAGCAGTCCCCTAACAGCAACAGTTACATATTCCAGTTCTAAGGCAAAGGCATGCATAAAAACATCCTCATCAGGGTTCACCTCTCGAAGATCATAGATCAGAGATAAAAACTTCCTATCATCGAAAGTTTCCCTTTGAGGTCCATTGAATATTCTTCTAGCAATGTCCCAGCCTTTTCCTTCTTTTCTTTTAATCTCAAGATTCTTCTGCTTGATCGCAGGATCATAGATTTTTTGCTTTTCAATCTTGATTTGTTCCTCTGTGATCAACTTGTCTTCCAGAAGTTTCTGATAATCACGAAGCTTACGCTTCCTGGCTTCATTTTCTGCTTTGAACTTCCTGACATTCTCTTCGTGTTCAGGATCAACAGGTTCTTCCTGAAACAAATAGCTTTCATCAAATTTACCTTCTTCTTCAGCCTGACGATTGGTAGCATCGAATACGTCATCATCATCCATGTCTTTGGGATAATCATCATAATTGTCAGTGTTGAAGACATTTTCAGATTGATGTAATGGTTCTTTGCCTTTAGACCTTTTATAGCTTTTATCAGCTTCAGAAGATTCTTTGCCACTTGCTCTTTCTCCACCCTTGTCACTCCTGTCAGCATCACCCTTATCACTCCTATCATCAGCATCAGCATTGCTGTGATCATCTTTGTCATCCTTATCTTCCTTATCCTTCTCCCCCTTAGTTGAGGGATCCTCTGGAGTAGACTGAGCTGTTGACGGATTAAGCTTTAAGTGATGAATAACTTGAGCCAGAGTTTGCTCCAAGTTGCCAAAATTTGTCAGACAGAGCTCTTGAGATTTATCAAACTTGTCCATCCTAGAGTGAATACCCTTGACATGAGCATCTAATTCCTGTTTGAGAGAAGAAAATGAAGGATCAACAACCTTTTCCTGTAGAGTTACCAACTCTCCACTTCTGAATCTGGCATTCTCAGCATTCAACCTTGAAATCTCAGCTTTCAGAGCAGCCAATTGTTCCTGTAACAGATCAGTGTTGGTGTGTGCACTCACCTCACGAACACTCAAAGATTTATCACTATCCTCTCGTGCATGTGTTTCGCTCGGTGTTTACCTGATTTCACTCGTGTTTGTCACACCGTCACCAGTACCTGTATATACAACCATAGTTCCCTGAGATGGAACTGTAGGTTGTGAAGGAACAAATTGTCCTTCAGATGCCTGTGAAGGCTGATGTACTTGCAGGTTGCCAAGTATAGCCTGATCCAAAAAGAAAGAGTGATCAGAAAGTTTTTCATATGACAATTTTTGAATATCTGTGCTCTCTCTAAGTGAAGAATTAAAAGACAAAGGTTCTACTAGCGTGAGTGCTAGTTGTGTGCTTGACTCTTTACAGGATACCGCGGTTGGACGGCCAATTTCAATAAATGCATTCTGTGGAGAGAATGAATCTAGAGACTGTATATTTACCATGTCAGTGTCCAAATCCTTTTGGGAGGAAATGGATACGGCTGCAGTTGTCTCCGGTTCTGCCACCCTTTGCTTCTTATGAGACAGAGCTGCGGGTTCTCTCAGAATTGCACTCCCACTCCGTTTTCGGGCTACCTTTCGAACAACTGGTGTATGAGTAGTGTCGGTTGATGTGTTTGATGAAGAATCAGTTGTTGAAACGAAAACGTCAGCTGGGTTATGAACCTGGGTGTTTACAGGTTCAATGCTGGGAGTCTGGAAATCAAATCCAATATCACAATCAAAATCTGCAATATCAATATTAAAGGTATCAGTGAGATTAGAAAGTACCTGAGCTACCTGTAAATCTGTCCTGAAGTCCTGTAGCTCTGGATTGATAGCAGAATCGGCAGGCAGAGGCTGAGAGGTGGATTGTGGTGGAGGAATGGTATGTAGATGTGTAGGTGAAGGTGTTGGTTCAGACTGAGAAGGAATGATGGAGGCTTGTTGGTCTGGGAAGAAGTTGTAATGTGGAGTGGATTGGTTTGGAGATAGTTGAGGAGAGTTGTATGATGATTGGTGAGGTGATTGTTGTGGTGAGTTGTAAGGAGGGTTGTATGGAGAGTATTGTGAGGATTGGCTGGATGATTGATAGTCTTGAAGGAGTTGAAGTGGTTGGAAGTTTTGAGGAGGGGATTGTTCTTGATGTTGTTCTTCTTGAAGTTCAGGTTGAGCTGGTTGTTGTTGATCAGGTTGATATTGTTGCTGTTGTAGAGGCTGAGGAACTTGTACAGGTTGAAAGGGAACATTAAACTGTTCCAACATGTAAGGAGTCACAACAAGAGGCACATTCTCATGCTTCTTTTGATTAGCAAGTCTTGATTGAATCTTGGTGCAAGTTCTTAGAATGGGCACCACTGCTGAATCAACGTACATGGCTCTATCTGCATCATTCATCTTGTCACTTAAGAATAGCATTAAGAATCTTGGAAAGTGACACTCAACCTTGTCATTGTCATGAATGGATCTCTGAGAGACAGAACCCATTTTTCTGATAATCTCCTTTAGTAATATCTTCCCGAAGTTAATTCGACGATTATAAGCCATAGAGAATCCAAAGATTTGAAGCATAGAAGATATGTTGTGAAAATTCTGCCTTGTGGTTGGAGCAAATACCTTTGCCAAGGTATCGAAGAAGACATCCCATTCAGCCTTCAATTTGCTTTTAGACATTCTAGGAAGAAAAATCTGTCCCTGGTAGTGGATGTCTTGGAAGAATTGAGTAATTTCAGCACTGGTTGGTTCCACTTGAAAGTTGTTCCTTGGAAACCCTAGAATCCGGTTCACATCATCGACAGTTATAACAATTCTTCGTCCATTTGGCAGATCACCAATCAACTTATAATTCTCGAGAGTTGTAGAGTTGACGGCATTAGAGTAGAAGTCGAAGAGTGGTTGCACTTGTATGGGAATATCAGCAGTTAGTGCAGTACTGACGAGGCTTTGTTGAGTCAGGAAACGGATCCACTTCTTGAATCTATCAGAACAATCCTCGAAGTTCAGGTTAGCACAATAATTGGTCTCAGCAATCTCAAATTCTCCGGCCATTTTTTTGATAATTAAAAATTGAATTAAGCGAGAAATTTTCAAATAAAATGTTAATTCTCAATTATCTCGCAAAGTTCAATTATTAATTAAAATTGATTAATTAATTAATAATTCGAAATATTAGAATAATATCGAATTAAAAGTTAATTAATTAGAATGGCACTTAGTCAATTTATCCAACTCAGAATTTCACAAGCCAAACGAGTCCTTAATATCAAAAACCCCAAAATCAACACAAACCCTAACTCCAAATTCGATTAAATCAGTTCGAAGAACACACAATCAATCGCAGAAAACTCGAACCCTAGGCAAGTCACAGCACAAACTCAGTCGAAAAGCTTTGAAAACGGACTAAAAACCGACGAGAATCCGACTAAAATCCGGCAGAGGTTCGGCTGAAATCCGGCGATTTGAACCAAACCAGCAAGCAAACGCTTGATAAGATGTAAACCAGCAAGTTTTCGTGGTGAAACTTGAAAACCGAGAATGATCGAGTGTGTCATGTTCTTGTGCAGATGGAGAAGACGAAGTGTAGTCAGCAAGACAATCGAAATTGTCTTGTTGAGCTGAGGTCGAGGGTATAAGTAAGGAAGACAAAAAACAATTGTCTTGACAGCCTATTGTAGTCTCGGTAAGACAATTTTGAATTGTCTTGCCGAGATTACAGATTTAGCAGACAAGGGATATGTCAGTAAGACAATAGGATTGTCTTACTGATACACGCGGAGGCTTAGCAGACTCGGTAAGACAATGTAATTGTCTTGCCGAGTTTGATAGAAGGACAGTGAAAAAACCGGTTCAGTAAGACAATACGATTGTCTTACCGAGCCAAACAGAAGACAACACCATTGTCTTGCAGAAAAACAAAATAAAAATAATGATATGATTTTTGATTAATTTAAAAGATAAAACTTTTTGCAATTAAAATCAAAAATCTATAATAAAAATAGTACTATAAATTACACAAATATTTTGTAAATTTCAACGTTAATTAAGTATAAATACTTATGATTTTATCTTTAATTCAAAAAGATGAATTAACTTAAAATCAAATATTTATGCTTAATTAATTTTGAAAAATACAAAATAATTACAAGTAATTATCAAAATGCTTAGAGAATATTACAGGGGAGTGTATGAGCACTTAGAAAATTACTGACTAATATACAAGCATGCATAATTACTCAGAATATTATCAGATAATATACAGAAAATCATATAAAATCTAATAATATAGATATAATTACACAGAAAATTCACAAAATGTATACAAACACATATAATACATATGAAAAATATATACAAGAGAACTATGTCATATTTAACATCCCTAACTCATAAACCAGCTTAGAGAAAGTGGATTCATCCAGTGGTTTCGTGAAGATGTCAGCAATTTGCTCAGTCGTGGGTACAAAATGTAACACCACTGTACCATTCATGACATGTTCTCGTATGAAATGATACCTGATATCAATGTGTTTGGTTCTTGAATGTTGAACCGGATTGTTGGAAATGGCTATGGCACTTGTATCATCACAAAATATTGGAATTTTGTTTAGTACAACATCATAATCATTCAGTTGATTCTTGATCCACAAGATCTGAGCACAGCAGCTTCCAGCAGCTATATACTCAGCTTCAGCAGTAGAAGTAGACACAGAGTGCTGCTTCTTGCTATACCAGGAAACCAACCGACGTCCTAGAAATTGACAGCTTCCAGACGTACTCTTCCTATCAATCCTGCATCCTGCATAATCAGAGTCTGTATAGCCAGTTAAGTCAAAACCAGTATTCTTAGGGTACCAAATACCTAAACCAGGTGTACCCTTAAGATATCTAAAGATTCTTTTGACGGCTATAAGATGTGATTCTTTAGGATCAGCTTGGAACCTAGCACACAAACATGTTGCAAACATGATATCTGGTCTACTTGCAGTAAGATAAAGTAAAGAGCCAATCATACCTCGATTGCTTGTGATATCAACTTTCTTACCAGATTTAACCTGGTCAAGCTTTGTGGCAGTGGCCATGGGTGTCTTTGCCGGTGAAGAGTCTTCTAGATTGAACTTTCGAAGAAGATCTCTGACATACTTGGATTGGCAAATGAATATTCCATCTTCCTTTTGGCTTACTTGAAGACCAAGGAAGTAGGACAGCTCATCCATCGTACTCATCTCATAATTACTCTGCATCAACTTAGCAAATCTCTTGCACAAGTTATCGTTAGTAGAACCAAATATAATATCATCAACATATATTTGAACAAATATCATATCCTTATCATGCAATTTGTAAAAGAGAGTTTTGTCTATGACACCTCTAGTAAAATTGTTTTCTATTAAAAACTCAGAGAGAGTGTCATACCATGTCCTTGGTGACTGCTTGAGTCCATAGACTGCTTTGAATAGGAAGTATACAAAATCAGCAAACTCTGGATTTTCAAAGCCAGGGGGCTGTTCCAGATATACTTCTTCTTCCAGCTTTCCATTCAGAAATGCACTTTTCAGATCCATTTGATAAACCTTGAAGTTGGAGTGTGCAGCAAATGCAAGAAATATTCTGATGGCTTCAAGACGAGCAACTGGAGCATAGGTTTCATCGTAATCAATTCCTTCTTCTTGTGAATAACCTTTTGCAACCATTCTGGCTTTGTTTCTTACAACAATGCCATCACCATCTAACTTGTTATGGAAGACCCATCTAGCTCCAATGGTAGATTTTCCTTTTGGTCTTGGAACCAGGGCCCAGACTTCTTGTCTCTCAAATTGATTGAGTTCTTCTTGCGTGGCAAGGACCCAATCAGGATCAGCAAGTGCTTCATCTATTTTCTTTGGTTCTAATTGTGATAGAAAACCAGAGAATAGACATTCATTTGTCGTAGCACTTCTAGTCCTTACACCAACATCAGGATCACCAATAATTAAATCAAAGGGATGATCTCTGCTCCAAATCCTTTCCCTTGGAAGATGTGTCCTTGATGATTCAGCAGTATTATCATTGAGCTGAAATGTGTGACTAGTTGATCCATCTGTTGCCCCTGAGTTGTTGCCAGGTTGACTTGATGATCCACCACTGGCACTAGTGGAATCTCCAGTGTTTCCACCATTTCCTCCACCATTGCCTGGATCATTACCATCATTGTTGTCATCTCCTGTTGCAACCTCAGGTGGTATATCATCATCTGAATCAGAATCTGGATAGTTGTCAAACTTCAGAGATTCAGATGGATCAGCAGATTGTAAACTTGGGAGTTTAGTGTCATCAAATGTAACATTGACACTAACTTTCATTGACAGAGTATCAATTACAAAAACTCTATAAGCACTTATTGTATAACCAACAAAAATTGCTTCAGATGCCTTTGGCTCAAACTTGTTCAAGTTCTCTTCACCATCCTTGAGAACAAAACACTTGGCTCCAAAAACATGAAGATGTTTGACATATGGTTTCTTGTCTTTATACAAATGAAATGGAGTTTTCATATGATCCTTGTTGATCAAAGTTCTACTCTGGGTATAGCAGGCAGTAGACACAGCTTCAGCCCAAAAGTACAGAGGAAGCTTTGCTTCAGCAATCATAGTCCTTGCAGCTTCGATCAGTGTACGATTCTTTCTTTCGACGACTCCATTCCGCTGAGGAGTCCTTGGTGCTGAATACTGCCTTCTAATTCCCTTCTCAGAGTAAAAGTTGATTAGAGTTTGATTCTTGAATTCCGTGCCATTATCTGACCTTACAGCTTTCACTGGCACACCCTTTTCTAATTCAACTGACTTTATATGATCAATCACTGTCATCGGGGTTTCATCCTTAGAAGCTAGGAAGTAAACCCAGGTAAATTTTGAGAAGTCATCCATAATGACTAAGGCATATCTTCCTCCATCAATTGATGCAACATTCACAGGACCAAACAAATCCATATGCAGTAAGTGAAGTGGATTTGTAATGGTATTGATGGTTTTGCCTTTGTGAGATGCTCTCTTCGCTTTTCCTTTCTGACAAGCTTCACAAAGATCATCAGATGAGAATTCCAGGGAAGGCAAGCATCTCACTAGATCTCTCTTGACTAGAGAGTTCATTGTTTTGAAGTTGAGGTGTGAGAGTTTCTTATGCCATAACCAACTATCTTCAGCAGACGCCTTTGCGTAGAAATAGTGAACTTCGTTTCCAGGTCCTGAAGACAAATCAGCTACGAATATATTGCCTTTCCTTATGCCACATAGTGAAGGACGTTTATCCTTGATATGTTTAATGATACATATCTCCTTTTCAAAATGAACATAATATCCTTTGTCACAAAACTGACTAACACTCAGGAGATTATGTTGAAGTCCTTCCACTATAGCAATTTCTTCTATGATGATCTTTCCAATTTTGTACTTGCCATATCCCACAGTACGACCTTTGCTATTATCAGCAAAGCTCACTGTTGGGCCAGCTCCTTCTCTTATGTCTTCCAGCAGGGATCTATTGCCGGTCATGTGCATTGACGCTCCACTGTCAAGCACCCAGGTAACACGAACAATTCCACTGGCACCCTGCAAAAGACAACTTGATTAAACATTCTTTGGGACCCACACTTGATTGGGTCCAGCAAACTTAAAGAACTGATTTCTATCAGGTGTAACAACAGAGCCTCTTGGACTGATACTTGGTTCAGACTTGACTGAACTTACTTCCTTAACAACAGCCTTATAAACCTTAGTTTTAGGCTTTGGAACATAAGTCTCCTTCCTAACATGAGTAGGACTAGCAGTCTTTGATCTAGCATGCTTGTTGTTTGTGTGTTGTCTAGGTGATGTGTTTTCATTTTTAGCATGCAAATTTTTAAAATAAGCAGACATCAAATTGAAAGCACAAGTCATACAATTATCAACACTACAAGATTTATGACATGCATCAAAAGCAGGAACAACAGAAGTATCAGTCATAGTAGTAGGAACATCAATAGATTCTACTCTAACCTTGTTATCAGATTTAAAGTTCTCAGTAGAATGACACCTATTGTTCTTGTTCTTACTATTCACAAAATTATTGGGCTTGTTGAATTTAGTTCTCTCAGAGTTGACACCTAAACCAGCTTTAGGCAACCTAACATTGCCTTTCACTTTGATTGGTTTCAGTGATGTCAAGATCTCATCTCTCTTGTCATTACTCTCTTTCAATTTAAGGTCTTCCTGTTTGAGTTCATATCTAATGACAACAGGAGTTTCTAAAAGAGGTTCAGCTTCTGAGGTTTTAAACAAAGGTTTAAGGGAATCTTTCAAAACAAAAGGAATCCCTCTCTCCTCAGCACTTTTCTTAAAAGGAGTAATGTTACTAGCCTTACCTACAGATTTATTATAGTCAAAACCTATTCCAACAGTTCTCTTGATCTCTTGTTTATCATTAAGTTCTTTGACTATCATGGAGGCATCCTTAAAGGCTTTACATTTCACTTTCTCTTCGTCTAGCTGAAGTCTTAAAGCAATCTCACCTTTCTCTAGAACTTTGACTTTAGCACATTGTAATCCTAAATCCATAGTCAATTGTTCTATTTTAGGTTTTAATACTTTCATCTCATTCATCTTATAAGCATGAATTTCTAAGACTAAAGTATCAATTTTAAGATTAGCAGCTTTCATCTTTTTAATAGCATCATCTCTTTCAAGTCCTAATTGCATAAACGGTTTAGGGCATGTAGGATCTACCTGAAAGCTTCCAGCAGGAGGAGGTGAAGATGATCCAGTATTAGCCATGAAAGCAACATTCCCTAGCTGCTCCTCTTCATCACTATCTGTATCATCCCAGCTTTTGCCTTCTGCCAGATAAGACTTGCTCTTGAAGTTTTGACTTCCAGAAGTACCATGATGCTTTCTTACTAAGGCATCATACTTCTGCTTTAACTCATCATACGAATCCTTTTTCTTTCCTTGAACCTTGGGCTGCTTGCACTCAGTTGCAAAGTGTCCAGGTTCACCACAGTTGAAACATTTAAATTTACTTCTGTCCACCATCCCAGTCTTGTATCCTCCTTTGCTTGTTGAAGATGAATAGCCTCCCTTCTGAAACTTACTAACAGTAGGTTTGTATTTATAGGAAGGGTTCTTCCGGAATCTCATGTTTCCAAACTTCTTGGCAAACAGTGATAGAGATTGATCTTCTAACTGTTCAAGCTCTTCCATTGTATAGAACTCTTCGTCACCACTGGAAGAAGCAGTCTGACCCATCTCAGGTACAACAAATTCCTGAGTAGTCTTAGAAGGAACAACAACATCCTTCTTTTCTTCCGGTGCAGGTGACTCAACAACTAGAGCTCTCGAATGGTTCTGTGTTTTACCCCAGCCATATCTCTGTTTACTCTGAACTTGCTCCAGTTCATAAGTTTTCAAAACTCCGTAGAGTCTTTCCAGAGAAATCTCATTCAGATCTCTGCTTTCCCTGATGGCAGTGATTCTGTGTTCCAGATGTTCAGGAAGTGTTAAGAGAAACTTCATGTTGACCTCTTTCTTGTCATAGAATTTCCCATTCAGATTTAAATTATTTATCAAATTATTAAGTCTGATAAACACTTCTGAAATCCCTTCTCCGGGATTGGAACCAAACTGTTCATACTGAGCCATCAGTATCTCTTTCTTGTTTTCCCTAACTTCCTCTGAGCCTTCATTGATAATCTCTAATGTATCCCAGATTTGCTTGGCGTTCGTACAATTTACAACAGCATTGTACATCACTGGATTTAGAGATTCAACCAAGATTAGTTGAAGAGCGTCATCTAAGTTCATCTGTTCACTCTCTTCATCTGTGTACTCAGAAAGTTCTTTCGGAATGACCTGATGAGGTATTAACACACCATCCTCTTCGTGTGCTAATATGACATTCATCGGAGTAGTAACACCTTTGTCCAAAATCCCGATGTATTTTCTGTTCGCTGTTCGGAGGAATAGGAACATGTGCCTTTTCCATAGGCCAAAGTGTTCCTGGCTGAACAGTGGGATTTTAATGCTACTGATCTTTTGCGTACTCATTTTTTAAGAATTTAAAGTGAATAGTGTTTGGAGAGATTTGGATTTTTGAAAGAAAAATATTTTAAATCAAAATTAATTTTTTTTTTAAAAAAAAAAATTAATTCGAATTAAAAAATATTTGGACGTTACAGAGTTTGTATAGGATCTGATACGGTAAAATGGTATCAACCGCTCTGATGCCAATTGTTAGGTCCAGATACGATTGTAGAAGGGGGGGGGGTTGAATACAATCGATACAAAATAATCGCGGAAGTGAATCTGATTGAATATAACTTGTTAATCAGATTTAGGATTAATTAATATAACAATGTTTGAAGTCGTTATATAATTAAAATGGTTCGGTTTTAATGTCCACTAAAGTTCGTAGAATAAATTCGACAGGGTATATTCTAGATTTAGTGATTAAAACAACCGGGTTATCAAAGCACAGAAAACTGTGGATATAACGATCAAGCAAGTTACGAACAACTTGAAAGCTTTACAAATGCTTTGATTTACAAAGTGATGAACACTTAGAAATGAAGAATGAATGCCATATTTATAGGCAAAGCATTGTACATGCAAGACAAACACTAGACAAGACAATTACTAAGAGGGTATGACAATCTAGGCTTAGGCAAGACAATTCAAGGCAAGGAAAGACAATCACAGATTGTCTACCAAGCTTTAACCAAGTCAGAAAGACAATCAGAAGGGAAGGTATGACAATCTCTTTGACAGAAAGACAAACACTACAAACGGCAAGACAATTGGAGATTGTCTTGCACACCTTCTTGCATTCGGCAAGACAAGACAACAGGATTGTCTTGCAGGAAGTGAGACTCTCGGCAAGACAAGACAACAGGATTGTCTTGCTGCCACACAAGTCCTTCGGCAATACAATTCAGTTGAATTGTCTTGCACACCATTGAAACACTCGGCAAGACAAGACAACTGAATTGTCTTGCACACTGATTTCATTCCAAGTGGGCAGATCGGCAAGACAATCACAGATTGTCTTGCTGGGTGGTTTTGGTGATAAAAAGAAGTAATAATGTAGTAAATATAAAATAGAAAATTATTCACTTAATTAAGTTAATCATATAAATTCATAAATTAAATTAATTCGAGAGTGAATTAATTTAATAAATAAATTACATAATTAATATAACTATTTGAGAAGTGAAATAATAGTCTATTAAATATTTAATCACCCAATCTTCAGTAGAAATGCTTCCTGTCTTCTTTAAACTTTAATAACTTCTTCTTGATTTGTCGAACGAACGAACTACCACTTCTGCTTGACTTCAAATATTTAATTTGAATAACTGATACACAGATGTACTGTCTGGTTCATCTGTATCTAGTTAAATCAAATATTCTTTGTCATATAAACAATAAGAATTTGGTTAGTTCGTCGAGTCTTCGTCTTGTACGTATATCTTCATTAAATGGAATCTTCTGATGAAATAAAGTATAGAAACATTATGTCTTCTGAACTCCTGGACGTGCCACAAAAGATTATTTGTGCACTGAGGCTTGAACATATTAATGAACTTCTTTCAGTGGCGTGCAACAGCATCCTGGAACTTATCTGACATATGATTTCCATAAATCATTTGACGTTCTTCGTACTGATTCCGATGACTTGCTATTTACTGAGCTTTCTGATCTGAGTTGAGTTGTACCTCTTTAAATACAAATAGGCTGAACATATGCCTTTCACTTTGTACTGTCTTTGATAAGTAATTTTGTTCAATCCAATCCGAGTTAGAAATACTTCATTTTCTGATTACAAATAATCAGGATGTCGATAGTAAAACCACTGGCACTTGATAGTGAATCCGTAGATAAATATTGTTTCGTAAAACATCTTAAACTTTATTCTTCACCGAGGCTTGAACATATTAATGAACTTATTCCAGTGCCTTTGTAATTGCTTCAGTTTACAAATCGTCTGATTCTGTATCTATATGTTCTTCAGTCTGTTGATTCCTGTATCATACTTATTCATTATTTTATGTGTTGTTTATAGTGTTGAGTTATCGCTATTACATATTACATTACATTACATTATGATTTACAAAATATCCCTAATTGTTTGTTAGAGTTCGACAAACAAAATCTTTAAGAGGATAACTCAACTGACACAAGAAAAAGTAACTTACTCAATGGCAGAAAATAATAATAAGTATATTCTGGATCATATTCTACAATTTACAGATTTCATCAAAGGTAAATACAAAAGGCCTATGAGTGGTCCCCTAGTCTGATCATGTTTTCCTTGTCTCCTAGCTTTTGCATTCAAAGCAGCCTCATCAGCTCTTTTCTTCGTTGCCCTTTCATTCCCAAGTTCCGATCACTTTTGCACCAAATATCCGATTCTTGATGTGATGGTGTTCAAAGCAACATGTTCCAATGCATTCACTGGAGGTGGATTCTAAAACCTTGCCTTTCGTTTCTCCAAAGAAGGAATGTATCATATTATTAGGGTTATACTGAAATATTCGTTTGAAGTATATAACAATTATTTGAGAATCTTGAATGCATGTTTTCACATTGTCTATATATTATATATTGTAGACAATCTAGTATCAAATGTGATAGCAGAAGGTTAGATTGTCAGATTTCTTATATAATATAATAAAGGTTCACAGTCTAAATGGTGTTAGACAAACCATTGGAACGACTGAAGTATTATTTGGAAATAGTTTATCTTGACTATTGAATAATACTTATATACTTTGTGTATATTGAACGGGATCAAAATAGTAAAATAATTGTTTCTTTAATTCTGACAATAAAGAACTAAGATTTTACGAAGTTATCATTGCTTAGGTTCTTAATCCGGATATAGTGATTCACACTTGTATTTAATGCACATGCCTTGACTCCTAAGTTAAGTAATTTATTTTAAATTATGAAGAATCCATTTCTGTATTCTTTATACATTCAAAGACTAATCTTTATACATTCAAAGACTAACTCCGAAATCACAAATAAAAAAAGTGAATAGATTAATAAGTTCGATACTTTGTAATAGAACTCATGCATGAGAGAAATATTGGATCGCGTAGAGTCAACTAATGAGGTCGGTTCATTAAAAATTAATAGACGAAATGAAAAAATGTCAAAAAAGAAAGCATTCACCTCTCTTTTATATCTTGCATCTATAGTATTTTTGCCCTGGTGGATTTCTCTCTCATTTAATAAAAGTCTGGAATCTTGGGTTACTGATTGGTGGAATACTAGGCAATCTGAAATTTTTATGTATTGGGCAATGACATTATATACAGAGTGGGATATTAACTATAAAAAGAAACCGTGTTCGAAAAATATATTCGGGTGATGATGTCCTTTTGAAAGCTCATAAAGATAATTATGCTTTAGTCCTGCAGGCAGATTTGTTCTTGCATATTTATAAAGTTGAGTGGATGATCAAGGATAAAAGATATTGATTAAATTAATTGTCAGAAATTAATTTAATTAATGGACATGCGATATCTTAAACATGGGGACTTTATAAGCAATTAATATGGGAGCCGAATTAAAGAATTAATTTACGGATGTAGGAAAGGTAGTGCAAATATTAATTCTTTAGTGGATTGAATTAATATTTAATGACATTGGGCCTGGCCCGGAATGTCAATATTGGAAGGCCTGACCTAATGGTCCATGATTCCTACTGTAGCTTATATATATTCTCGTTCTCCTAAAGCTGAAAGACACAGCAAAACGAATTCATCCTAGAGTTTGAGAGATGCAGACGTTTTTCTCAAGGAGACAGCTAGGGTTTTGGGTTTTCGGAGCTTTAAAAAGAGGCACACCTTGGGAGATCGAAGGCCATACTTCGTCCAAGGAGAATCAGGGAATACAGTAGAAGACGTGGATTTGAATCGCTTGCGCCATAGCGATTAAGTTTAATATCTAGTTCGAACTTTTAATTAATATCATAAAATGCAGGGCCAAGGTCCGATTGTTCCTACAATGCCATCAGAGCCAGGTTGCGGTTCTACGTTTTATGATATGTAATCCATGTCATGATTATATACGCATGTATGTAGTGGTTCTGTGATGCAGGTCGTTGTCCACTATTATGGCCGTGTTTTAATTCTGTTATGTTCGGATTCCTCGTGGTTTATCATGGCTGTTGTAAATCACGAGGGTTGATCGTGATAGTTTAATCTTGTAATTTAATTTTGTAATTGTTTTAGATTATGATCTGGTGTAATAGAATAGGCTGGTTCGTCTGTACAATTAGTATGTAATTGTTTGATCAACGGGGCTGCAAGAAACAGAGATCTTCCGCTGCTGCGATTTGATTTCGGGGGTGCTGCACTGTTTTGGCCGTAACTTTTGCATACGATGTCCGATTTGGGCGAACGAGCACTTTTCAGAGACGGCAGAACGAGACGGACCTAGATTCAACCGGGGCATGCCCGGTTGAGATGTTTTAGAGGCTGTTTTCGGAATTTTTTGAGGCATTCTGAGGCTGTTTAGGCCTCCAAACGGGCTCTCGAAGTTTTCTGGAATCTTTCGAAGAATGAGTTTGAAGCTGTTATTCCGGGGGCCATTGTAATAACCAAGAAATTTACAAGTACGTAAGCGTGAAATTATTTAATTTAATTAATTTTCATGTCAGAAATATTTTCTAGGTCGAGATAGATTTAATCAAATTATGGCACGGATTATTATAACTGCTTAAATTCTCATATAAAGAAATGATACTTGGTGTGGCCGGTGATTTAATTTACAAGAGTACGAAGATATTAGAATATTCGTTTATACAAATATAATTAGTAGATGCAGAAATTTTTAATATTATATTCGTTGGAAAAATATAGCTGGCTAGCTTAATTATTTATTTAGTGAAAAGAGCTACATTATTATCGTTTAATTCAACAAAATTTATAAAATATTAATATGTCGTAGTTGAGAACAGATTTTTTTTAGAAAACACGTAGCGTCAAATTGTGCGGGCCAGGTATTTAGAATTTTGTTTGTACGAAAAATTGATGCAGCCTCGAGTATTTATTTAGTTACCGGCACAGGAGCCAATATTACGTTTTGGATGAGATAATTATTTTATCCCTATAATTTTAATTATTTAGAAATTGACCAGAAATATTATAGTAATTAATAATATATTTATATGAATATTTTATTCGATAATTTAAATATTATTTTATTTTAGTCTCGAAAATTATCCGAAAAATGACCAAAAAACGATCCAAGAATAACCGTAATAAACGAGCCAAGCGGGTGCGTCGGAAATTGAGCCAAGGAGGTGCTTGGTGCCCAAGAATACTTGGGGACCAAGGGTAATTTTTTTATACTAGCTTAAAAATAAAGCCATTAGTGAGTGATTAATTTAAGATAATTGTAATTAGCAAGTAGTATAAATACCAACCCAAAACAATTGTTCACGACTTTGCTCAGTAAGGAAAGAAACAGTGGTACACTGATTAGCTACAAAAGGGGAGAAAAACAAGGTAACTCCCTTTACCTAGTTGGACGATTCTCTTTCCTTAATATTATATAATCTGTTTGACTCCATCTGTATAAATACTCACGCTTTACATCTTTCCTCTTTTAAGTGTCACTATGTATATACACCTTTAAATAAAAACTTGGTAGTCTTCTCCCCCAATTAATAAAATAATTAGGGTTTATATCTATAAATTTGAGCTTTTGATTTTTAATTGGTGAATAATGGTGGATGGATGAATAAATTGTTAAATTGAATCGGAGTTGTGGGGAGTGGGGCGGCTGGCCGGAACTCGCGTCGGCAACCCCGACGGAGTCGCGGCGACAGCAGGAGTAAGGTGTGAGGCTGGTTGGTCGTCGGCGAAAGGTGGTGGTGAGTTTCGGAGATGATGCTGAGACGGTGACGGAGCTTCACGGCGGCTGGAAGAGGTGAACAACGAAGGATGAGAGGTGAGATATGCGTGAGTTGTGGTGCGAGGCTGCGCAGCTGCCGCACGCCGGAGGCGACATCGTCGCCGTAACAGATGGAGAGAGGGAGAATCGGAGAAAGGGCTGTAGAAAGAATGAGCAGGAGATGGGTGTGGGGGGATGTAGTTGGGGGGTAATTTGGTCATTTCACGAGCTAATTAAAGCAAATAATAAAAAGAAATTGAAACATAAGTAGAATGAAATCAGGAGCACTAGCTGGTAGTTAGAGGTATAAATAATCAATAAATTAAAAGTTTAAGGAGAATATTAAAATGAAGGATTTTGAATTAAAGAATAAATTTGAGGTTTGGTTCAGTGATCTTCCTCGAGCAATTAGTGTTAACGTGAGTTAGTGGACAAATGTAAATAGGAGAAGTATAATTTTAAGAATTTGTTATTTAAGGATAAAATTATATAAGTTAAGGGTTCAATAGAATTAAAAATAAAAGATTTTCGAGTATAAAATAAATAATAATAATAAGTGAATAAATTGGGACTTAGTTTTATGAGTTTCCAACCAGAAGATAAAAGGGACTATCGGACAAATACAAACAATAGAGATATTAATTTAAGAATTTAATATTTTTTTAATTTTTTAATTTTTTTTAAGAAATATGAAAGAATTCTTTATATTAAAATAAGTCATGGCTTAGTACAAGTTAGAAAGGAAATGGGTAGTATGATCTTACTTAAATAAATTATTAAGGAATAATAGTAATGAATCGTTTGGATTTGGGAATAATTAAGGGAAGTTAATCGAGACATTTGGATTATAGTATATGTGCTTACACACTTAAGTTAGATTTGTAAAAATAAAATTATAAGATTTAGAAGGTATAAAAGCTTAATTAAATCATACATAATAAATGTTGATCGGGAGGGTAGAATAAATAATATACATGTTAAAATGGTTAAGTATGGTAGTCCAATATGGTCCAAAAGAAAATAGAAAAGTGATCAGATTTTTGAGTGCACACTATTGAATACAAACAATAGCTTGCTTCGGGATTTATTTCAATGAGTATACTTATTATTATTATTTTATGTGTTATTAGAATATATAATATTTGGAAAGAGACGGAGCTTAAATATAATTATTAATTCTGGGAAGAAATACTATCAAGCTAAGGACGCCAGGCAAGTTCGCTAATCCCTTTTCTCCAATATGACAACTTCTTGCATATTTAATATTTTAAATGTAATTTGTTATTTGACTTGACCGAGTTGATATCAAACATTAGTGACAAAACTAAGAGTTTTATTCATTTCGGGTTCTTCCTTTGTTCGGAAGTAACCACTCCTAATAATACTCAATATTTCTTTGACATTGAAAAATCTTGAGACTTCTTGATTGATAAATAAAGAATGCATTGTTCGCATTCTTTCAATAAAGTGAAGTGGAAGATGTGTACTCGGAGGACTCTGAATAAGCTGGTCAACACGAATTTACTAAATTCGTGGAAGAGATGATAATTTCTTGACTATCTGCTGTGTGTGGATAGTCTAGGGTTACAAATGTTAACCCTTGTGCTAGCAAGATGAGAGTGTGAGGTGTATCTTGTGCAGTGACGATCAGACTGCAAAGATTACACAGGGGGACGGGAAGCACGAAATGGTTATGATCGAACCATGTAGTGTTACCGAAAGGTGGAAGACCAGCCTTTTCTTATTTTTGAAATTGTTCTGATTGGCGTTATCTGCTTCATTGCTTTGTTTTGAGATGCCTTCGATGTTTTACTCGATTATTCTGCTATTTGTTGTTATGTGCTATGTGAACTTGCTGAGCAATGTGATTGCTCATTCTTGCATCTACTTTATATTATTTTAAACAGTAAAAAGCGAGTATGGCACAACTAAGGAGAACCGCCCGGAAACGGGTACTGGCAAGGGAAAGGAGAAGGCGCATCACCCAATCTGAGGCCGCTTGATTACGCCGCTTGGTAGTATTATCAATAGTTATTATAGTCTGTAATCAGACTTCCCAATATGTAATCAAGTTAGACTTGGAAACGATGTTATAAGACGATCGACCCTGGACTTGTGGGGCGAGAGTTTTTGTTGTAAAATATTATTAAGTAATGCAAGTGTTGTTTGATCCAGATGCTTAGTGGCGAGCCAGATCTGCGGGATGCGGATCTGGGGGCGTCACAGCCATAATGGTGGATGTGTTCAATTATGATTTACATAATCTTTGATCATTGTTATTATGTGTTTCTTGTCTGTGTTGTTATGCCATGTGATACTAACCCTTCGCATGCTAGAATGACATGGACATAGGGAGGTTTTTTCATTAATGCTTTAATCATGATAGTATGCTGCAATGTTATGTGTTCTTTGTGTTGCTATGACCATGATAGTATGCATTTGGACTTCGAAGAACCAACATAGGGCGATGCATCTAGATTATAATCCTCAAAGTAAATTCTAAGTGGGAGAGGGAGTTAATATGATATTAAATCCCATGGTCTCCATCATTGTTTGTATGTAATTTAACATAAAGACGAATATAAATTATGTATATGTCACCCATAATGGCATGTAATTTATGGTGTCTAGAATGTTATAGATATTACTGGAACAAACTTCTTAAATTAATACAAATAGATACGAATTTTCTTTATCTCTGATTTGGGGCGATTTCTTTGGCTTAAGGGTATTAAGTGAGACCGATGTGACTCCTCCACTGCCTAAAAATCAAACCAGACATGAATATTGAATTGAAGTATTCTATTTAAAGAATATTGGAAGGTATACATGCTGCCCATCGTGGCGTACCAAGTTCCATAGGTTTCGGATAATTTAAGATTTGATGATGGTATACACTTAGCTATGAAAAATAATATAGACTACTCCAACGTGGCTTATTGTTTAGTAATAGGACCGAAGTAACATTTAAACAAATTTAGGTGGCATACATGTCACCCATCGTGACGTACCAGAAACTTATGGTGTTTAAACGTTAGTGCATTTAATTTTAATAATTGTTAGAGGAACCAATAGGTCTTAATTTTTAATGCACCCTTCTTTCTGTGTAATGTGATTTTTTCATGCATGATTCTCAGGATAAAATGGGTTTTAATCCACTGTTCACCATACTTAAGGATAACAAACTTACCGGACCTAACTATATTGAATGGAAGCGTAATTTGGACATTGTGTTGACTGCTGAGGAGTACAAGTTTTGCACTTATGAACCCAAGCCTGAGCAGCCTGCTGCTGATGCTCCTGATGAGGAAGAAGAGTATTATAAGCGGTGGATAAAGGCTGATGAGATGTCGCGATGTTACATTCTGGCAGCAATGTCGGGTGTTTTGCAGCATCAGCATCAGGCTATGGCCATTGCTTCGGATATGCTCTTTAATCTCAAGGAACTTTTTGGAGATCAGAATAGGTCTGCTAGGCAAGTACCCATGAAGGCTTTAATGAACACTCAGATGGCTGAAGGTACACCTATAAGGGATCATGTTCTCAAGATGATGTCACATCTGAATGAGATAGAGATCCTTGGTGCTGAGCTTGACGGGGAAACCCAGATTGACATTATCCTTATGAGCTTGCCCAAGAGTTTTGAGCAGTTCCGCTTGAATTAAAACATGAACAAGAGGCAGTATAGTCTTGCGGAGCTGCTGATAGAACTTCAGGCAGCTGAAGGATTATTTCGCTAGAGTGTTTAAGTGAATGTGGCTGAGAAAGGTTCTTCCTCTAAGCCGAAAGGCAATAAGAAGAAGAAAAAGGCTCAGACACAGAAATCCGTGAAGGCAGTGGGAGTTCAAGGTGGTGTGAAAAAGCCTAAGGGAAAGTGCTACCGGTGCAAGCAGTCGGGTCACTGGAAACATGATTGTCCTCTTCCTAAGAAGACAAACAATACTGGTATGTCTCTTTCTCTAGTTACAGAAACATGTATAGCGGCTATATCTACGAGCACTTGGTGTGTAGATACTGGAGCCACTGATCATGTTTGTAACTCTATGCAGGGGTTCCAGCAATCCAGAATGCTTAGAGATGGTGAGATCTACGTATTCATGGGAGATGCTACGAAAGTAGCAGTAGTTGCAGTAGGAGTTATTCATTTATCTTTTGGTTCTGATAGGATTTTGGTTTTGAACAATTGTCTTTATGTACCTTCTTTTAGAAGGAATTTGATTTCGGTTCTAAACTTGCTATGGATGGTTATAATATTTGTTTGGATCGTAATGTTTCTATTATGATGAATAAACGGATTATATGTTCTGGTACATTGCAAGACAATTTGTATATAATTAATCCTAGTCAACCTGCACTGCAACTACAACATAGGGTATTAAACAACACATCTTCTACCTCTAATAAAAGAAATTAACCTTCTAGTTTGAACCAAACATATCTTTGGCACTTAAGATTAGGTCATATTAACTTGAAGAGGATTCAAAGAATGGTAGTAGACGGGCCTTTAGGCTCATTGGCAGTGGAGCCATTTCCAGTTTGTGAATCCTGCTTGGAAGGTAAAATGACCAATAGACCTTTCAAGGCAAAGGGGAATAGAGCCAAAGAACTGTTAGGATTGGTTCACTCTGATTTATGTGGACCTATGAATATCCAAGCAAGAGGTGGTTATGAGTATTTCGTCACTTTTATTGACGATTATTCTAGATATGGGTACGTTTATTTGTTGCGCCGTGAGTCTGAGTGCTTTGATAAGTTCAAAGAGTACAAAGCTAAAACGGAGAAGCGATATGATAAAAGTATCAAGTCACTACGATCTGATCGTGGTGGCGAATACTTGCTTGGGGAATTCAGTGAATATTTATCAGAGAATGGGATAGAATCCCAGTTGACTGCATCAGGCACACCCCAGCAGAACGCTGTAGCAGAGAGAAGGATCCGGACTCTTTTAGAGAGTGTTAGATCGATGATGAGTTATTCGGATTTACCCAAGTCATTTTGGGGACATGCCTTAAAAACAACATCTTATCTTCTGAACTTAGTACCTTCTAAGTCGGTTCCTAACACCCCTTTAGAATTGTGGACCGGGGACAAACCGAGTCTGAGAGACATTCGGATTCGGGGTTGTCCTGCACATGTGCTGAACAAGAAAGCGACTAAGCTAGAATCTCGTACAGAAGTAAAGTTGTTTGTAGGCTACCCCATGGGAACAAAAGGTTATTTATTTTATAGTCCTAAGAATCGGGATGTCACTGTTAGCACCAATGCAAGATTCTTAGACGAAGACTATATAATGAATCACAAACCCATGAGTAGTATCGTTTTAGAGGAACTAGTGGGAGGGACGGATAATGAACCTGTAGTACAAGTAGAACAACCACAGCAAACTGTGCAACCGGTCACTAATACCGCACCAGTTCCTCGTCGTAGTGGGAGGGTTGTTCGACAGCCCAACAGATTCATGTTTTTGGGAGAGTATTCGGACTTGGTCTCTGGTGAACATGATGATGATCCCCGGACATACGAAGAGGCAATACAAGACAAGGATGCAAGTCTTTGGCAAAAGGCAATGGATTCTGAGATGGAATCAATGTATTCTAATCAGGTCTGGGAGCTCGTGGAACCACCCAAAGGTGTAAAACCTATTGGATGTAAATGGATCTACAAGAAAAAGAGGGGATCGGACAAAAGGGTGAAAGCCTGGAAAGCAAGACTTGTTGCGAAAGGGTATACTAAGAAAGAAGGTATCGATTATGAGAAAACCTTTTCGCCGGTAGTCATGCTTAAGTCAATCCGTATTCTTTTATCTATAGCAGCTCATCTCGATTATGAGATTTGGCAAATGGATGTCAAGACGGCTTTCCTTAATGGAAATCTTGAGGAAACCATCTATATGCAGCAACCAGAGGGATTCATTAAAGAAGGCCAAGATCATCTTGTATGTAAGCTGAAGAGGTCTATTGATGGACTTAAACAAGCTTTTAGGTATTGGAACATTCTCTTTGATCAGGCAATGCAGTCGTATGGATTTGATCAATGTCCAAGCGAAGCATGCGTGTATAAGAGATGTGAGGGAAATGCAGTGGTTTTTCTAGTGCTTTATGTTGATGACATTTTACTCATTGGAAACAATGTTAAGATGACGGACTTAGGTGAAGCAGCATACATCCTTGGACTTAGATAAAGGCATGGTTGTTCAAACAATTTGAAATGAAGGACTTAAGTGAAGCAGCATACATCCTTGGAATCAAACTGATAAGGGATCGCAAGAAAAGGATGTTGGCTTTATCTCAGGAGCCCTTCATAGATGACGTATTAGCTCGTTTTAACATGTAGGACTCTAAGAATGGTAATTTACCCTTCAGACATGGAGTTACTCTATCAAAGAGTCAGTGTCCTTCGACACCTAAGGAGATAGAGAGCATGAAGGCAGTTCCTTATGCTTCGGCATGTGGAAGCCTAATGTATGCAATGTTATGTACGAGGCCTGATATCTGCTTTGCCGTGGGCATGGTTAGCAGATACCAGTCAAACCCAGGACAGGAACATTGGAGTGCTGTAAAAGCAATACTCAAGTACCTGTGAAGGACTAAGGAGTATATGTTAGTTTACAAGTCCTCTGATTTATTACCCGTGGGATATGCTAATTCAGATTTCCAGACTGATAAGGATAAGAGAAAGTCCACCTCGGGATGTGTTTTTACTTTGGGAGGTGGAGCCGTAATATGGAGGAGTGTGAAGCAGAAATGCATCGCGGACTCAACCATGGAAGCCGACTATTTTGCAGCCTCTGAGGCAGCCAAAGAGGCTATATGGTTCCGAAGCTTCCTGCTGGATTTGGATGTGGTTCCTAATCTGCCACAACAAATCACGATTTATTGTGATAACACTGGTCTTGTGGCGAATTCCAAGGAACCACGGGCCCATAAGGCAGCAAAACACATAGAGCGTAAGTATCACCTCATACGACAGTTCGTTAAGCAAGGAGATATCATTGTGGCTGACATAGCATCGAAGGATAACCGGGCAGATCCTTTCACGAAGAGCTTACCAGCTAAGGCTTTTCAGGAGCACGTGGAAGCGATATGAGTCAGATACTTGGTCACATAGTTGTTATAGTTGGATACTTGGTCACATAGTTGTTATAGTTGGTGGTGGATTACTTGTAATAAACACTGATATACTCAAAGAATATCTTGAGTATAAGTGGGAGATTATTAGGGTTATACTGAAATATTCGTTTGAAGTATATAACAATTATTTGAGAATCTTGAATACATGTTTTCACATTGTCTATATATTATATATTGTAGACAATCTAGTATCAAATGGGATAGCAGAAGGTTAGATTGTCAAATTCCTTATATAATATAATAAAGGTTCACAGTCTAAATGGTGTTAGACAAACCATTGGAACGACTGAAGTATTATTTGGAAATAGTTTATCTTGACTATTGAATAATCCTTATATACTTTGTGTATATTGAACGGGATCAAAATAGTAGAATAATTGTTTCTTTAATTCTGACAATAAAGAACTAAGATTCTACGAAGTTATTATTGCTTAGGTTCTTAATCCGGATATAGTGATTGACACTTGTATTTAATGCACATGCCTTGACTCATAAGTTAAGTAATTTATTTTAAATTACGAATTTATGTATTGGGCAATGACATTATATACAGAGTGGGATATTAACTATAAAAAGAAACCGTGTCCGAAAAATATATTCGAGTGATGATGTCCTCTTGAAAGCTCATAAAGATAATTATGCTTTAGTCCTGCAGGCAGATTTGTTCTTGCATAATTATAAGGTTGAGTAGATGATCAAGGATAAAAGATATTGATTAAATTAATTATCAGAAATTAATTTAATTAATTGACATGCGATATCTTAAACATGGGGAATTTATAAGCAATTAATATGGGAGACGAATTAAATAATTAATTTACGGAATTAGGAAAGGTAGTGCAAATATTAATTCTTTAGTGGATTGAAATAATATTTACTGACATTGGGCCTGGCCCGGAATGTCATTGGAAGGCCTGACCTAATGGTCCATGATCCCTAATGTAGCCTATATATATTCTCGTTCTCCTAAAGCTGAAAGACACACCAAAACAAATTCATCCTAGAGTTTGAGAGAGGCATACATTTTTCTCAATGAGACAGCTAGGGTTTTGGGTTTTCGGATCTTTAAAGAGAGGCACACCTTGGGAGATCGAAGGCCACACTTCGTCCAAAGAGAATTAGGGAATAGAGTAGAAGACATGGATTTGAATCGCTTGCGCCGTAGCGATTAAGGTTAATATCCTGTTCGAACTTTTAATTAATATCATAAAACGCAGGGCCAAGGTCCGATTGTTCCTACACATATCTCCCCTAACCTTTTGAATGATAACTTTATATCCATGCCTTCAGTTGTAATGATAAACCTGGCTAGATGACCACGTACTCTTGAAGTTTCATGCATAGTCTCCTCAGTCTTTTTCAATTTCAGTAGCTTTAGCAACGGTCTAAGTGTTATGGATCAAAAATCGAGGGGTGAGCTTCGTGCTTTTTGACTGATCTCACGAGTCGGAACTCAGACGGGTCCTCACGAGGTGCCTACGTATCTTCAGCTGGGTGAAGAATCAAGTCAAAAAATGTAGTTCTATTTTGGAGGGGTAGAGCCCTTTATATAGATGTCTCAGGGTTAGAGACTGATTAGAAGTAGGATCCCTGGTGTTAGAGTCCTAGTAGAAATAGGTATTTGAGTCAGAGATAGGATAGGACTGATCTCTGATCCTTATCTTGAGCTACTGGAGGTTATCTAGGACTCTAGATAGTTATCCACAAAATTCAGAGTTCTTGTAGGACTCTCGGAGTCCTGGACTCGTCAGTCAGACTCCTAGTAGGACTAGGATTCGAGTTCTGGGCCCTGACCGGGCTGGGGGCTCGTGCCTTGAGTTTGGGCAGCCCATGTTTCTCAAACATAGATGCCCAACGGGCTTTTTATAACCTCAATCTGCTAGCCACGAATTTTGGGTGATAAACCCAGAATCCGGGCCTTATATTCTGGCCTTTAATCAGACCCGGGCTCAAAATTACCCAATAATTTTTAGGGCCAATTTCAGACCCATATCATTTGCCCCCCAACTTTGGATAAGTTTCGTATAAACTTTTCTAAAGTTTTAGAGCATTTTCAATCACTTCTCGAGCCTATTCTGAGTAAGGTCAGCCATCTAGGCCGATTCTGGACTTTCCTTAGTCGATCCGAGGCATTTTGGGGGTACATCAAGTGTTCTGGGGCGCTTTTTAAGCGTTTTCCGGGCGCTTCCAGGGCGCTAGACCTCGCCCAGGTCGATTTAAGGCGCTCAGGGCGTCCAGGTCGACGCTGGCGCGCAACTCGGGCGCACCTCGGGCGCTCAGGGGCGCTCGACCTCGCCCAGGTCGATTAAGGGCGGATTGGACGCCCAGGTCGATGCTGGCGCGCAGCTCGGGCGCACCTCGGGCGCTCATGGGCGCTCAAGGGCGTTAAGTGTTTTTTGACACCCAAGTCAGTTGTCGACCTCACCCAGGTCGATTTAGGGCATCCTTGGTGCCCAAGTCGACGCTGGTGAGGTCCTCGGGCGCTCTTGGCGCTCCAGGGGCGCTCATAGGGTGCTCCCTGGGCGCTTCTCGGGCGCTCTCGGGCGTTGTGGGTTTTTTAACACCCAAGTCGATTGTCGACCTCACCCAGGTCGATTTAGGGCGTTTTGGGTGCCCAGGTCGATGGTGGTGAGGTCCTCAGGCGCACCTCGGGCGCTCCTGGGGCGCTCCCAGGGCGCTTCTCGGGCGCTCTCGGGCGTTGGGGTTTTTTAACACCCAAGTTAATTGTCGACCTCACCCAGGTCGATTTAAGGCATCCTTGGTGCCCAGGTCGACGCTGGTGAGGTCCTCAGGCGCACCTCGGGCGCTCTTGGCGCTCCTGGGGCGCTCATAGGGCGCTCAAAGGGCGCTTCTCGGGCGCTCTCGGGCGTTAGGGGTTTTTTAACACCCAAGTTAATTGTCGACCTCACCCAGGTCGATTTAGGGCATCCTTGGCGCCCAGGTCGACGCTGGTGAGGTCCTCAGGCGCACCTCGGGCGCTATTGGGGCTCCTGGGGCGCTCATAGGACGCTCCCAGGGCGCTTCTCGGGCGCTCTCTGGCGTTGGGTGTTTTTTGACACCCCAGTCTGTTGTCGACCTCACCCAGGTCGATTTAGGGCATCCTTGGTGCCCAGGTCGACGCTGGTGAGGTCCTCAGGCGCACCTGGGGCGCTCTTGGCGCTCCTGGGGCGCTTATAGAGCGCTCCCAGGGCGCTTGTTGGCCGCTATCGGGCGCACTTGGACGTTGCACGCCTTTTGGCACCTAAGTTGATTGTGGAGCTCACCCAGGTCATCAGGCGCACTTAGGGCGCTTGCAAGGCGCACTTAGGGCGTTGGGTCCTCAAGCGCTCCTTGGTTGTTCTAGGCGCTCCTGGGGCGCTCCCAAGGCGCTTCTAGGGCGCTCTCGAGCGTTGGGTGTTTTTCAACACCATGTTGATTGTTGACCTCACCCAGGTCGATTTAGGGCGTGTTGGGAGCCCAGGTTGACCATGGTGAGTGTTATCAGGCACTCCTCGGGCGTTCTTGGCGCTCGTGGGGCGCTCCCAAGGCGCTCATAGGGCGCTCTCGAGCGTAATCATGTTTGATTATGATAGACCCAGTTCAGGTTGATTTAAGAGTTTAGAAGGCTTTTAAAGCCGAGACTCGCTGTGTCTAGTTAGCTTATTGTCTAATCGAGACTAGTTTTTTATTTGTTAAGTCAAACAATAATCCCTTAGGCATATCATAGGCCAATCTCTTAACTAAGACTGAGCCATGGCATGTGTTTTAGAGGCCATTTCTAGGCTTATTCTATAATGGGGTTGTATTAGGCTTTCTCAGGCTAAAGCTTGGAAGGATCAAGCTGAGGGCCACAGAAAGACCATAGAACCCCTGTTTCGAGTTGATTAATTCGTTGTAGATAAACAAATACTCAAGGAAAACATTGAAACATTAGATATGGAACAATCTTCGAGAAATTTTATTGAAACTATAGTAGAAGAGATAAATAACTGAAATCAACAAAGTTTAAAACTAAATGACAATGGTCTATCAGACCTTATTCAATGGTTATCTACTTACTAAGACAATCAAACATAATAAATCTTCAAGTTGGTGGCGTGCCAACTCCTTGGAACCTTGACTCCATCCAGGGTCTGAAAGTTGTACGAGTCGCGACTAGTGACACCACTGCTTTGGCTCCATAAGCTAACTGAAAGACTTCAAGTCTTGAGTCTCCACAGACTTTTAAGTTCTTGATTCTCAGAGTTCTAGCTAGTCCAAGGCACGCCAATAAGGCTTCACATTCAGCCTCGTTATTTGTGGCCGGGAAATCTTGCTTTGTAGAAAACTCAATGACGAACCCATCAGGGGTTTGGAGCACAAGCCCTGCACCATTTGTTTTTGAAACTTCATCAAAAAGCTCATTAAGTTTCTCCCATTCAGCCTCGTTATTTGTGGCCGGGAAATCTTGCTTTGTAGATGTTAGGTCCTATTAACTCACTATATAATATGATATAGTGATCACAATCTGTAACACAGTATGACAATATGAGAGATTGAAAGTAGTAAACTGTTATATTCACAAAGCTTTGATGGTTACAAAAACTCTCTCAGTGATTTATATTGTATCACTAAGAGCTGCTAGGGTTCTTAACAATGTACTCGATAACTCAACTCATCTAGAGTAACCCTAATCTGTGTTTATATAGACACAGTTACAAAATCAATCTCTGATTTGATATCCTATAAATCAGCTATGTATTCTATCAATCAAAGATTGCTCCAGTTTTCTGTTTAGTTTCCATAGCCAGTAAATCACTCCTCCGCTTCTATCCTTCCTTGAAGTATATCCGCTTCTGAGCTCTTTCCACGTGTAAACTCTGACGAGTCTTGACTATGTAAACTCTGATCAGACTTTATCAAACTCTGTCAGACTTTACTAAACTCTGATCAGCTTCCAGATTAAACTCTGATGATTCCTGTTCTAAAACAAACTTTAAGAACATTAGTAATCATCAATTATATCTAACAATCTCCCCCAACTTGTGCATAAATAAGTTATGTGCAAGTTAACAGATAATTGATGATGTCAAAATAGTTAAGTCAAATGCAACAGAGTTTAACTATATAACAGAAAACTTTTAAAACTTACAGAAACTTTACTCCCTAACTTCATAGATACCATGAGCAGTCTTTAAGTATCCTCTGAGGAGTTCTTTTTCTGCTTCTTCAAGAGCTTCTACCATCTGTCTCTTTACATCTCTTAGTTCTGGATTTGAAACTCCAGTTTGATAAATTGCAGCTCTGAGATCATAGATCTTGTTCTTCTTCATGTCCTTATTCAGCATAATGTGGCCTTTGTCAGATTCTTCATTGAAACTCAGAGCACTGACTCCAGCTACTGTCTCTATTTTGGCTGAATTTTTCTTCATCTCAACCAGCTGTCCTTGACTGTTGAAGTATTTTGGAATAAAAGGTCCAGCATTTTTGTTTCCTGTAATACCCATCTTTCTTCTGATTTGATCTTTAAGCAGGTTGGAGATGTGTTGACATGACTTGTTTTTCACTTGAAATATGTGTGATACATATCTCAATTCCTCCCAGTGTTTAGCATAGAGATCTGCTTCAAGTACTCTAAACACTGTTCCATCAGACATGAAATAGATAAGAATATTATCTCCACTGTCATTCTTCACCAACTGGACTGAATCTAATTTGTCCATTTTTTCTTGTAAAGCTCCAGTCTTGGGAGCACATAGAGATGAGGGGTCATCTGGTCTTGATCCTATACTCTGATCAAATTTTTCATATTTGGATCCCAGCCCTCCTTTATCTCTTCCTGCTTTACGATGAGAGATTGGTTGAATTGGTCCCTTTTCAAAGCTTATCTCAGTCATCAGACTAGGCTTTGCAAATCCAGCTAATGGAGTAGTTGTTGGTTTGAACACAGCTTGAGCTTTGTCAGAGGTTGTGTCTTTCTTTGCATCCTTATTAACTTGAGCTATGTCAGAGGTTAATCTTTCTTTTTGAGGTTCTGCAACATGAGCTTTGTCAGAGATTGCAGCTTCTGATTTCTTTTCCTTTACAACTTGCTCTTTGTCAGAGGTTGTATATTTCTTCTTATCCCAGCCTTTTTCAAGGTGCTCATCTACTTTGCTTTTGCCCTTGGATGTATATTCATCTTCAGAGTATACCTTTTTGACTGGTAAACTCTGATCAGCAACAGTAGTTTCCTTGATCAATATTCCTTTTTCTTTTGGCTTGGTAGTTGATTTTGCAGGCTTTTGAATTTTTCCAGAGTTTATAGCTTCAACATGTTCCTTTTTCAGCTCAGCTTCCTCTGCAGCAATCAACTCCAAATCCAATTTGGCTTCTAGATTTTCTTGTTCAAAAATCAATCTAGCAAGCTCTTCATCAGTTAATGGTCTATCTGATCCAGCCACTGGTCTTTGCTTTGACCCAGATGTAACATTATGTGTTGGCACTGGAACAGACATTTGCTTAGATTTTGAACTGTCAGAGTTTGAAACTCTTCCACCAGTTCCTGCTTGAAATCTCTTGTGCTTTGTGAAGTCATCCACATCATCATCATCATCCTTCTTCTTTCGCTTCAGAGTTTGAGTAGTAGACTTGCATTTGACTTTAGCTACTCTCTCCCCCTTTTTGACATCATCCTCATCAGGAATCAGAATTGATGTGATCAGAGAAAGTGAAGATTGGATGGCTTCAAGCTGCTTGGACATCCTTTCTTGAGTTGATTCAATTATGGTCATCCTCTTGTCCAGAGATTCATTTGCAGTCACCAGCTTCTGTACATTTTCTTTCAGAGCTAGCAGAGTCCTTTTCTTTTCCATGTCATTTGTCTCCTTGATATTAGCCACTTCTGTTCTTAGACCATCTATTGATTTAGATGTCTGGGCATGAGCAGGATGAAATGTCTTCAGATAGAGAATTGTGCCTTTGAGGCTTGACATAACATCAGAGTTTGAAATTTTATTCTCTGCCATAGATAGAAAATCTTCAGCTTTTGCTGGCTCCAGAGAATGTTGGTGGCTCAGCCAGAGTTTATCCCAGACTTCATTTGGTGGATCAACCTGAAGATCCCTGGGAAGTGGCTCAGAGTCTGTATTCAGAGTTTGCATCCTGTCATGATATTGGCTGGTAGACTCCCACTTCTGTTGTAGATGTGACTGAGGAACTTCATTATCATTTTCATCATTGTCATCATCTGAACTTTCATCATCTTCATCATTATCAGATGGAGGATCAGCAGCTTTCTCAACAGTATCTTGAGCAGATTGTTCTTGAGATTTAGACTGTGATTTGCTAGGCTCTTCACCAGCCTTAGCAAGAGACTGCAGAGCTTCCAGAGCTACTTTGTCAGATTCATCAACTACATCAGACTTGTAGTTTTCTGGAGCTGTATCATGAACAATGGCATCCTCAGGAATTTTCAATGGAGAATGAGGAATTGGAGTGGAGTGGCCATGATCAGATAATGGAGTTTGAGGATCAGACATTTTTGCTCCAGTTTCAGATGTAATTGGTTCATCACACTTTATTTCTTCATCTACTGCAGAGGATGTAGTAGATGCTGTAGCACCATCAGAGATTGGAACAGCCTGAAGAGGAAGTACCATCATAGCTTGAGAAGGTTCTGGTAGTGTGGTAAATGGTGCTTGCTCTTCCTCAAGAGTGAAATCTGTTATCTCTGTGATGGGTACCTTTGTCCTTGCAGGCTTGTGAGCCCTTCTTTTGAATCTGGCTGGCTTTGGTTGAGGACTAGTTTGAACAGGTTCAGAGGTTGTTGCAGGAGTAGGTTCCAAATCATCATATTCATATGCTGCAACAAGCCTCCTTCTTTTCTGCTTTGGAGGAGAAGCAGCTTCAGTGGTTACTGGAATATCAGAGTTTGCTTGAGACTCAGAGTTTACTTGAGCCTCAGAGTTTAAATGAGCCTCAGAGTTTACTGGCTCATCAGCGTTTGTCGGCACATCAGAGTTTGCTTTCAGAACATGTGTAGCAACAGAGGTTCTTGTTCTTTTGGCAGTGGAGGGGGCTGCATCAGACTGTGCAGCCCTCTTGGACTTGGATGCAGAAGTTCTGGGTTGTTTGGGGATTGTAGGAGAGACTGGAGGTTGAGGTTGTTGTGGTTGTTGTACTAGGGGCATGTCCATCCTAGCTCTAACTTGAGCTGGAATCAGAAGAGGTCTCTGAATTGGATACTTCTCATCCTTGGAGATGAGGTCCTTAAACACTCTTTTATGAAGCCTGAATGGCTTGATTTCATCATCAACACCAAAATCTACCTCACCAACAGTTGTATTAAACAATAATTGACAGAATCTTGAGAAATATATGACTTGTCTATTCTCATGCATTCTTTCACCAATATTTCTAAGAACTAATCTACCAAAATCAAAATTAGTAGAGTAGATCAGAGAATACCCAATCTGCAGCATGTCCATTGGAATGGCATCCCAGTTTGTAGACTTCTTTTGAAATGCCCTGGTGATGCAGTCGAAAAAGAAACTCCATTCCCTTCTGAGCCCTGGGCGCTTCAGTTGTCCCAATTTGTCAAGTGATTCACTGTAGCCCAAATCAGTCATCATTGTTCTCAGATTTGCATCTCCATTAGTGATGTAAGCAGTGTCTAGTTCTGGCAGGTTGAATGTTGTTCTGACTGTGGCTGGAGTAACAAAATATTCCTCCCCTCCATATGAAAACACAATCGATGGTGATCCATCTTCACCACCATTGTCATATTTGCCCGTCCTCCAGAAATTGATGATCTGGCTTCCTGAGAGTCTGGCAGGAGCGGTGAGAGCGGTAGCAATGGCACTCTGTGCCAGAAATTGCTGCATGGGATGATAATCCCTTGGAGCGTCGGCAGTGTTTAGAATAGCGGCATGGTTATTGGTAACAAATTCCACACCTGCAAAGATGAATGCTGTAGTGGCCATTAGAACAGAGTTTAAGAAAGAAGGTGTTTGAGGAAGTGTGTGTGAGAAGATTTGAATTGCAGAGAGAAGAGAGTGTGAGTTTGTTTGAGAGAGTGTGTGTAAAGATAAGTGAAGAATGAGCAATAAAATCTGATGATAAACTCTTCAGATTTTGTTTAGCTGGACACGCTTGGGCTCTTTGTTCACTTGGACACCTGTCAGATTTTAACTGGTAGATGAATGTTAGTGGGATGGAGAAAAGAGAGTAATAATCATGAGCGCAGTAAAACATGTGCAGTAATAAATGCTGATTACACGTTCTCCTATTAAAATGTTTTTGAAGTAAACCCACTAACAATACACCCGTTTGGAATACTCCCTTCATATTCTCTGAATATTTGAACTCCTGAAATGTATAAGAATTTTGAAAATCAAGATCAAATCCCTCGAATTTTAAACTCTGAGATTTAAATTAAAGAGAATAAATTCTAAATACCTCAGAATAAAGACATGATTTTTAGAAAATTCATCAAAAAATCAGAGTTTGTCATAGAATCCATAGCTCAATAATGTGGTTGTGAAATAATGTGAGTGATTGAACATATGAGATCAGAGACTGAAGAATTTCACAATTTCGTAATTATAAGGTAGACAAGAATAATTTATTTAAACTCTCAAGACATAGACAAAAGACATACTCTGATGGAGAAATATATAAAATAAACTAACCCCCTTTTTTTTTCTTTTTTTTTCTTTTTTTTTTCAAGGACGCTTTTCAGTGTAAATGAATCACGACCTTTAAATATTATTTTGCAACAGTATTTCTCCAGTAATCAGAGATTGTGACTGGTCACCATAGACAATAAAATCTTGGCAATTACTTAATACCAGTAAGTGTTTGGGTCTTCCCAGTCACTGTCATATAGACATCTAAGATCTCAAAGGAGTACTATGCTTATTTGCAGGGGTATGTATATAGCATCAGAGTTTATAATCATTGTCTAATTTTCTGAGAGAAAATGCAAATTAGTTAGTCTCACTTATAATTGAGATATGTGAAGTAATAGAGTCTCAATGATATCAACATGCATATAGTGTAAAGGAGTAGCACAAAATTGAGATCAAGATTAAGAAACTGAACTGAGATTCATGATTACTAATTCATATCATGCTTCATAGTATCTTCACAGGTTTGTTTTCTCAGAGAAATAAAAATGAGATCATTAATCAAGATTCAGAGTTTACAAACATCAGAGAATATTGTCAGAGAATGACGATCAGAGAATATCATCAGAGTATAGCACACAGAGTATATCATCAGAGAATGTCATCAGATTTTAACAATTAGAGTATATCATGGCAAATTTGTGAGCAATACATATGGTAATTTGACAATTGAAATTTGAAAGATCTGACCAGTATGTTTACTCAGTTCCTGATATCATGCCTAGCTCATTCACCAGTCTAGTGAAGGTTGCTTCACTTAGTGGTTTGGTGAATATGTCTGCTAGCTGCTGTTCTGTGGGAACAAAGTGAAGTTCAATGGTTCCTTCCTCCACATGCTCCCTTATAAAATGATATCTTATACTGATGTGCTTTGTCAGAGAATGTTGAACTGGGTTTCCTGTCATAGCAATAGCACTTTGGTTATCACAATAAATAGGAATTTTAGAAAAGGATAACCCATAGTCCAACAGTTGATTCTTCATCCAAAGAATTTGAGCACAGCAGCTGCCTGCAGCTATATACTCTGACTCTGCTGTTGATGTTGAAATGGACTTCTGCTTCTTGCTGTACCAAGAAACAAGTCTTCCACCCAGAAATTGACAACTCCCACTTGTGCTTTTCCTGTCAATTTTGCAACCTGCAAAATCTGCATCAGAGTATCCAATTAGACTAAAATCTGATTCTCTAGGATACCATAATCCCAAAGATGTGGTTCTCTTGAGATATCTGAATATCCTCTTCACTGCAATCAGATGAGGCTCTCTTGGATCTGCCTGAAATCTTACACATAGACATGTGGCATACATGATGTCTAGTCTACTTGCAGTCAGATAAAGCAAAGATCCAATCATTCCTCTATAGTTTGTGATATCCACTGATGCACCAGTGTCTTTGTCTAGTTTGGTTGCTGTTGCCATAGGAGTAGTTGCAGCTGAACTGTCTTGCATACCAAATTTCTTCAAAAGATTTCTAGTATACTTGGCTTGATTTATAAAAATCCCATCTTCAGTCTGTTTAACTTGTAAACCCAGAAAATAACTGAGTTCCCCCATCATGCTCATTTGGTACCTAGACTGCATGAGCTTGGCAAATCTTTGACAGAGTTTAGCATTAGTGGAGCCAAAAATAATGTCATCAACATAGATTTGAACTAAAAGCAGATCATTACCATGATTCAAATAAAACAGGGTTTTATCTATGGTACCTCTAGTAAATCCACTTTCAAGAAGAAATTGAGCCAGAGTTTCATACCATGCCCTTGGAGCCTGCTTTAGTCCATAAAGTGCTTTGTCCAACCTGTAGACATAGTCTGGATGTTTTGGATCCACAAATCCTGGAGGTTGTTCAACATATACCTCTTCATCCAGTTTTCCATTCAGAAAAGCACTCTTGACATCCATCTGAAATACCTTGAATCTCTTGTGAGCAGCATAGGCCAGAAAGATTCTGATTGCCTCCAATCTTGCAACTGGGGCAAATGTCTCATCATAGTCAATACCTTCCTGTTGTGAGTACCCTTTTGCCACAAGCCTTGCTTTATTCCTTGTAATGACACCCTCACTGTCAGTTTTGTTTCTGAACACCCATTTTGTACCAACTATGGATCTGTCTTTAGGTCGTGGTACTAGGGTCCATACTTTGTTTCTCTCAAACTCATTTAGCTCCTCTTGCATTGCTTGAATCCAGTCAGCATCTTGAAGAGCTTCCTCCACCTTTTTAGGTTCTGTTTGTGACAGAAAGCAATGATGTAAACACTCATTTGCTGTAGCTGTCCTTGTTTGCACACCTGCTTCTGGATCTCCAATTATTAAATCAGGTGTGTGAGATTTTGTCCACTTCCTAGCATGTGGAAGTTGACTATTTTCATCATTGGATCCTCCCCCTTGATCCATGCTCTCCTGATTCTGTTGATTATTCTCTGTAGCTCCCCCTGCATTTGTGCTATCAGAGTTTGAATCAGTATTCTCTGATGAGTTTGAGTTAGCATTCTCTGATGAGTCTTGGGTAGAGTCTGAAACATTCTGATGCTCCCCCTCAGCAAGTGCTTCATCATCATGAACTTGTAAATTTTCATCAGAGTTTGCTGTATTTTGTTCACAGTCAGAGTTTGACTGTTCATCAGAGTTTGTCGAATCAGAGAATATTTCTTCATTTTCAAAATGCAGTTTTTCATGATCATCCATATCTGTTAAGCCCATAATTTTCTTGTCATCAAATGACACATGTATGGATTCCATGATCACCTTGGTTCTTAGATTGTAGACTCTGAAGGCCTTTGTTATCAGAGGATAACCTACAAAGATGCCTTCATCAGCTTTTAAATCAAACTTGGTAAGCTGTTCTGGATGAGTCTTCAAGACAAAGCATTTGCACCCAAATATATGAAAGTACTTCAGATTTGGCTTCTTTTTCTTCACCATCTCATATGGGGTCTTGCCATGCTTATTAATCAGTGTTGCATTTTGAGTGAAACAAGCTGTTTGAACAGCTTCTGCCCAGAAATAAGTAGGCAATTTAGCCTCATCAAGCATAGTTCTAGCAGCTTCTATAAGAGTCCTGTTTTTCCTCTCAACTACACCATTTTGTTGTGGTGTACCAGGTGCAGAAAATTGTTGCACTACACCTCTTTCTTTGCAGAACTCTTCCATTGTTGAATTTCTGAACTCAGTTCCATTATCACTTCTAATGATCTTCACTTTGTCTTCAGATCCATGATCCAGTTGTTTCACATGATCCATCAGATGCAAGGCTGTTTCATCTTTAGAGTGAAGAAAATATACCCAAGTGTATCTGGTATACTCATCAACAATGACAAGAGCATATTTCTTCCTTGCAATGGATGGTACATTAACTGGTCCAAATAGATCAACATGTAGAAGATGATATGGTTTCTTTATTGAGAATTCAGTCTTACTCATGAAGGATGTCTTTCTCTGCTTGGCCTTTTGACATGAATCACATAATCCATCAAATGTGAGTAGTGATTCAGGGAGTCCTCTCACGAGCTTTTTCTTTATAAGCTCATTTATAGAGTTGAAATTCAGGTGTGAGAGCTTCTTGTGCCACTTCCAACTTTCTTCTGCAGAGATTCTTGTAGATAAGCAAATTGCTTTTCCTTCAGAGTTTGTAGGCAGGTGGATTTCATAAATATTTCCATGTCTGTGAGCAATCACTGCCACCTTGCCTGTTGACTTGCTTACTATCTCACTGTGTTCTCCATAGAAATCAACATGATATCCTCTGTCACAGATTTGACTGACAGAGAGTAAATTGTGTTTTAGCCCTTGAACAAGAGCTACATTTGATATGATGACATTTCCAAGATTGATGTTGCCATATCCCAGAGTCCTTCCTATGTTGCCATCTCCATAAGAAACACTTGGGCCAGCCTTTTCCACAAACTCTGACAGCAGGGACTTATTTCCAGTCATGTGTCCTGAACATCCACTGTCCAAGACTAGAATATTCTTCCTGTTGCCCTACAATCACAAAGACCACTAATTGTTAGTTTTAAGGACCCAGACTTGCTTGGATCCCTTGGCCTTATTAAGTTTGTTAGCTTTTGCAGCGGAATATTTATTATTATCAGAGTTTGAGCTAACAGACTTTGCAACAGAGTTTGTACTAGAAACAGAGTTTGTACTTGCAGAGCTTTTATTAACCTTTAAAGAAGGTTTCAATTGATAATAATCATAATACAAACTATGATATTCTTTGCAAGTATAGATAGAATGCCATAAACTACCACAATGAAAACATGGATCTTGTGGTTTATATCTAATACTACTTTTTCTAACTCCAGACTTTGTAGGTAAAGAGTTAATGTCCTTGTTCTTCCTGCAAAAATTAGCAAGATGATTAGTATTCCCACAGTTATGGCATGTCTTCCTAGGTGCATTTGGAATAGGCATGTAGTTATTACTCTTGTCTATTCCAACCTTGCCATTTCTATTTTTCCTAGGCTCCTTGTCTTTGCTATCAGACTTTACCTCTTTAAGCTTATGTTTAAGCTGTTTCTGAGTCATCAGTCCTATGTTAACCTGTTTGGGCTTATCAGATTTCAAATTGTTGTTAATCTCTGATTTTGGTCTATTCTGATTAGACTTAGAGGATTCAGCAACAAATTTAACAGGTTTAACCTTAGGTTTTTGAGTTTTAACAAACTCTGTTTTTGATGACTCAGCTTCTGAGTTATCAGTGTAACCTAGTCCCTTCTTCCAGTTTCCACTACCTAAGATATCCTGAGTAGTTTTGCCTGAATTAGTCCATGTCTTAATGATCTCCCTTTCCTTAGCAAGTTCTGATTGAAGAGATGCATACCTCTTTAATAATTCATCTTTGACAATGACAGCATCATCTCTTTCTTTCTGAACTTCCAACATCTGAACTAATTCTTTTTCTAGATAATCATTCCTTTTCTTTACACTTAGAGTTTCAGATTTTAATCTTTCATTTTCTAAAGTCTGATCTCTAAAGCTGATATGCAAAGTTTTAAGAAACAATCTTAACTCAGTTATATCTTCAGTATCAAAGGCGAGAGTAGAATGAGGTACCTTTGCAGTAGATTCAGAGTTGTTGTCAGTGTTTGCCATCAGAGCATAATTGACTTCTTCTTCTGAATCAGATGTATCTGTCCAGTTTCCTTTCTTGGTGATAAAGGCTTTTTCTTTTTCCTTCTTGGCTTTCTTGCATTCAGATGCAAAGTGACCCTTTTCACCACAGTTGAAACAGGTATACTTGTCAGCTTTTCCAGCTTTCCCTTCCTTGCCCTCATTCTTCTTGAAGTTCTTCTTATCATAAACTCTGTCAGAGTTTCTGTCTTTCCTTGAAAAACTTTTGCCTTTGTTGAACTTTTTGTAGGCCAATTTCTTGAAGCTTTTCACCATCAATGCTGCTAACTGCATCATTTCACCATCACTGTCATCAGAGTCTGAGACATCAGAGTTTGAGTCATCAGAGTTTGATGACTTAATGTCAGACTTTGTGACATGAGCTTTTCCTTTGTTCTTAGCAGCTTCCTCTTGAACTTTCAGAGCAACAGACTTTGATTTGCCTCCATGACGTTCGCTTCTTTGCTCCATCTCAAGTTCATGGGTCTTCAGTCTTCCAAAAACATCATCAAGAGACATTTCTCCAAGATCAAGATTGTCTCTTATTGTGGTGACTTTCAAATCCCACTTTTCAGGAAGAGCCAGAAGAAATTTGAGATTTGAGTCTTCAAGATCATATTCCTTGTTCACCAGAGATAAGTCATTCAGCAGTTTGACAAATCTGTCAAGGACTCACCAGACTTTGAGTCAAAGTGCTCATACTCCTGTGTAAGGATTGTTTTTCTATTTTTCTTTATGGCCTGAGTTCCCTGACATCTGGTTTCCAGAGCATCCCAGATTTGTTTAGCAGTTTTGCACCCAATCACCCTATTAGACATTGCATTATCAAGGGCACTGTGCAGAAGGTGTTTCACCTTGGAGTCTTTACCAATTGACAGGATGTCCTCAGGGGTATAATCTTTCTTTTCTTTTGGAACCATCTTCTGAGGTTCATCAGCAAGCCCAACAGAGAGCTTGGTGGGCATATGTGGTCCATCAAAGATCCTGTCAAGGTATTCTGGATCAACAGAGTCTAAGAATATTATCATTCTCTCTTTCCAGACTGGATATTCAGATGCCTTAAGGATTGGAACTCTAAAGGATAAAGCTTGTGATTTTTCAGACATGATTGTGATTACGATCTCACTGTAGTAATCTTAACAGAGCTGGCTCTGATACCACTTGTTAGGTCCTATTAACTCACTATATAATATGATATAGTGATCACAATCTGTAACACAGTATGACAATATGAGAGATTAAAAGTAGTAAACTGTTATATTCACAAAGCTTTGATGGTTACAAAAACTCTCTCAGTGATTTATATTGTATCACTAAGAGCTGCTAGGGTTCTTAACAATGTACTCGATAACTCAACTCATCTAGAGTAACCCTAATCTGTGTTTATATAGACACAATTACAAAATCAATCTCTGATTTGATATCCTATAAATCAGCTATGTATTCTATCAATCAAAGATTGCTCCAGTTTTCTGTTTAGTTTCCATAGCCAGTAAATCACTCCTCCGCTTCTATCCTTCCTTGAAGTATATCCGCTTCTGAGCTCTTTCCACGTGTAAACTCTGACGAGTCTTGACTATGTAAACTCTGATCAGACTTTATCAAACTCTGTCAGACTTTACTAAACTCTGATCAGCTTCCAGATTAAACTCTGATGATTCCTGTTCTAAAACAAACTTTAAGAACATTAGTAATCATCAATTATATCTAACAGTAGAAAACTCAATGACGAACCCATCAGGGGTTTGGAGCACAAGCCCTGCATCATTTGTTTTTGAAACTTCGTCAAAAAGCTCATTAAGTTTCTCCTCTTCTTTGGGTTCCTCTACCCTACTCTCCTGCCCCCCGACTTCCTGGTTGTCAATGGTGCATTTAACTAGGAAGTCAGCCAGAGCTTGAGCTTTGATTGCCACCCGTGGCTTGTATCGAATGTCGAAATTTTCAAGCTCTACCGCCCACTTAATCAATCTTCCACTAGCCTTCGGGCTATGCATTATCATCCTAAGGGGTTGGTCAGTCAAGACTTCGATCTTATTTGTCCTCAGGACTCTGAAAGCCTCTCTCAGGCGCTCAAGGTGATCAGCTTTCTTCAAGCTCTTCACTAGCATATCATTGATATAGACCTCCACGGTCTTCCCATTTAGATGCTTAAACATCTTATTAGCTAAGCGCCAATACGTGGCTCTTGCATTCTTAAGATCAAACGCCATAACCTTTTCTGGTTTACCTCGGAACAAGGAGATGGGAACCAATTCCTTAATTGATAAAACCTGCCCCCCGACTCCCCCGGGTTTCAAGGCTGCAACATAACAACTCCTGGCCATTTTCTGGTCTCCTTTTTCTTCTCCTACCCCGTTTCTTGTGGGGAACTTGATTTTCAAGTGATATGTGGATGCTATGGCTTTAAAAGCATGCATCCCTGTCCTTCCTAGGATAGCGTTGTAGGTTGATGAGGCCTTAATGACCATAAAGTTCAACATATAAGTGGCCTGTCGTGGCTCTGCTCCCATGGTTACTGGTAATTGGATCATTCCTTCAATCTTAGATTCTACTCCGTTGAAACCATAGATCGGCATGTTGGACGGTGTCAACTGTGAATCAGCATACCCCATCTTTTGATAAGCATCATAGAAGAGGATGTCTACAGAAGCTCCATTATCAACAAGAACCCTCTTAATAGATGAGTTTCCAATAACGGGAGTTATGACCAACGGGTCGTCATGGGGGAACTTCACCCCTTCTAGATCAGAATCATCAAAGGTTAACGCAATCTCGGTCTTGGCCCTCTTCGGGGGTTCTCCAATGATACACATCACTTCACGAGCTTAAGCTTTTCGTGAGTTACTAGACAAGCCTGCTGCAGTCGGTCCTCCAGAGATCATATTGATCACGGGCCCTCGAGGCTCGGTTCTCCTATCATGATCATCATTGTCCCTATCGCGACTATCATTGTCATGGGGATTCCTATCTGCATCCCTAGTATACCTAGACAACTTGCCTTTCCGGATCAAAAACTCAATCTCATCCTTCAACTGCCGACAATCATCGGTCTTATGTCCCGTATCCTTATGAAACCTGCAATACAAGTCCTTGTTTCTCTTTTCGGGGTCAGTCCTAATTGGCTTCGGCCATCGAACTCCTCCCTCTTTCTCAATTTCCATCAGAATCTGACTCCTGGGGGCATTCAGCCTTGCATACTCAGTGAACCTCGGTCCTGATTGCTTCTTGGTAGGTGACTTTTCACCATCTTCCCTTTTCAAATACTTGTTATCAGCATCATATTCAGTATCGTTCCCACGCTTCTTAGAGTCCGTGGTTGGTCCCTGGTTATTCTGGGATTTTCTCATGCTTTCCTCCGCCTTAATATACTTCCCGGCTCTCTCTTGGAGCTCATTCATGTTGTCAGGGGCCCTCTTGGCTAGTGAGCGGCGGAAATTATCATCCGTGGTTCCTTGTTGAAGGGCGATCATCGCTACCTTTTGGTCCAAATCCGGGACTTTGAGCGCCTCCTTGGTGAACCTATTCATATAGTCTCGAAGGGATTCGTTCCTGCCTTGGTGAAGGTTCATCAACGAGGCTGAACTCTTAGCGTGGGTCTTACTCCCAATAAACTGGCCTATGAAAGCTCGGCTCAAATCTCCGAACGAGGATATAGAGTTAGGGGGTAGTCGACTATACCAGTGCTGAGCCATCCCGCTCAAGGTTTGGGGGAAGGCTCGACACTTGATGGCCTCCGTGACTGGTTGCAACAGCAATGCATTCATGAAGGTTCGTACATGATTCGCGGGGTCACCCGTTCCATCATATGCCTTAATAGTGGGCAATTTGAACTTTCGAGAAATCCTTGCTGCCATGATTTACTCGGTGAATGGGGGGATCGGGTTCTCTGGATCACCTGCAGCCAACAAGTGAATTCTATTCATACCTGAGTTCTGAGGGTTTTCAGTCCTTTGTCGAGGTTCGGGCGGTGGCTGCCTGGTCTGGTGTGCCGCCCTGTCTCTTCTCAACTGAGCTATCTCCTGTTCATAAGCTCGAATCCTGGCTTCGTACTCCTGGTCCGTGGGTCGACGGGACTCGGGGTTATTCGGCCTGGTGTTGTGCTGGGAGCCTCGGCTCAGGTTTCCGTCTCTCCTCCTTCGTGGGGGAATATCATAGTCCCTCTCCGAATCTTCAGAAGAGTCGTCCGTATAAACTACATACTCATCTGTTGGTCCTCTTGTGGTCGTCACAACGGTTGAGTAATGAGTCCCATGATCAGTGGCTGTGGCCACAACATTAGTCATAGGGGGCAGCGTGCCAAAAATCATAGGAATCGAGGTTTGAGCTGCGGTGGTTGTGCCACTGCTAGCAAGGGTCAACGTGACTGGTGGTGTGGTGGTGACGGGATTTGAGGTTCCAGCGGTGACCTGAGACAAGGGTGGATCCTGGGTTGCGGTGTTGTCTCCGTTTGAAGGTGCATGAATTTCTGAGCGTAATCTGGTGGACACCATGGTTGTTGTCTTCTTCCCACAGACGGCGCCAAATGTTATGGATCAAAAATCGAGGGGTGAGCTTCGTGCTTTTTGACTGATCTCGCGAGTCGGAACTCAGACGGGTCCTCACGAGGTGCCTACGTATCTTCAGCTGGGTGAAGAATCAAGTCAAAAAACGTAGTTCTATTTTGGAGGGGTAGAGCCCTTTATATAGATGTCTCAGGGTTAGAGACTGATTAGAAGTAGGATCCCTGGTGTTAGAGTCCTAGTAGAAATAGGTATTTGAGTCAGAGATAGGATAGGACTGATCTCTGATCCTTATCTTGAGCTACTGGAGGTTATCTAGGACTCTAGATAGTTATCCACAAAATTCAGAGTTCTTGTAGGACTCTCGGAGTCCTGGACTCGTCAGTCAGACTCCTAGTAGGACTAGGATTCGAGTTCTGGGCCCTGACCGGGCTGGGGGCTCGTGCCTTGAGTTTGGGCAGCCCATGTTTCTCAAACATAGATGCCCAACGGGCTTTTTATAACCTCAATCTGCTAGCCACGAATTTTGGGTGATAAACCCAGAATCCGGGCCTTATATTCTGGCCTTTAATCAGACCCGAGCTCAAAATTACCCAATAATTTTTAGGGCCAATTTCAGACCCATATCACTAAGTACCAATTTATCTTATTTCACACATTAAAATTTTACTCTTCTGATGCCTTGAGAATGTCTTTCAATGATGATCTTCCAATCTTTTCAAGGGTTCGAGTAAAAGCTTCTCCAACCTTTTCTCTTTAGCAGATGACCTTAGTTGGGTTAACGGTGACAACAGGAACTTCATATTCTATTGGGTGTATTGGATCTAGTGGAGGCAATATATATGGTGGTTTTCTATAGATATTCACTAAGCTTTGGTTCCAAACAACATCATGGTTCAGCCTATATGTATACAAAAAGTCAGCAACATTTCTTCCTTGTCTAGTATGACCAAACTTCATCCTTACCTGACATGCCAGGTACTTAATTGTTCAAGGATTGCAACTTGACGGATTTTCATCCTTGAAGCTGACATTTTGAATATGTCTTCCTTGAAGTATTTGATCACATACAACTTATTATGTACCTCCAGTCCGATGTCCCTTATCCATTTGATTACCATATCTCTGAAGACTTCATTTTCATGCTTCCCGGTAGAGATAACCTTGTTCTTTATGACGAAGAGTACCAGGAAGGCAAGATTTATAAGTAACTTGCTTGAAACATGCTTGTACCTGTGGCTTTGACCTCTCATGTCAAATGTTATATTTACCAACCAGCCACGATTCTGAATAACTCCAATACTCACAGATGTTATGATATCGTTTAACATCCTATGATAGTCATGTAGATTCTCATAAATTGTCTTGAATGTTTTCAAGATATTCCTCATCTCTAGATTATCGTTGCCATCCTCAATCTCTGGTAACTTCAACAAACTTCTTGTAATATCACAGTCATCTCCCACTCTGCTCAAAACAGCTTCTCTTATTTCCCTACGGATCCTTCTTTGACTCCATAGCTTCCCTCTTAATTTCCCGCTTTCAACAAGTTCAGCTTTAAAATCGACTATTGCCAACAAGTCATCAATTTCCCTTTCGTCCCTCGGAAGACAATAATCATAGAAGGCCTTGTTCACCTGCAAATACATCATCAGTAGGAGCTATCTCACCTTCTTCTAAATCATTTTCAACTTCTCCACTTCTTAGCACCTCACTAGCCTTGACAAATGGTGGTACGTACTCCTCATGAGTTGTATATGTATCATTAGCTCCTCCACCATAGTCAAACATCTCCTCATCCACCACAATATTCCCTCTGTCCGTGTCAACCACTGGAGCAGTTTTTTCTTGTCTCTCCCCTCCCCCCCCTCAGTTGAGTAATCCTCCTCACGAGTTTAAGAATTCGATTGAGAAGGCATAAGAATTATCATTTTTGCTTCCAGGGCTACTAACCTTAGCTCAAGAACATTTTCATCATTTCATCAAACTCATCCCTCAATGCTACATTTTTAGCACTGAATTTCAGCGCTTTAAATTCAACAATTGTGAAAGGGATATGTTAAGCCTATTTGTAAATAAAGAAGTACCAACTCAACTCTGATAAGAGAGCAAAGTAAATAGAAAGTACTGTTGAAGGAATCTGTACGAAGAACGTCAAATGATCTATTGAAATTATATGTCTGAAGAATTTCAGGATGCTGCTGCACACCACTGGAAGAAGTTCATTAATATGTTCAAGCCTCAGTGGACAAATAATCTTTCGTAGCACGTCCAGAAGTTATAAAGTTTTAATACTTTATTTATTCAGAAGATTTCATACTATTTCTACTTATGAAGAAGAACTACGAAGACAATGACTCGACGAACACGCCACATCTCAAATGTTTATTTGATAAGGAATATTTGATTCAGCTAGATACAGACGAGCCAGACAGCACATTTGTGTGTCAGCTACTCAGAATTAATATTCTACATCAACTATAAGTGGCCATTCAATCAAGACAAAGTCAGAAGACCCTGCTGCTGAAGAAAAAGAATTTTATAAGTATTTAATTAATTATTTCACTTATCAAAATAATTAAATTGGTTGTATAATTTATTTATTAAATTGATTCACCTTCGAATTAATTTAATTTATGAATTCATATAATTAATATAATTAAGTGAATAATTATTGAATATTTATTTAATTGAAAAATCAAGTTTTATACATATATAACTCGGCATGACATTCTCAAAGAATATCATACCGAGCTATGTTTGTGCTTTTAACAGTGGGCATGATATTATCAGATAATGTCATGCCGTGCACCTTAGCTATGACTTAACTGAATGTCATATCGAATATGGCAGCCATGACATTATGTCATACCGTGTATTTCACCATGGCATTCCCATCAAAAGTCATACCGTGCCTTGCTTGAAGGCCAAGGTCTCAAAATGCCATACCGATCTGCTCAGCATGACTTTATCAAAGAATGTCATTCCTTCCCTTGTTTCAGCATGAGTTTATCAAAGAATGTCATACCTTGTTATGTATTTGTCATGCCTAAGTGTTGGAATGCCATACCTAGCTAAAAATGTCATACCAAACAATGTCATACTAGTTCAAAGTGTTTGCATATATATATATGGTTTCACTTCTTCATTTGTTTGTTGTTCAAGCATTGTAAACTTTCAAGTTGTTAGTAACTTTCTATTCGTTAAATCCACAGTTTTCTGTGCTTTGATCATTTGGATGTTTTATACCGCTAAGTTAGAATACTTCCTGTCGAATTTATTCTACGAACTTTAGTGGACATTAAAACTGAACCGTATCAATTATATAACGACTTAAACATTCTTATATTAATTAATAATAATCTGATTATCAAGTTAAACTCAAATCAGATTATTCCGCCGCGATTTTCGGTGATGATTGTATTCAACCCCCCTTCTATTTCAGGACCTAACAATTGGCATCAGAGCATTTGATACTAATTTACCGTATTACGGTATTAGATCCTATACACACTCTGTAACATCCAAATATTTTTTATTCGAATTAATTTTATTCCTTAAATTAATTCTGATTTAAAATATTTTTCTTTCAAAAATCTAAATTTCATCCAAACACTATTCACTTTAAATCCTTAAACATGAGTACACAAAAGATCAGTAGCATTAAAATCCCACCGTTCAACAAAGAACACTTTGGCCTATGGAAGAGGCACATGTTGTTGTTCCTCCGCACCGCTAACAGAAAATATATCGGGATTCTGACCAAGGGTGTTACTACTCCGATGAAAGTCATACTAGCACACGAAGAGGATGGTGTGTTTATACCTCATAAAACTTTTCCGAAAGAACTCTCTGAGTATACAGATGAATAGAGTGAACAAATGAACTTAGATGACGCTCTTCAACCGATTTTGGTTGAATCTCTAGATTCGGTCATGTACAATGCTGTTGTAAATTGTACGAACACAAAGCAAATCTGGGATACACTAGAGATTATAAAAGAAGGCTCAGAAGAAGTCACAGAAAACAAGAAAGAGAAACTGATGGCTCAGTATGAACAGTTTGGTTTCAATCCTGGAGAAAGGATTTCAGAAGTGTTTATCAGACTTAATAACCTGATTAATAATTGAAATCTGAATGGGAAATACTACGACAAGAAAGAGGTCAACATGAAGTTTCTCTTAACACTTCCTGAACAGCTGGAACACAAAATCACTGCTATCAGGGAGAGCAGAGATCTGAATGAGATTTCTCTGGAGAAAGTCTACAGAGTTTTGAAAACTTAAGAACTCGAACAAGTTCAAAATAAGCAGATATATGGCTGGGGTAAAACACTTGGTAACTCGAGAGCTCTAGATGTTGAATCACCTACACCAAAAGGAAAGAAGGTTGTTGTTGTTCCTTCTAAAACCACTCAGGAATTTGTTGTGCGTGAGATGGGTTAAACTGTTTCTTCCAGTGGTGATGAAGAGTTCTATACAATGGAAGAGTTAGAACAGTTAGAAGATCAATCTCTATCACTGTTTGCCAAGAAGTTTGGAAACATGAGATTCCGGAAGAATCCTTCCTACAAATACAAACCTACTGCTAGCAAGTTTCAAAAGGGAGGTTATTCATCTTCTAAAAGCAAAGGAGGATACAAGACATGGATGGTGGACAGAAGCAAGTTTAAATGTTTCAACTGTGGTGAACCGGGACACTTTGCAACTGAATGCAAACAGCCCAAGGTTCAAGGAAAGAAAAAAGATTCCTACGACGAGCTGAAGCAGAAGTATGATGCCTTAGTGAGAAATCATCAAGGTACTTCTGGAGGTCAAAGCTTCAAGAGCAAATCATATCTAGCAGAAGGGAAAAGCTGGGATGAAATAGATAGTGATGAAGAGGAGCATCTTGGGAATATTGCTTTCATGGCTAATGCTGGATCATCTTCACCTCCTCCTGCTGGAAGCTTTCCGGTAGATCCTACATGCCCCAAACTTTTTATGCAATTAGGACTAGAAAGAGATAATGGTATAAGTAAGTTGAAAGCTTCCAATCTTAAGATTAATGCTTTAGTCTTAGATATTCATGCTTATAAAATGAATGAGATGAAAGTATTAAAATCCAAAATTGAACAACTGACTATGGATTTAGAATTACAATTTGCTAAAGTCAGAGTTCTAGAGAAATGTGATATTGCTTTAAGATTTCAGCTAGACGAAGAGAAAGTTAAGTGTAAAGCCTTAAAGGATGCCTCCACTATAGTCAAAGAATTGAATGATAAACAAGAGATCAAGAGAAATGTTGGAATAGCCTTTGACTATAACAAATCTTTAGGTAAGGCTAGTAACATTACTCCCTTTAAGAAGAGTGCTGAGGAGAGAGGGATTCCTTTTGTTTTGAAAGATTCCCCTCAACCCTTGTTCAAATCCTCAGAAGCTGAACCTCTGTTAGAAACACCCGTTGTCGGTAAATATGAACTCAAACAGGAAGACCTTAAAATGAAAGAGAGTAATGAGAATAGAGATGAGATCCTGACATCACTGAAACCAATTAAAGTGAAAGGCAATGTTAGGTTGCCTAAAGCTGGTTTAGGTATCAACTCTGAGAGAACTAAATTCAACAAGCCTAATAATTTTGTGAATAGTAAGAACAGAGATAATAGATGTCATTCTACTGAGAACTTTAAATTTGCTAACAAAGTTAGAGTAGAATCTATTGATGTTCCTATTACTGTGATTGATATTCCTGTTGCTCCTGTATTTGATGCATGCCATAAATGTTATGGTGTTGATAGCTGTATGCTTTGTGCTTTTAATACGATGTGTGCTTATTTTAGAAATTTGCATTCTAAAAATGAAAACACATCACCTAGACAACACACAAACAATTAGCATGCTAGATCAAAGACTGCTAGTCCTCCTTGTGTTAGGAAGGAGACTTATGTTCAAAAGCCTAAAACCAAGGTTTACAAGGCTGTTGTTAAGGAAGTAAGTTCAGTCAAGTCAGAATCAAGTATCAGTCCAAGAGGCTCTGTTGTTGTACCTGATAGAAATCAGTTCTTTAAGTTTGCTGGACCCAATCAAGTGTGGGTCCTAAAGAACGTTTAATCAAGTTGTCTTTTGCAGGGTGCCAGTGGAATTATCATATTTAACATCCCTAGCTCACAAACCAACTTAGAGAAAGTGGATTCATCAAGTGGTTTAGTGAAGATGTCAGCGATTTGATCAGTCGTGGGTACAAAATGTAACACCACTGTACCATTCATGACATGTTCCCGAATAAAATGATACCTAATATATATGTGCTTGGTTTTGGAATGTTGAACCGAATTGTTGGAAATGGCTATGGCACTTGTGTTGTCACAAAATATTGGAATTTTGTCGACAGAAATCCCATAATCATTCAATTGGTTTCTGATCCATAGTATATGAGCACAGCAGCTTCCAACAGCTATACACTCAGCTTCAGCAGTAGAAGTAGACACGGAGTGCTGCTTCTTGCTGTACCAGGAGACCAATCGACGGCCTAGAAATTGACAGCTTCCAGACGTACTCTTTCTATCAATCCTGCAACCTGCATAATCAGAATCTGTATAGCCGGTTAAGTCAAAACCAGTATTCTTAAGGGTACCAGATACCTAAACCAGGTGTACCCTTAAGATATCTAAAGATTCTGTTGACGGCTATAAGATGTGATTCTTTAGGATCAGCTTGGAACCTAGCACACAACATGTTGCAAACATAATATCTGGTCTACTAGCAGTGAGATAGAGTAAAGAGCCAATCATACCTCGATAACTTGAGATATCAACTTTCTTACCAGATTTATCCTGGTCAAACTTTGTGGCAGTGGACATGGGTGTCTTTGCCGGAGAAGAGTCTTCCAGATTATACTTTCGCAGAAGATCTCTGACATACTTTGATTGGCAAATGAAAATGCCATCTTCCTTTTGGCTTACTTGAAGACCAAGAAAGTAGGACAGCTCACCCATCATACTCATTTCATAATTGCTCTGCATCAACTTAGCAAACCTCTTGCACAAGTTATCGTTAGTAGAACCAAATATAATATCATCAACATATATTTGAACAAATATCATATTATTATCATGCAATTTGTAAAAGAGAGTTTTGTCTATGACACCTCTAGTGAAATTGTTTTCAATTAAAAACTCAGAGAGAGTGTCATACCATGTCCTTGGTACTGCTTGAGCCCATAGACAGCTTTGAATAAGAGGTAAACAAAATCAGCAAATTCTGGATTTTCAAAGCCAGGGGGCTGTTCCAGATATACTTCTTCTTCTAGCAAATGCAAGGAATGTGCAGCAAATGCAAGGAATATTCTGATGGCTTCAAGACGAGCAACTGGAGCATAGGTTGCATCATAATCAATTCCTTCTTCTTGAGAATAACCTTTTGCGACCAGTCTGACTTTGTTTCTCACAACAATGCCATCACCATCTAACTTGTTACGGAAGTCCCATCTAGTTCCAATTGTAGATTTTCCTTTTGGCCTTGGAACTAGGGCCCAAACTTCTTGTCTCTCAAATTGATTGAGTTTTACTTGCATGGCAAGAACCCAATCAGGATCAGCAAGTGCTTCATCTACTTTCTTTGGTTCTAATTGTGAAAGAAAATCAGAGAATAGACATTCATTTGTCGTAGCACTTCTAGTCTTTACACCAAAATCAAGATCACCAATAATCAGATCAAAGCGATGATCTCTGCTCCAAATCCTTTCCCTTGAAAGTTGTGTCCTTGATGATACAGCTGTAATGTCAGTAAGCTGATGTGTATGACTAGTTGATCCACCAGCTCCCCCTGAGTTGTTGCCAGGTTGACTTGTTGATCCACCACTAGCATCAGTGGAATCTTCAGCATTATTGCCATTTCCTCCACCATTGCCTGGATCATTATCATCATTGTTGTCATCACCTGTTGCAACCTCAGGTGGCACATCATCATCTGAATCTGAATTCATATGCAGTAAATGGAGTGGATCTGTAATGGTATTGATGGTTTTGCCTTTGTGAGATGCTCTCTTCGCTTTTTCTTTCTGACAAGCTTCACAGAGATCATCAATTGAGAATTCCAGGGAAGGCAAACCTCTCACTAGATCTCTCTTGACTAGAGAGTTCATGGTTTTGAAGTTGAGGTGTGAGAGCTTCTTATGCCATAACCAACTATCTTCAGCAGACGCCTTTGCGTAGAAACAGTGAACTGCATTCCCTGGTCCTGAAGACTAATCATCTACGTATATATTGCCTTTCCTTATGTCACATAGTGAAGGACGCTTATCCTTGATATGTTTAATGATACATATCTCCTTTTCAAAGTAAACATAATATCCCTTGTCACAAAACTGACTGACACTCGGGAGATTATGTTGAAGTCCTTCAACTATAGAAATATCCTCAATGATGACCCTTCCAACTTTGTACTTGCCATATCCAACAGTACATGGATTTGAATCGCTTGCGCCGTAGCGATTAAGGTTAATATCCTGTTCGAACTTTTAATTAATATCATAAAACGCAGGGCCAAGGTCCGATTGTTCCTACACATATCTCCCCTAACCTTTTGAATGATAACTTTATATCCATGCCTTCAGTTGTAATGATAAACCTAGCTAGATGACCACGTACTCTTGAAGTTTCATGCATAGTCTCCTCAGTCTTTTTCAATTTCAGTAGCTTTAGCAACGGTCTAAGTACCAATTTATCTTATTTCACACATGAAACTTTTACTCTTCTGATGCCTTGAGAATATCTTTCAATGATGATCTTCCAATCTCTTCAAGGGTTCGAGTAAAAGCTTCTCCAACCTTTTCTCTTTAGCAGATGACCTTAGTTGGGTTAACGGTGACAACAGGAACTTCATATTCGATTGGGTATATTGGATCTAGTGGAGGCAATGGATATGGTGGTTTTTTATAGATATTCACTAAGCTTTGGTTCCAAACAACATCATGGTTCAGCCTATATGTATACAAAAAGTCAGCAACATTTCTTCCTTGTCTAGTATGACCAAACTTCATCCTTACCTGACATGCCAGGTACTTAATTGTTCAAGGATTGCAACTTGACAGATTTTCATCCTTGAAGCCGACATTTTGAATATGTCTTCCTTGAAGTATTTGATCACATACAACTTATTATGTACCTCCAGTCCGATGTCCCTTATCCATTCGATTACCATATCTCTGAAGACTTCATTTTCATGCTTCCCGGTAGAGATAACCTTGTTCTTTATGACGAAGAGTACCGGGAGGGCAAGATTTATAAGTAACTTGCTTGAAACATGCTTGTACCCGTGGCTTTGACCTCTCATGTCAAATGTTATATTTACCAACCAGCCACGATTCTGAATAACTCCAACACTCACAGATGTTATGATATCGTTTAACATCCTATGATAGTCATGTAGATTCTCATAAATTTTCTTGAATGATTCTAAGATATTCCTCATCTCTACATTATCGTTGCCATCCTCAATCTCCGGTAACTTCAGCAAACTTCTTGTAATATCACAGTCATCTCCCACTCTGCTCAAAACAGCTTCTCTTATTTCCCTACGGATCCTTCTTTGATTCCATAGCTTCCTTCTTAATTTCTTGCTTTCAACAAGTTCCGCTTTAAAATCGACTATTGCCAACAAGTCATCAATTTCCCTTTCGTCCCTCGGAAGACAATAATCATAGAAGGCCTTGTTCACCAGCAAATACATCATCAGTAGGAGCTATCTTACCTTCTTCTAAATCATTTTCAACTTCTCCACTTCTTAGCACCTCACTAGCCTTGACAAATGGTGGTACGTACTCCTCATGAGTTGTATATGTATCATTAGCTCCTCCACCATAGTCAAACATCCCCTCATCCACCACAATATTCCCTCTGTCCTTGTCCACCACTGGAGCAATTTTTTCTTGTCTCTCCCCTCCCCCCCCCCCTCAGTTGAGTAATCCTCTTCACGAGTTTGAGAATTCGATTGAGAAGACATAAGAATTATCATTTTTGCTTCCAAGGCCACTAACCTTAGCTCAAGAACATTTTCATCATTTCATCAAACTCATCCCTCAATTCTACATTTTTAGGACTGAATTTCAGCGCTTTAATTTTAACAATTGTGAAAGGGATATGTTAAGCCTATTTGTAAATAAAGAGGTACCAACTCAACTCTGATAAGAGAGCAAAGTAAATAGCAAGTACTGTTGAAGGAATCTGTACGAAGAACGTCTGAAGAATTTCAGGATGCTGCTGCGCACCACTGGAAGAAGTTCATTAATATGTTCAAGCCTCAGTGTACAAATAATCTATTGTAGCACGTCCAGAAGTCCAGAAGGTATAAAGTTTTAATACTTTATTTATTCAGAAGATTCCATACTATTTCTACTTATGAAGAAGAACTACAAAGACAATGACTCGACGAACACGCCACATCTCAAATGTTTATTTGATAAGGAATATTTGATTCATCTAGATACAGATGAACCAGACAGCACATTTGTGTGTCAGGTACTCAGATTAAATATTCTACATCAACTATAAGTGGCCGTTCAATCAAGACAAAGTCAGAAGACCCTGCTGCTGAAGAAAAAGAATTTTATAAATATTTAATTAATTATTTCACTTATCAAAATAATTAAATTGGTTGTATAATTTATTTATTACATTGATTCACCTTCGAATTAATTTAATTTATGAATTCATATAATTAATATAATTAAGTGAATAATTATTGAATATTTATTTAATTGAAAAATCAAGTTTTATACATATATAACTCGGCATGACATTCTCAAAGAATGTCATACCGAGCTATGTTTGTGCTTTTAACAGTGGGCATGACATTATCATATAATGTCATGCCGTGCACCTTAGCTATGACTTAACTGAATGTCATATCGAATATGGCAGCCATGACATCATGTCATACCGTGTATTTCACCATGGCATTCCCATCAAAAGTCATACTGTGCCTTGCTTGAAGGCCAAGGTCTCAAAATGCCATACCGATCTGCTCAGCATGACTTTATCAAAGAATGTCATTCCTTCCCTTGTTTCAGCATGAGTTTATCAAAGAATGTCATACCTTGTTATGTATTTGTCATGCCTAAGTGTTGGAATGCCATACCTAGCTAAAAATGTCATACCAAACAATGTCATACTAGTTCAAAGTGTTTGCATATATATATATGGCTTCACTTCTTCATTTGTTTGTTGTTCAATCATTGTAAACTTTCAAGTTGTTAGTAACTTGCTATTCGTTAAATCCACAGTTTTCTGTGCTTTGATCATTTGAATGTTTTGAATACTTCCTGTCGAATTTATTCTACGAACTTTAGTGGAAATTAAAAATGAACCGTATCAATTATATAACGACTTAAACATTCTTATATTAATTAATTATAATCTGATTATCAAGTTAAACTCAAATCAGATTATTCCGCCGCGATTTTCGGTGACGATTGTATTTAACCCCCCTTCTATTTCAGGACCTAACAATTGGCATCAGAGCAGTTGACACTAATTTACCGTATTACGGTATTAGATCCTATACACACTCTGTAACGTCCAAATATTTTTTATTCGAATTAATTTTATTCCAAAAATTAATTCTGATTTAAAATATTTTTCTTTCAAAAATCTAAATTTCATCCAAACACTATTCACTTTAAATCCTTAAACATGAGTACACAAAAGATCAGTAGCATTAAAATCCCACCGTTCAGCAAAGAACACTTTGGCCTATGGAAGAGGCACATGTTGTTGTTCCTCCGCACCGCTAACAGAAAATATATCGGGATTCTAACCAAAGGTGTTACTACTCCGATGAAAGTCATACTAGCACACGAAGAGGATGGTGTGTTTATACCTCATAAAACTTTTCCGAAAGAACTCTCTGAGTATACAGATGAATAGAGTGAACAAATGAACTTAGATGACGCTCTTCAACTGATTTTGGTTGAATCTCTAGATTCGTTCATGTACAATGTTGTTGTAAATTGTACGAACACAAAGCAAATCTGGGATACACTAGAGATTATAAAAGAAGGCTCAGAAGAAGTCACAGAAAACAAGAAAGAGAAACTGATGGCTCAGTATGAACAGTTTGGTTTCAATCCCGGAGAAGAGATTTCAGAAGTGTTTATCAGACTTAATAACCTGATTAATAATTGAAATCTGAATGGGAAATACTACGACAAGAAAGAGGTCAACATGAAGTTTCTCTTAATACTTCCTGAACAGCTGGAACACAAAATCACTGCTATCAGGGAGAGCAGAGATCTGAATGAGATTTCTCTGGAGAAACTCTACAGAGTTTTGAAAACTTAAGAACTCGAACAAGTTCAAAATAAGCAGATATATGGCTGGGGTAAAACACTTGGTAACTCGAGAGCTCTAGATGTTGAATCACCTACACCAAAAGGAAAGAAGGTTGTTGTTGTTCCTTCTAAAACCACTCAGGAATTTGTTGTGCGTGAGATGGGTTAAACTGCTTCTTCCAGTGGTGATGAAGAGTTCTATACAATGGAAGAGTTAGAACAGTTAAAAGATCAATCTCTATCACTGTTTGCCAAGAAGTTTGGAAACATGAGATTCCGGAAGAACCCTTCCTACAAATACAAACCTACTGCTAGCAAGTTTCAAAAGGGAGGTTATTCATCTTCTAAAAGCAAAGGAGGATACAAGACTGGGATGGTGGACAGAAGCAAGTTTAAATGTTTCAATTGTGGTGAACCGGGACACTTTGCAACTGAATGCAAACAGCCCAAGGTTCAAGGAAAGAAAAAAGATTCCTACGACGAGCTGAAGCAGAAGTATGATGCCTTAGTGAGAAAGCATCAAGGTACTTCTGGAGGTCAAAGCTTCAAGAGCAAATCATATCTAGCAGAAGGGAAAAGCTGGGATGATACAGATAGTGATGAAGAGGAGCATCTTGGGAATATTGCTTTCATGGCTAATGCTGGATCATCTTCAACTCCTCCTGCTGGAAGCTTTCAGGCAGATCCTACATGCCCTAAACTTTTTATGCATTTAGGACTAGAAAGAGATAATGGTATAAGTAAGTTGAAAGCCTCCAATCTTAAAATTAATGCTTTAGTCTTAGATATTCATGCTTATAAAATGAATGAGATGAAAGTATTAAAATCCAAAATTGAACAACTGACTATGGATTTAGAATTACAATTTGCTAAAGTCAGAGTTCTAGAGAAAGGTGATATTGCTTTAAGATTTCAGCTAGACGAAGAGAAAGTTAAGTGTAAAGCCTTAAAGGATGCCTCCACTATAGTCAAAGAATTGAATGATAAACAAGAGATCAAGAGAAATGTTGGAATAGCCTTTGACTATAACAAATCTGTAGGTAAGGCTAGTAACATTACTCCCTTTAAGAAGAGTGTTAGGTCCTGAATAAGGCGTTGAATTAAGCTAGAAGGGGGGGGGGGGTAGAATAGCTTAATGTCCAATTTAAAAATTATTATTCCCTTTTAAAAATTATTTTAATATTTTTACCGTGTTGTTTAGCAATTATATGTGCGGAAGTAGAAAGCAAGTATGACACGGTTGATTTTATCCTGGTTCGCGATGGAGCAACCTCTAATAGATTCTCTCACCCCTAGTCCAGTCCCCGAGCTCCTCTCCGGACTCGAGATTTTTCACTATAAGAAAGATGTACTCCTTATAGCCGGCGGAGAAGCCTTTACAATCTAACACTTACAAATATTTATCTTGGTTCGTAACTACCCGTTACAACCTCACAATAAAAGTAAAACCTCTGCGTGACTTATCTTAGAACGTAACTTCCCGTTACTTCTTCAAAGTCGGTGTAGAACCTTGATGTAGTCTTTGTACTCCTACGCTTTTGCCGGTCTTGGATCTTAGGTCTTAGGTCTTGGATCTTTTCTTTTCTTCACGGTGCGAAGACGACTAACTCCCCGTTAGTACGTCTAAGACTTGGGTCTTAGAACAAGAATCACCTCACTTCACTTCACCTCACTGCAAAAGTTAGAATACAATATCTACGACAAACAAACAGTTTATAAAATATGATTTTTGAACTAGTATGTTACTGTACCAGTTCGGGATTGACAAGGATATTCAAGTTATGAATATTAAAGTCAAGTAAAGTATACTTTCTTTTGATCTATTCTTTTTGATCAAGTATACAATTGATTACTCCAAGAAAATTCAATTGGGGAGTAATCAAAGAAGTCTTTTCTTTGTAAGCTTAAAAGCTTAGGACTTCACTTGTATTCTTTCCAATCAATTCTATGATCAAAGAATACTTATTTTACAAGAACTCCTTTCTGAGATATACTTGATAATCTCGGAGAATGTAAAATATCCTCTTTATTAACTTCGTACACAATCTTTTCGAAGTTGAGGATGTAAGAAAGCTTTCACGAACAAAGTTCGGAATATTCGATATATCTCCCTAGATAAAGTTAAGTTAGTTTGGGATCGAATATGCTTTCTTTAGCTTCTTTAAAGTTTAGCTAAGTTGATAACAACGAAGATAATGTTGCTAAACTTTTTCTTTCGAAGCTTTTGTGAATAAAAGATCTTTTTGGTCGTATATTTTTCTCCCACACAACACTATGGTGATAGATGGGAGGACGACGATTCTTTTATCACAAATTTGACTCTTTGTCAAATAAATCTCTTTTAGAGATAAGTACTTTTGAACCTTTCGTTCAAATCAAACGCCTCTTTTCAAGAGGTCGAGTACTTTCACGGATATTTGTTCGTTTGTTTCCTCTCTATCAAAGAGGTAGATATATCTCTTGTATATCTTGAACAAATCCGGATCTTTTGTTCTCTTTAGAGAACCTTGTAGAAGAACTTGTAAAATGAAGAGAGTTTAAGTACAAAGTTCTAAAACAAAATGGTCGGTTAAGACACAAATAAGAAGCTAAGTAGAAACCACTTATGAGAGATGAACGGAAAAGTTCGCCGGAAAAATTCGCCGGAGGTTCGGCCGTATTTTGGCACTTGGAACTTACTTGGGCAGCCCTTACAAAGGCTTGGAAGTGGTTGAGGTTGAGCTCGGTTAGTGTAAGAAAGCTTGTAGATCAAAACCTTGAATATATGAATATATGTTTGAGAGAGAGAAGGTTTTGGTGGAGAAGTATATTTGAGAGAGAATATAAATTTGTATTTCTTGATGACTTCTCAAAATCTCAGCACTTTCTTGGCTCTTAGCTTAGGAGTATTTGGTGTGTGGGAGGTGGGTATTTATAGAGAAAAGTGGGTGGAGTGAATGGTTGAGATGAAAGGAAAATAAAGGGTGAAGATTGAAAAGGTGTGGATTGTGGTTTTGTTGTGTTAGTTGTCCACTTGTAGAATAAGACAAACAACTTTATGGGAGTATTCTCAGCTGAGTTGTGTCACTAAAAGACAAACACGCTTCCCGAGAGTTTGATTAATAACGTAATTTTGTATCGTTATTAAATGTGACGATTTTTCGAAACCTCCAATAAATTACACCAAAAATATGATAAATCATAGAATATTGAAAAATGGTGATCTGGAAATTTTGGTCAATTTTGGTCAATGTTGACTTGGTCAAACGTCCAGTCAACGATCCCAGTCAGCCCCTAAAAATAGCGTCCGGACTAAACTTCTCAAAAAATTATGAAACTTTTACTATGCACCAAAAACATTATTCAAATGATCCATCTCAAGTTTCAAGTCATTCTAGCAAGTAGAAGTATTTATTTGGATTTAAAACGATAAAAACCAGTCTCCGGGTTTGAATAAAATACGATTAGCCATTTGTGAGAACTTTGGCTAATATTTTGACTTGAATAACCACTTTGAAATATATTTCCTTGAATATAAGATGTTTTGAATTTTGAAGGAAATATTTTGAGAGTTTAATATAATTTATTCCGTAAAATGATAAATTGAATAATTGGGAATAAATTACTTTAAAATAAAAGACTTGCATAATAAATTTTGTCTTTTCAAATTAATGTCAGAAGAGTGTCCTAAAGAATATAATGGAGGTATATTCCTTCTTCAAGCTTCTTTTAAATTTTGCTTTTGCAATTGTAAAACAAGAAGATATCATACCTTGATATTTCTCGTCCGATAAATTGCGGTGTAGAAACTTTGAGTACTCCTTAAAGAATATTGAAAATCTTTGTATAAGTAAGGAGTATCATTTATATTTATGTAATATAAATATAATGTTGGAAATTCTTTTTGAGCTAGTTTGACCATTTGACTTTTGACGGAATCAATTAAATAATGATGTCCTATTGGAGAGGATTCTAAGTGTATTTAAATTTTATGTGAGTTATACAAATACCAAAATAATCTTTTATCGAAGATGTCCTTTCAATCTTCCCCTTTTTGGTATTTGCCAAACAAACATAAAATTTAAATTTTCTAAGTGTGTGCTTCCCCTACATGTATGCATGATTTGTAAAAAAAAATTTGCATATAGTATAAAGGGTTAGAAACATTTATGGACTAAAATCCTCTTAAAAATGCTTCCTGCAAAAATAAATTAGTTAGTCAGTATTTTGCTCAAGGAAGAATCAACTATGCATTAAAGTTTTTAAAATTTTGAAAAATAGGTCCCCTTTTCTTCTTCCCCTTTTGTTTGGTAGAGTACCAAAAAGCATTGATAAATCGGTTTTGGACAAGGGATAGAACAAGATTTAACTATGGAAGAGATTTTCATTTATGTTAATGATTTTGTAAAAACAAGTGAAAATGTAGTTTTTAGAAAAAAAACTTGTTTTTGAAAGCTTGAGCTTCTTGAACCACCAAAGTATAAGAGATATGGAGAATGATAGCACTAATTTATCACAAGATTGACTAGACATAATAGGAGTTACAAATAATTCTGTAAAAGAATGAGCAAGAGCCGGTTTAGTCATTTTGTGATGATCAAGAAATGTTGCTGCCAAGCGAATTTAAAAGAGAATATGCCAAACTATTAGACACATGAAAGATTTATGAAATCGTTCCTTTGACCAAGATTATCGAAAGATCATAAAAAGTTTCTAATAAAACCGCAGGCGTAATCATTATATAAGCAAAGCAATTTTCAAACATATAAAAGCTAAGAATGATTCCAATCAAGTTTGAGACATGCAAGAGGTGATAATTTCCTGTAATAAGACTTTATACATGAGAGATTGTCTCAACAGTTTTAACAACTTTTATTCTAGTCAATACAAGGTATAATTCTAATACATTCCACTGAACTGTCTTCCTGAAGTTTCTAACTGTTTTTATACAAATACTTGAAGTCTATACAGTTTAATTTGTAACAAGAAAACAATACACTAAATAGACTTTACTACAGATCATGGCTTAGTCCCTGTAACACAATAGTAATACTCATATGTATAGATATGTAGCATCCTGCTATTTCTTGAATTCATAGGCTCCTGGATTGGAAATTCTTAATACTTATTGACATATTCAAGTAAGAAGAGAAGATAACTACCTGAATAATTTTAAATTTAATAAATCCAACTTTGCTTGTCCAATGTTTGTCCACCAGGCTTCCCATTGGCAAGACTTACAACCTCTTTGGTCTCCTGTTAAGCAAATACTAGCAAGCAATGCAAAGTGTGTGTGTGTCTGAGATAACAAAAGAAACTAGAGAGAAATCAAGGTTAGATAGCAAATGTAGGATTATATATTACAAATTCAAAAGAGTTCAACACAATCAGTTTTGTTAACTGATTGACATGAACTAGATTCCTACACCTATTTTAATACAAGCCAGGAAGTGCAAGCACTTCATAATTCAGCAACATGGCAAGTATTAGAGTCATTACAGTCATCCAACAAGTAGTTTAAGCAAGATAATAACATACATTTCCAGGAATTTAAACAATTCAAGGAACAAAAGAGAAATCACCAAGAACCATCCAGAACAGCAGCAATAGCTTACTGCAAAGCTTCCTCCATGGCAACCATGAAACTCCCAGTACCCAAATCAGTAAAACCTTCTGAACTTTGACCCCCAATACCAACCCCAACAGCCTCAATCTCATGAAACATATCAATATCATCAATAAAAGTTCCTTCTCCACTCATCTGAACCTGATATAAGTTTCCTATATCAATGTCCATCTGCCTAGCCCCTCCTAAAGTTGCAGCTATTCCCTCTAGATAGGTCACCCTATTTATGATAGCAATGTTTTCATCCTTAATCCTTTTCATTTCTAGTTTCTGTTCTTCAAATATTTTCATAAATGAGCCATTATCTGCTAAAAACGCATCCTCTTCTTGTAGACTAGCAGTAAACTTAGAGTGAGTAGCTACTTGAGTTTCACACTTATCTAAAGGAATCTGAGTCCTAACATGTGTGACAGAAATGTAAGAGTTGTTCTTAGTCTCAAGTGAAGTAGGCAGTGGCAAGTGAAATAAACCAAACACAGAGGTAAGCATCTGACCATATGGCATGTAATCAACTAGGTGAGCATTTATCATGTTAAGGAGTATAACATAAGAAATGCTAAAGTCAATCCTGTTTGTCACAAATAGAAACATGAACTTCAAGTCAAAGAAGTCAAAATGCTTATCCTGATTAGGCTTAGTTAACACATTAGATCTCAGAATTAAGGCAATCAGTTGGTACACAGGAGTGAAATGCTTGTAATGAATACCACAGTTAGAGTCACAGATCCCAAAGGGCACATCAGAATCAGTAAAGAACCCCACATACAGCTGAAACTCTTCTTTGCAGAACACAAAATGAGAATAAATGTCAACACAAGGCAGAGAAATAAATCTATGAGGCAAATGCAGTGCTTTGTTGAGTGTTTTGTGATCTACCAAGATTGGTTTTCCTCCCACAATGGTTGTCAAATGCATGATACCATCTAGACCCCTAATTGGTTTCATATTACAGTAATATTCACCCATTAAGTGCAGAAAATACCTATCTTCTACCCCAAAAATCATGTTTCTCCACTCAGCATCAAGGACAAGCTTTTCCACTTCTCCTTTCACTTCAACAATGGTTCCAGGTTGGATGTTTTTGTTCATTTCAAGGAGCTTTTTAGAGTGAGTAAGGTTGGCAAGTCTTGGTGGAGGTGCAGTGATTTTGATGGTGTTTGAAGGGTTTTGAAGGTTGGCTCTTCTTTGGTAGGTGATGATAGAGGGTTTAGTGTTTGAGGATTTTCTGTATCTAGTGTCTTGGTAAAAGGGTATGGCATTGTGAGCATTTCCTAGGGTGGGTTTCTTGTGAAATTTCTGTTTGAAGGAGTAGGGTTTGGCTGAGTATTGGTGAAAATGGGAGTTGGTGGAGTGCTTAAACTGATTTCTTTCCATGGTTTCAAGAAGGTATGGGTGGTCACTAGGATTTTTGTTATAGTTGGCTGGTAAAGGGGTAAATTCCATGAAAGGAGAGATGGCAGTGTGCAAGTGCAGGAGCAAAGTGGAGAATGTGTGTGTAAACTGGTGTACACAAGTGCATGTATATATATACTCATACTGCATATAAACACAGAAGTGCAGTGGCATGCATTGGGAACATACAGCAAAAAGAATATATTTAACATGCTGTATAAGATTTAAAAACTATAGGTAAGACAGAAGTGTGCACTGCAGTACAGTGAACAGCCACCTAAAACTTCCATATTTCAAGAATGAATAGTGACATAAGTACAACAAGTACATATGCAGTCCTAGAATGTAGCCTCTACAGAATTTAATGCTCTAGTGTACATAGGACACATATCTTTTCCAGCATTAATGGAGTGCAGTCAAGAATGGAATAAAAGAATGTATTTAAGTTTCTTGAAAGTTAACTTTTATTCCAAATGATTGATTTGACAGAAATCAGTCAGACCACAACTTCCAATCATCCAGCTTTCATCCATTCAAAACTACTACAAAGACAGTCTTTTTAAACTGACACCACCATACAAACCAGCAAACTTTGCATAAACATATACCACATCAGACATGCACCATACTTCATTCTCATTTTAATATAAAATCAAGATTATGAGGTAATTATTTATATGAGTCCTAAATGCACTTCTAAGTGGCCATTAATCTTGGCAGTGATCCAGATACTGGGCTGCTCAGGACATCCCAGCCAGGTCTTTCCAAGAGGGCTGTGTGTGTAGTGAGTTATACTACATGTTATATGGTATAACAATGCTTGGGAATCAATTAAAGTTAATTAAATCACTACATAAGTACACAACTGTATGAAAATGAATTAATCATAATAGAAGGTTAGCACAGAGCAATCAGTCATGAACAATTGTCACACATACCAAGTAACCAGACAATATTGTTTTCAAGAGACATATATTGACAGAGCATAGGAGTTGTATTGACAAATACATGTATATTCAGTTTATATGAAAGCAAGTATTTAGCACAAGGCACTTAATCAGTAGCAGCAATTAAGATCAAGTCCTCCCCCTTTTTTTTAAAAAAAATTTTTGTTTAAGACTTCTTAATTTAAAGAAATACAGTTTAACATAAGCAAGTATAGTCACAGGCACAATATCATATTATTGCAGAGTATTTAATTTCTCAATGGAAAATTACTTATTTCAAGATACACATATATGTATTGACAGTGTAAAGTATCTGCAAGACTACACTTTTATCAAGAAATCAAGCCAAGGATGTATAGAGTCAGTTAAGCACAGATTCATGCACTCAAGAATACATTTTATTTTCAGATATCTAGGAAGAAGACATCACATCTCAATTGGTCAAGTATTGCTCACATACAACTTTATCTTATATTTTTTTGTAAGAGATATAAGAAAGTATTATCAATGCTCCAAGATCAATTCAGTAAGTATAGGAGCATATCTAAACAAGTTACAGAACCAACAATATCATGGAACATCCATGTAGACCTGAACTGTCAATTTTGCATCAAGTAAACTAACTCTTATTCTTTTCATAAAAAATTGTTTAACCTTCCAGCACAAGTCATGATACTCATTAGCTCACCCAAGATCACAGAGAAGATATATATATATATATATATATATATATATATATATATATATATATATATATATATATATATATATATAATTAGGACTGAAATTTAGAGTCATAATCCTTAATATATCAATTGATTTCAGCACAATCAAGAACTTTAAACATAACAACATATATAAAAAGTTCAATTTTGAATACATCTTAGCAAACAACTAGTAATATCAATATCAGCTCATTTTCTCAATTTTCAATTAAGCATGTATTTCGAACACAACTTGAGACTCAAAATTGATTAGCTAGAAGTTGTGAAATGAATTACTTACCTCAGCCTGTGGAGTACATTCACACAAGCTCTTCACCTAATAGCTTTTGCGAAGATTACATATAAAGCTACCTTCGCATCGGCTTTTCTCCTCGAGTCCAAATTCGAGCTGTAATTGAGCCAAATTCTGAAGGATCTCAGAGCTTTAACATGCTTTCCTGAGTTCTCGTTCTCACCACATCATCCCAATCTGACTTGTTCCTGTAAAAACCCCTAAAATCGAAGGTTAGGGTTTATGTGAAAATCATCAATTACTCATACATAAGCATAGATATACAGAAGGTTGAGCTTAAATATACAAGATATGTTGGTTTTGAATCTAAACCCAGGATCTATAAGGAGATTAGGGTTTCATCGATTCACAACCATTTGAATGTAACCAATCCAGCTTCGAATTATTTCAATTAACTCGCGAAATAAGCAACAGGAGAGCACGATTTCTCCATTCAAACCACGAATTACTCTTGCAAAAGAGTGTCGATCGGTGAAGATCGATTAGGGTTCGAGACAGAGAAAGAGTCGCCAAGAGAGACGAGAGAAATCAGGGCACAGTGCGGCTGTGTATTTTTTGAGAAATTATATATATATTTTTGCAAATCAACAGCCAAGATTAGAGATAGTAATAGTTGAATGGCCAAGATTAATTCTGAGAAGTGGACTTGGACCCTAATTCTCTCTACTGGACTGGATTAACATGATACACGATCAAATACACATACATATATTAAAATATTCTAAATTAGGATAATTAATTTAGACTTTTAACAATTAAAATAAAATATGTAAATATATCTTAATTAATAAACTCATAAAATAAGATAATAATGATATTCATATATTTATTTGAGAAATATCTTAGAGTACATTAATGTTAATTTAGGAAAATTAAAATGCATACTTCAAGTATCTTAAGAATATTAAGATATTCGCTCGAATAAACGATTTTATTGACATCTTCGAATATTCTAAGTAGTCTCATAAAAATCCGATTGACAAATTTCTTTATCAATAAATCTGAATTTTTAGAGTCTACCAAGATATCCGGTCAATAAAATATTTACTCGTAAGATGACTATAAAGCATGTAAATTAATTTTACCAAAAATAATATATAATATATAAATGAAAATATTTATATATATATATATATATATATATATATATATATATAATGTGACCTCCGCACTAAATTATTTAGTGTACTCCAGCATTCCTAGATCCAGTCGAAGCTTAGCATATCTCTCGGAATGTAGTGGCTTTGTGAAGATGTCCGCAACATTGTTTTCCGTGTCAATGTGAGTCATCTTAATGTCTCCTTTGTTGACATGATCTCGCAGAAAATGGTGCCTCACATCAATATGTTTTGATCTCGAGTGCAGCACAGGATTTTTGCTTAAATCAATAGCGCTCGTGTTATCACATAAGATTGAAACCACATCAAACTTCTTATTATAGTCAGCCAAAGTTTGCTTCATCCATAGGATCTGAGCACAACACTTTGCGGCTGCTATATATTCAGCTTCCGTGGTGGATATAGACACAGAGTTTTGTTTCTTTGAAAACCATGAAACAAGACATCCACCAAGAAACTGGCACGTACCACTAGTGCTTTTTCTGTCGACTAGATGCCCGGCATAGTCAGAGTCAGAAAAACATACCATGTCAAATGATAGTCCTTTCGGATACCATAGACCAAGATCAGTGGTACCTTTCAAATACCTTAATATCCGTTTGACGGCGGATAAATGAGATTCCTTTGGTGCCACTTGGAATCGTGCACACTTACAAACACTGTATTGAATATCGGGCCTAGTTGCAGTGATGTACAGTAGACTTCCAATCATTCCTCGATATTTCTTTGTGTCTACAGGAATCCCCTTTGGATCTTCTGTTAATTTGTCAGAAGTGGACATAGGAGTAGAGATGGGTCTTGCGTCATCCATTTCAAATTTCTTTAACATCTCCTTGCAGTACTTTGATTGTGAGATGTGTATACCTTCATTAGATTGCCTTATTTGCAATCCTAAGAAGAAGTTTAATTCTCCCATCATACTCATCTCGAATTCTTTGCTCATACTGTCTGAGAATTGTTTGCACATAGCATCATTTGTAGAGCCAAAGATGATATCATCCACGTAAATTTGGACGAGTAAGATATCATCCTTTTCTTGTCTTGTGAACAAGGTTTTATCGGCAGTTCCCATTTTGAAGTTGTTATCCAACAGGAACTTACTTAACCTTTCATACCAAGCTCTTGGAGCTTGCTTTAATCCATATAGAGCTTTGTGCAATTTATACACGTGTTCAGGATGTGTTGCATCTTCGAAGCCGGGAGGTTGTTTCACATATACTTCTTCTTCAAGTATCCCGTTCAAGAATGCAGATTTCACATCCATTTGGAATACTTTGAAATCCTTATGACACGCAAAAGCTAATAGCATACGAATAGATTCAATTCGAGCTACGGGTGCATAAGTTTCATCAAAGTCAATACCTTCCATTTGAGTATATCCTTGAGCAACTAACCTTGCTTTGTTTCGAACAACTGTTCCATTTTCATCGAGTTTGTTGCGAAACACCCATTTTGTTCCAATAATGGAAGTATTTTCTGGCATTGGAATGAGTTCCCAAACTTTGCTACGAGTGAATTGGAGTAGCTCATCTTGCATGGCAGAGATCCAATCCTCGTCTAGTAAAGCATCTTTAGCAGTTTTGGGCTCAATTTGAGATAGAAAGCTGAGATGATTAACCACGTTTTGAACTTGTGAACGCGTTTGAACTCCTTTGCTTAAATCACCCAACACATTATCCAAGGGATGACTTCGAACAAGAGGAATTTCTTTAGGAAGATCATCTTCAACATTAGCCAGTTCCAATGGATTATTTGGCGTTGTTGTACCAAAATCCATATTCTCAAATTGACGAATGACTTCTTCCACATTATCTTGTCCAGCATCATCTTTATCAACAAGATCAATGTATTTGGAGGATGGCTTTGACTCGTCAAAAGCGACATTCATTGACTCTTCCACCACAAGAGTTTTGAGATTGAATACTCGATACGATTTGCTATTCTTTGAGTATCCAAGAAAAATACCTTCACTTGACTTTGGATCGAACTTTGTGAGATAGTCTTTGGTATTTAGAATGTAGCACTTACTTCCAAATACTCTGAAGTAACTTAACTTTGGAGTTTTGCGAAAATAGAGCTCGTAAGGAGTTTGCAGCTTTATTGGTCGAAGCAATACTCGATTTAGAATATGGCAAGCAGTTGACATTGCTTCGGCCCAAAAATACTTAGGCCTACGATATTCATTTAGCATCGTATTTGCCATTTCTTGCAACGTGCGATTCTTCCTTTCGACCACTCCATTTGATTGAGGAGTGTAGGGAGCAGAAAAGTTGTGTGTGATTCCATGTTCATCACAGAAACTTGTGAAGCTAGAGTTCTCAAATTCTTAACCATGATCCGTCCTGATGTAGACGATGGTATTGTTTTGTTGATTTTGGATCTTTTTGCATAGAGCGGAGAAAGATTCAAAAGCATCACTTTTGGCTTTGAGAAATTCTGTCCACGTATATCTTGAGAAATCATCAACTATTACCAGCGTATAAGAATTTCCTCCGAGACTTTGAACAGGAACAGGACCAATTAGATCCATGTGTAGAAGCTCGAGAGGCCTTGATGTAGATATCATAGACTTTGCTTTGTGAGTGGCTCGAATTTGCTTTCCAATCTCACAGGCATCACAGATGTGATCTTTTTGATAATTTAACTTTGGTATTCCTCGAACATGATCTTTTGAAGAAAGATTCTTGATCAGCTTCATGTTTGCGTGGCCTAATCTTCGATGCCATAGCCATGGATCATCATTAGTAGTGATTAGGCACACATTCTTGACTTTACCCATGTCACAAGTATAGACATTCTTGTTACGAGGGCAAGTGAGGACTAACTTTCCATCCTTGTTCAGAATAGAACAGTGAGTAGGATAGAAGATCACTTTGTAGCCATTGTCACACAGTTGACTGATTGAAAGAAGATTGTACTTCAAACCGGTGACAAGTTGAACATTTGAGATTTTGACACGTTCATTTCCAATATCCCCAATTCCAATGATGCGTCCTTTGCTACTATCTCCAAAAGTAACATCTCCAGCAGCAACCTTTTTAATATTGTTCAAGAGTGACTTGTTTCCAGTCATATGCCTCGAACAACCACTATCAAGGTACCACATGTCTGATTTAGCAGCAAGGCACACCTACATATACAATCAATAAAATTTGTTGGTACCCTTTTGTCTTGAGGGTCCAGGGGTTAGTCCAACATAAGTATTTCTAGTATTTGCATGATAGAATTTAGGCATTGGATAATCATTTTGAGGCACATACAAATATCTAGATGCATGATTCCTAGTATTATAAACATGTTGCCATAAATCATTTCTAGGATGCACGTAGTTTCTATCACAACTGTAATGTGAAGTTGGGTGATGATAGAAGCTCGTTTTAGGCATATTATAACTTCTAGGAATGTTGCCTTTAGAACTTGTAGTTTACCTTCTGTTTCCTCTTTGAAACTTAATTGGTTGTTGATAATAGCTAAACCTTGGTTGCCTTTGATCTTTATAGGCACCAGATTTCTTTGGTATAGCTTTGTCAACCCGAGTGTATGATCTTGATTCCTTTGGAATCCATACATGCTTCCCCTTAATCTCACCACTCTTATATTTGCAAAAGGAGACAGTATGTCCGACTTTATTGCAATAAGAGCACTTTAGAGTCGGTGGAGTGGGAGCAACTTTAGGTGGTTCCACACATGGTTTCACTCGTTCATTTTGAGTGTTGGCATTGTATCCCAAACCTTCACGATTAAAGGATTTCCTTGAGTATACCATCTTGTTTAGTATCTCATTGCCATGTGTGAATCTTTGAACCACTATCTCAAGATTTTCTTTTTCTTTAATCAAGGAATCAATCTTATCATTCAAAGATTTTTCTTGATCCTTGACTTGAGATATGAGCTTGAAATTTTCATCCTTTAGTCTTTTTGTTTCTAACTGAAACTTTTCATTTTCTTTTAAGACTAGGATCATCTCTTTTTCAATTTCAAGAGAGCTCTTTTGATGACTCGGGGTTGACTTTTCTTGAGTCAAAGATTCATTCTGAATCTTCAAATTCAATACATCAACATGAAGCTTACAATTATTCTCATTTAATTGTATCTTCTCATTCTCCAATTCTTCAGCTTGTAGTAGCAAGGAAACATTCTCTATTTCAAGATTTGTGATGTTGTCCTTGTACTTGTTGATTTCAAGCTTTAAGGAGTCATTTTGATCATTGAGTGATTTCATATCATCCTCCTTTTCGATCATAGATTCCATCATTCGAGTCAACTCTTTTTGTTGATCTTTACTCGAATCTTTGAGCTTTTCGTGTTCAGACCACGTAGCTAGGAATCTTTGATTAGTGTCACAATATCTACTATTTATATGAACTAGCAAATCAATTAGATCACTTTTAGACATGTCAAGCAGATTTAAGCTAGAGTCAATAAATAGATGCATATTTTCTAATACTCGTGAGGGACCACTTACCTCTTGGTTCGTAGTGGAATCATCTGAAGAAGTAGATGCGTTGTCCGAAGCCATTAAGCATAGATTGACAATTTCTTCACTGGCTTCAGAGGCTTCTTCATCCTCACTTAGATCCCAACCGTTTTCAGCTACGAGAACACGTCCTTTGGCCAGCTTAGGACATTCCCTCTTGTAGTGACCCGGTTGTTTGCATTCAAAACAAACATCTTGTGTCTCCTCTTGAACAGGCTCTTTAGGCTTAGGAGATGTATAGTTGTTGTTGTTGATGTTGTTGTTGTTTGCATTGTTGTAGGAATTTGAACTTGAATTTTGAATTCCTTTGCCTTTGTTATAGCCCGAAGGAGGAAAATTACTCTTGTAGTTAGGAGTGTAATTTTGAGAGTAATTAGGCCTTCCATTTGAGTTAAAAACTCTTTGCTGATTGTTTGATTTGAGAAAGCCTTTTCCATATCTTTGAGCTTTGCTTTGGAGCACACGACGAAGTTGTCTTGTTAATAAAGCGATTTCGCCTTCATCAAGATTTTTGAGTTCCTCGTTCAACTCTTCGTCGTTGTCATCATCATCGATTAGTATGGCCTTGAGTGCCATATTTTTCTTCTTTTCTTCCACTTTAGGAACGACCGTATCCGGAACATTGTCTTCCTCATAAGCACGAAGATTTCCGAAGAGATTGTCAATGTGATAATCATTGAGATTGTGCATCTCTTTGATTGTTGTAACTTTGACTTTCCAGCTTGGAGGTAGAGATTTAAGAACTCGCCGATTCTTTTCATTTTGCGTATAGTTCTTTCCAAGTTGCAAAGTTGGTGCCATCAAATAGAGGAGGTCGAGAGCTAGATAAACCTTCACCGCAACCAATGGTATTTAAATACGCCATTTAGGATCACTGCTTGTTGTGCCTGTAGATCTGATAATCACTTGACAAACACGTTAAGCAGCACAGCTCTGATACCAATTGTTAGGTCCTGACTAAGGCGTTGAATTAAGCTAGAAGGGGGGTAGAATAGCTTAATGTCCAATTTAAAAATTATTATTCCCTTTTAAAAATTATTTTAATATTTTTACCGTGTTGTTTAGCAATTATATGTGCGGAAGTAGAAAGCAAGTATGACACGGTTGATTTTATCCTGGTTCGCGATGGAGCAACCTCTAATAGATTCTCTCACCCCTAGTCCAGTCCCCGAGCTCCTCTCCGGACTCGAGATTTTTCACTATAAGAAAGATGTACTCCTTATAGCCGGCGGAGAAGCCTTTACAATCTAACACTTACAAATATTTATCTTGGTTCGTAACTACCCGTTACAACCTCACAATAAAAGTAAAACCTCTACGTGACTTATCTTAGAACGTAACTTCCCGTTACTTCTTCAAAGTCGGTGTAGAACCTTGATGTAGTCTTTGTACTCCTACGCTTTTGCCGGTCTTGGATCTTAGGTCTTAGGTCTTGGATCTTTTCTTTTCTTCACGGTGCGAAGACGACTAACTCCCCGTTAGTACGTCTAAGACTTGGGTCTTAGAACAAGAATCACCTCACTTCACTTCACCTCACTGCAAAAGTTAGAATACAATATCTACGACAAACAAACAGTTTATAAAATATGATATGTTACTGTACCAGTTCGGGATTGACAAGGATATTCAAGTTATGAATATTAAAGTCAAGTAAAGTATACTTTCTTTTGATCTATTCTTTTTGATCAAGTATACAATTGATTACTCCAAGAAAATTCAATTGGGGAGTAATCAAAGAAGTCTTTTCTTTGTAAGCTTAAAAGCTTAGGACTTCACTTGTATTCTTTCCAATCAATTCTATGATCAAAGAATACTTATTTTACAAGAACTCCTTTCTGAGATATACTTGATAATCTCGGAGAATGTAAAATATCCTCTTTATTAACTTCGTACACAATCTTTTCGAAGTTGAGGATGTAAGAAAGCTTTCACGAACAAAGTTCGGAATATTCGATATATCTCCCTAGATAAAGTTAAGTTAGTTTGGGATCGAATATGCTTTCTTTAGCTTCTTTAAAGTTTAGCTAAGTTGATAACAACGAAGATAATGTTGCTAAACTTTTTCTTTCGAAGCTTTTGTGAATAAAAGATCTTTTTGGTCGTATATTTTTCTCCCACACAACACTATGGTGATAGATGGGAGGACGACGATTCTTTTATCACAAATTTGACTCTTTTTCAAATAAATCTCTTTTAGAGATAAGTACTTTTGAACCTTTCGTTCAAATCAAACGCCTCTTTTCAAGAGGTCGAGTACTTTCACGGATATTTGTTCGTTTGTTTCCACTCTATCAAAGAGGTAGATATATCTCTTGTATATCTTGAGCAAATCCGGATCTTTTGTTCTCTTTAGAGAACCTTGTAGAAGAACTTGTAAAATGAAGAGAGCTTAAGTACAAAGTTCTAAAACAAAATGGTCGGTTAAAACACAAATAAGAAGCTAAGTAGAAACCACTTACGAGAGATGAACGGAAAAGTTCGCCGGAAAAATTCGCCGGAGGTTCGGCCGTATTTTGGCACTTGGAACTTACTTGGGCAGCCCTTACAAAGGCTTGGAAGTGGTTGAGGTTGAGCTCGGTTAGTGTAAGAAAGCTTGTAGATCAAAACCTTGAATATATGAATATATGTTTGAGAGAGAGAAGGTTTTGGTGGAGAAGTATATTTGAGAGAGAATATAAATTTGTATTTCTTGATGACTTCTCAAAATCTCAGCACTTTCTTGGCTCTTAGCTTAGGAGTATTTGGTGTGTGGGAGGTGGGTATTTATAGAGAAAAGTGGGTGGAGTGAATGGTTGAGATGAAAGGAAAATAAAGGGTGGAGATTGAAAAGGTGTGGATTGTGGTTTTGTTGTGTTAGTTGTCCACTTGTAGAATAAGACAAACAACTTTATGGGAGTATTCTCAGCTGAGTTGTGTCACTAAAAGACAAACACGCTTCCCGAGAGTTTGATTAATAACGTAATTTTGTATCGTTATTAAATGTGACGATTTTTCGAAACCTCGAATAAATTACACCAAAAATATGATAAATCATAGAATATTGAAAAATGGTGATCTGGAAATTTTGGTCAATTTTGGTCAATGTTGACTTGGTCAAACGTCCAGTCAACGATCCCAGTCAGCCCCTAAAAATAGCGTCCGGACCAAACTTCTCAGAAAATTACGGAACTTTTACTATGCACCAAAAACATTATTCAAATGATCCATCTCAAGTTTCAAGTCATTCTAGCAAGTAGAAGTATTTATTTGGATTTAAAACGATAAAAACCAGTCTCCGGGTTTGAATAAAATACGATTAGCCATTTGTGAGAACTTTGGCTAATATTTTGACTTGAATAACCACTTTGAAATATATTTCCTTGAATATAAGATGTTTTGAATTTTGAAGGAAATATTTTGAGAGTTTAATATAATTTATTCCGTAAAATGATAAATTGAATAATTGGGAATAAATTACTTTAAAATAAAAGACTTGCATAATAAATTTTGTCTTTTCAAATTAATGTCAGAAGAGTGTTCTAAAGAATATAATGGAGGTATATTCCTTCTTCAAGCTTCTTTTAAATTTTGCTTTTGCAATTGTAAAACAGGAAGATATCATACCTTGATATTTCTCGTCCGATAAATTGCGGTGTAGAAACTTTGAGTACTCCTTAAAGAATATTGAAAATCTTTGTATAAGTAAGGAGTATCATTTATATTTATGTAATATAAATATAATCTTGGAAATTCTTTTTGAGCTAGTTTGACCATTTGACTTTTGACGGAATCAATTAAATAATGATGTCCTATTGGAGAGGATTCTAAGTGTATTTAAATTTTATGTGAGTTATAAAAATACCAAAATAATCTTTTATCGAAGATGTCCTTTCAAAGAGTGCTGAGGAGAGAGGGATTCCTTTTGTTTTGAAAGATTCCCCTCAACCCTTGTTCAAATCCTCAGAAGCTGAACCTCTGTTAGAAACACCTGTTGTCAGTAAATATGAACTGAAACAGGAAGACCTTAAAATGAAAGAGAGTAATGAGAATAGAGATGAGATCCTGACATCACTGAAACCAATTAAAGTGAAAGGCAATGTTAGGTTGCCTAAAGCTGGTTTAGGTATCAACTCTGAGAGAACTAAATTCAACAAGCCTAATAATTTTGTGAATAGTAAGAACAGAGATAATAGATGTCATTCTACTCAGAACTTTAAATTTGTTAACAAAGTTAGAGTAGAATCTATTGATGTTCCTATTACTGTGATTGATATTCCTGTTGCTCCTGTATTTAATGCATGCCATAAATGTTATGGTGTTGATAACTGTATGCTTTGTGCTTTTAATACGATGTGTGCTTATTTTAGAAATTTGCATTCTAAAAACGAAAACACATCACCTAGACAACACACAAACAATTAGCATGCTAGATCAAAGACTTCTAGTCCTCCTTGTGTTAGGAAGGAGACTTATGTTCAAAAGCCTAAAACCAAGGTTTACAAGGCTGTTGTTAAGGAAGTAAGTTCAGTCAAGTCAGAATCAAGTATCAGTCCAAGAGGCTCTGTTGTTGTACCTGATAGAAATCAGTTCTTTAAGTTTGCTGGACCCAATCAAGTGTGGGTCCTAAAGAACGTTTAATCAAGTTGTCTTTTGCAGGGTGCCAGTGGAATTATACGAGTTGTTTGGGTGCTTGACAGTGGAGCGTCAATGCACATGACTGGCATGGGATCCCTGCTGACAGAAGTGAGAGAGGCAAGTAGACCTTCAGTTACTTTTGCTGATAATAGCAAAGGTCGCACTGTTGGATATTACAAGTATAAAGTTAGAAGGATCATCATAGAGGATATTGCTATAGTTGAAGGACCTCAACATAATCTCCTTAGTATCAGTCAGTTTTGTGACAAGGGATACTACGTTCACTTTGAATAGGAGATATGTATCATTAAACATATCAAGGATAAACGTCCTTCACTATGTGGAATAAGGAAAGGCAATATATACGTAGCTAATTTGTCTTCAGGACCAGGAAATGCAGTTCACTGTTTCTACGCAAAGGCGTCTGCTGAAGATAGTTGGTTATGGCATAAGAAACTCTCACACCTCAACTTCAAAACTATGAACTCTCTAGTCAAGAGAGATTTGGTGAGAGGTTTGTTTTCCCTGGAATTCTCAACTGATGATCTCTATGATGCTTATCAGAAAGGAAAAGCGAAGAGAGCATCTCACAAAGGCAAAACCATCAATTGGATTACAGATCCACTGCAGCTATTGCATATGGATTTGTTTGGCCCCGTGAATGTCACATCCATTGATGGAGAAAGATATGCCTTGGTCATTGTGGATGACTTCTCGAAATTTACTTGGGTTTACTTCCTAACTTCTAAGGATGAAACTCCAATGAAAGTGATTGATCATATAAAGGAAGTTGAATTGGATAAGGGTGTTCCAGTAAAAGCTGTAAGGTCAGATAATGGAACAGAATTCAAGAATCAAACCCTAATCAACTTTTCTGTGAAAAAGGAATTAGACGGCAGTATTCAGCACCAAGGACTCCTCAACAGAATGGAGTCGTCGAAGGAAAGAACCGTATACTGATTGAAGCTGTAGGGACAATGATTGCTGAAGCAAAGCTTCCATTGTACTTTTGGGCTAAAGCTGGGAATACTGCCTGCTATACCCAGAATCGAACTTTGATCAATAAGGATCATGTGAAAACTCCATTTCAACTGTATACCAACAAGAAACCATATGTCAAACATCTTCATGTCTTTGGAGCTAAATGTTATGTTCTCAAAGATGGAGAAGAAAATCTGAACAAGTTTGAACCAAAGACATCTGAAGCCATCTTTGTTGGTCATACTAATTCTGCTTATAGGGTTTTTGTAATTGATACTCTGTCAGTGAAAGTTAGCGTCAATGTAACATTTGATGACACTAAACTCCCAAGTGTACAATCTGCTAATCCATATGAATCTCTGAAGTTTGATAACTATCCAGATTCATATTCAGATGATGATGTGCCACCTGAGGCTGCAACAGGTGATGACAACAATGATGATGATGATCCAGGCAATGGTGGAGGAAATGGTAATAATGCTGGAGATTCTACTAATGCCAGTGGTGGATCAACAAGTCAACCTGGCAGCAACTCAAGAGGAGTTGGTGGATCAACTAGTCATACACTTCAGCTTACTGATAATACTGCTGAATCATCAAGGACACATCTATTAAAGGAAAGGATCTGGATCAGCGATCATCCCTTTGATCTTATTATTGGTGATCCTGATGCTGGTGTAAGGACTAGAAGTACTAAAGCAAATGAATGTCTATTTTCTGGTTTTCTGTCTCAACTAGAACCAAAGAAGGTGGATGAAGCACTTGCTGATCCTGATTGGGTTCTTTCCATTCAAGAAGAACTCAATCGATTTGAGAAACAAGAAGTCTAGGCCCTGGTTCCAAGGCCAAAGGGAAAGTATGTAACTGGAACTAGATGGGTCTACCGTAACAAGTTAGATGGTGATGGTATTGTTGTGAGAAACAAAGCCGGACTGGTCGCAAAAGGTTATTCACAAGATGAAGGAATTGATCATGATGAAACCTATGCTCCAGTTGCTCGTCTTGAAGCCATCAGAATATTTCTTGCATTTGCTGCACACTCCAACTTCAAAGTTTATCAAATGGATGTGAAAATTGCAATTCTGAATGGAAAGCTGGAAGAAGAAGTATATCTGGAACAGCCCTGGCTTTGAAAATCCAGAATTTGCTGATTTTGTGTACTTCCTCTTCAAAGCTGTCTATGGGCTCAAGCAGTCACCAAGGACATGGTATGACACCCTCTCTGAGTTTTTAATTGAATATAATTTAACTAGAGGTGTCATAGACAAATCTCTCTTCTATAAATTGCATGATAATAATATGATATTTGTTCAAATATATGTTGATGATACTATATTTGGTTATACTAACTATAACTTGTGCAAGAGATTTGCTAAGTTAATGCAGAGTAATTATGAGATGAGTATGATGGGTGAGCTATCTTACTTTCTTGGTCTTCAAGTAAGCCAAAACGAAGATGGCATCTTCATTTGCCATTCAAAGTATGTTAGAGATCTTCTAAAGAAGTACAATCCAGAAGACTGTTCACCAGCAAAGACACCCATGGCCACTGCCACAAATCTTGACCAGGATAAATCTAGTAAGAAAGTTGATATCTCAAGCTATCGAGGTATGATTGGCTCATTACTCTATCTCACTGCTAGTAAACCAGATATTATGTTTGCAACATGTTTGTGTGCTAGGTTCCAAGCTGATCCTAAAGAATCACATCTTATAGTCGTCAAAAGAATCTTTAGATATCTTAAGGGTACACCTGGTTTAGATAATTATGTGTATTTATTTTGTATTTTTCAAAATTAATTAAGCATAAATATTTGGTTTTAAGTTAATTCATTATAATGAATTAAAGTTAAATTCATACATATTTATATTTAATTAAAGTTGAATTTTAAAAAATATATGTGTAATATATTATATATTATGTGTATAGATTTTTGATTTTATGTGCAAAATGTTTAATTTTCAGAAAATCAAAAATCATAATATTTATATATTTTTCTTTAATTTCTGTTTTTATTTACATCAGTATGACATTTCTTAGAAATGTCATAGTGAAATATTCATTTGAAGTATATAACAATTATTTGAGAATCTTGAATGCATGTTTTCACATTGTCTGTATATTATATATTGTAGACAATCTAGTATCAAATGGGATAGCAGAAGATTAGATTGTCAGACTCCTTATATAATATAATAAGGGTTCACAGTCGAGGTGGTGTTAGACAAACCACTGGAACGGCTGAAGTATTATTTGGAAATAGTTTATCTTGACTATTGAATAATACTTATATACTTTGTGTATATTGAACGGGATCAAAATAGTAGAATAATTGTTTCTTTAATTCTGACAATAAAGAACTAAGATTCTACGATGTTATTAATGCTTAAGTTCTTAATCCGGATATAGTGATTGACACTTGTATTTAATGCACATGCCTTGACTCATAAATTAAGTAATTTATTTTAAATTACGAATTTATGTATTGGGCAATGACATTATATACAGAGTGGGATATTGACTATAAAAGGAAACCGTGTCCAAAAAATATATTCGGGTGATGATGTCCTCTTGAAAGCTCATAAAGATAATTATGCTTTAGTCTTGAAGGCAGATTTGTTCTTGCATAATTATAAGGTTGAGTGGATGATCAAGGATAAAAGATATTAATTAAATTAATTGTCAGAAATTAATTTAATTAATGGACATGCGATATCTTAAACATGGGGAATTTATAAGCAATTAATATGGGAACCGAATTAAATAATTAATTTACGGAATTAGGAAAGGTAGTGCAAATATTAGTTCTTTAGTGGATAGAATTAATATTTAATGACATTGGGCCAGGCCCGGAATGTCATTGGAAGGCCTGACCTAATGGTCCATGATCCCTACTGTAGCCTATATATATTCTCGTTCTCCTAAAGCTGAAAGACACACCAAAACGAATTGATCCTAGAGTTTGAGAGAAGCAGACGTTTTTCTCAAGGAGACAGCTAGGGTTTTGGGTTTTCGGAGCTTTAAGGAGAGGCACACCTTGGGAGATCGAAGGCCACACTTCGTCCAAGGAGAATCAAGGAATACAGTAGAAGACGTGGATTTGAATCGCTTGCGCCGTAGCGATTAAGGTTAATATTCTGTTCAAAATTTTAATTAGTATCATAAAACGCAGGACCAAGGTCCGATTGTTCCTACAATGGCATCAGAGCGAGGTTCCGGTTCTGCAATTTATGATATGCAGTCCATGTCATGATTATATATATGCATGTATATTGTGATTCTGTGATGCAGGTCGTTGTCCACTATTATGGTCGTGTTTTAATTATTCTGTTATGTTTGGATTCCACGTGGTTTATCGTGGCTGTTGTAAATCACGAGGGTTGATCGTGATAGTTTTGATCTTGTAATTCAATTTGTAATTGTTTTAGATGATGATCTGATGTAATAGAATAAGCTGGTTCGTCTGTACAATTAGTATGTAATTGTTTGATCAACGGGGCTGCAATAAACAAGGATCTTCCGCTGCTGCGATTAGGGTTTCGGGGGTGCTGCATACGGTAATTAGTATGTAACTTTTGCATACGGTGTCCGATTTGGGCGAACGAGCACTTTTCGGAGACGGCAGAATGAGACGAAGCTAGCCACAACCTAAGGAACCCCGGTTGAGGTGATGTTGAAGGTGTTTTTCGTGATTTTTCGAGGCATTCTGAGGCCATTTAGGCCTCCAAACGGGCTCTCGAAGTTTTTTGGAAGCTGATTTCGAAGCTGATTTTTCCGGGGCCATAATAGTGGATGTGTTTTATTATGATTATTGATTATTGTTATTATGTGTTGCTTGTTTGTGTTGTTATGCCATGTGATACTAACCCTTCGCATGCTAGAATGACATGGACATAGGGATGTTTTTAATTAATGCTTTAATCATGCTAGTATGCTGCCATGTTATGTGTTCTTTGTGTTGCTATGATCCTGATAGTATGCATGTGGACTTCGAAGAAATAACATAGGGCGATGCATCTAGATTAAAATCCTCAAAGTAAATTCTAAGTGGGAGATGGAGTTAATATGATATCAAATCCCATGGTCTCCATCATTGTTTGTATGTAATTTAACATAAAGACGAATATAAATTATGTATACGTCACCCATCGTGGCATGTAATTTATGGTGTCTAGAATATTATAGATATTACTGGAACAAACTTTTTAAATTAATACGAATAGATACAAATTTTCTTTATCTCTGATTTGGGGCGATTTCTAAGGCTTATGGGTATTAAGTGAGACCGATGTGACTCCTCCACTGCCTAGAAGTCAAACCAGACACGAATATTGAATTGAAGTATTCTATTCGAGAAATATTGGAAGGTATACATGCCGCCCATCGTGGCGTACCAAGTTCCATAGGTTTCGGGTAATTTAAGATTTGATGATGGTATACACTTAGCTATGAAAAATAATATAGACCACCCCAACGTGGCTTATTGTTTAGTAATAGGACCGAAGTAACGTTTAAACAAATTTAGGTGGTATACATGTCACCCATCGTGACGTACCAGAAACTTATGGTGTTTAAACGTTAGTGCATTTAATTTTAATAATTGTTAGAGGAACCAATAGGTCTTAATTTTTTATGCACCCTTCTTTATGTCTAATGTGATTTTTTCATGCATGATTCTCAGGATAAAATGGGTTTTAATCCACTGTTCACCATACTTAAGGATAACAAACTTATCAGACCTAACTATATTGAATGGAAACGTAATTTGGACATTGTGTTGACTGCTGAGGAGTACAAGTTTTGCACTTATGAACCCAAGCCTGAGCAGCCTGCTGCTGATGCTCCTGATGAGGAGAAAGAGTATTATAAGTAATGGACAAAGGCTGATGAGATGTCGCGATGTTACATTCTGGCAGCAATGTCGGGTGTTTTGCAGCATCAGCATCAGGCTATGGCCACTGCTTCGGATATGCTCTTTAATCTCAAAGAACTTTTTGGAGATGAGAATAGGGCTGCTAGGCAAGTAGCCATGAAGGCTTTAATGAACACTCAGATGGCTGAAGGTACACCTGTAAGGGATCATGTTCTCAAGATGATGTCACATCTGAATGAGATAGAGATCCTTGGTGCAGAGCTTGACGGGGAAACCCAGATTGACATTATCCTTATGAGCTTGCCCAAGAGTTTTGAGCAGTTCCGCTTGAATTACAACATGAACAAGAGGCAGTATAGTCTTGCGGAACTACTGACAGAACTTCAGGCAGCTGAAGGATTGTTTCGGCAGAGTGTTCAAGTGAATGTGGCTGAGAAAGGTTCTTCCTCTAAGCCGAAAGGCAATAAGAAGAAGAAAAAGGCTCAGACAAAGAAAGCTGTGAAGGCAGTGGGAGTTCAAGGTGGTGTGAAAAAGCCTAAGGGAAAGTGCTACCGGGGCAAGCAGTCGGGTCACTGGAAAAAGGATTGTCCTCTTCCTAAGAAGACAAACGATACTGGTATGTCTCTTTCTCTAGTTACAGAAACATTTGTAGCGGCTATATCTACGAGCACTTGGTGTGTAGATACTGGAGCCACTGATCATGTTTGTAACTCTATGTAGGGGTTCTAGCAATCCAGAATGCTTAGAGATGGTGTGATCTACGTGTTCATGGGAGATGCTACGAAAGTAGCAGTAGTTGCAGTAGGAGTTATTCATTTATCTTTTGGTTCTGATAGGATTTTGGTTTTGAACAATTGTCTTTATGTACCTTCTTTTAGAAGGAATTGATTTCGGTTTCTAAACTTGCTATGGATGGTTATAATGTTTGTTTGGATCGTAATGTTTCTATTATGATGAATAAACGGATTATATGTTCTGGTACATTGCAAGACAATTTGTATATAATTAATCCTAGTCAACCCGCACTGCAACTACAACATAGGGTATTGAACAACACATCTTCTACCTCTAATAAAAGAAAGGAACCTTCTAGTTTGTACCAAACATATCTTTGGCACTTGAGATTAGGTCATATTAACTTGAGGAGGATTCAAAGACTGGTAGTAGATGGGCCTTTAGGCTCATTGGCAGTGGAGCCATTTCCAGTTTGTGAATCCTGCTTGGAAGGTAAAATGACCAATAGGCCTTTTAAGGCAAAGGGGAATAGAGCCAAAGAAATGTTAGGATTGGTTCACTCTGATTTATGTGGACCTATGAATATCCAAGCAAGAGGTGGTTATGAGTATTTCGTCACTTTTATTGACGATTATTCTAGATATGGATACGTTTATTTGTTGCACCGTAAGTCTGAGTGCTTTGAGAAATTCAAAGAGTACAAAGCTAAAACATAGAAGCGACATAATAAAAGTATCAAGTCACTACGATCTGATCGTGGTGGCGAATACTTGCTTGGGGAATTCAGGGAATATTTATCAGAGAATGGGATAGAATCCCAGTTGACTGCACCAGGCACACCCCAGCAGAACGGTGTAGCAGAGAGAAGGAACCGGACTCTTTTAGAGAGTGTTAGATCGATGATGAGTTATTCGGATTTACCCAAGTCCTTTTGGGGACATGCCTTAGAGACAACAGCTTATCTTCTGAACTTAGTACCTTCTAAGTCGGTTCCTAAAACCCCTTTAGAATTGTGGACCGGGGACAAACCGAGTCTGAGACATATTCGGATATGGGGTTGTCCAGCACATGTGCTGAACAAGAACGCGACTAAGCTAGAATCTCGTACAGAAGTAAAGCTGTTTGTAGGCTACCCCATGGGAACAAAAGGTTATTTATTTTGTAGTCCTAAGGATCGGGATGTCACTGTTAGCACCAATGCAAGATTCTTAGAGGAAGACTATATAATGAATCACAAACCCAAGAGTAGTATCGTTTTAGAGGAACTAGTGGGAGGGACGAATAATGAACCTGTAGTACAAGTAGAACAACCACAGCAGACTGTGAAACCGGTCACTAATACCGCACCAGTTCCTCGTCGTAGTGGGAGGGTTGTTCGACAGCCCGACAGATTCATGTTTTTGGGAGAGTCTTCGGACTTGGTCTCTGGTGAACATGATGATGATCCCCGGACATACGAAGAGGCAATACAGGACAAAGATGCAAGTCTTTGGCAAAAGGCAATGGATTCTGAGATGGAATCAATGTATTCTAATCAGGTCTGGGAGCTCGTGGAACCATCCAAAGGTGTAAAACCTATTGGATGTAAGTGGGTCTACAAGAAAAAGAGGGGATCAGACAAAAAGGTGAAAGCCTGGAAAGCAAACTTGTTGCGAAAGGGTATACTCAGAAAGAAGGTATCGATTATGAGGAAACCTTTTCGCCAGTAGTCATGCTTAAGTCAATCCGTATTCTTTATCTATAGCAGCTCATCTCGATTATGAGATTTGGCAAATGGATGTCAAGACAACTTTCCTTAATGGAAATCTTGAGGAAACCATCTATATGCAGCAACCAGAGGGATTCATTAAAGAAGGCCAAGAGCATCTTGTTTGTAAGCTGAAGAGGTCCATTTATGGACTTAAACAAGCTTCTAGGTATTGGAACATTCGCTTTGATCAGGCAGTCCGGTCGTATGGATTTGATCAATGTCCAAGCGAAGCATGCGTGTATAAGAGATGTGAGGGAAATGCAGTGGTTTTTCTAGTGCTTTATGTTGATGACATTTTACTCATTGGAAACAATGTTAAGATGTTGTCTTCAATAAAGGCATGGTTGTTCAAACAATTTGAAATGAAGGACTTAGGTGAAGCAGCATACATCCTTGGGATCAAACTTATAAGGGATCGCAAGAAAAGGATGTTGGCTTTATCTCAGGAGCCCTACATAGATGACGTATTAGCTCGTTTTAACATGAAGGACTCCAAGAAGGGTAATTTACCCTTCAGACATGGAGTTACTCTATCAAAGAGGCAGTGTCCTTCGACACCTAAGGAGATAGAGAACATGAAGGCAGTTCCTTATGCTTCGGCATGTGGGAGCCTAATGTATGCAATGTTATGTACGAGGCCTGATATCTGCTTTGCCGTGGGCATGGTTAGCAGATACCAGTCAAACCCAGGACATGAACATTGGAGTGCCGTAAAAGCAATACTCAAGTACCTGCGAAGGACTAAGGAGTATATGCTGGTTTACAAGTCCTCTGATTTATTGCCTCTGGGATATACCGATTCGGATTTCCAGACGGATAAGGATAAGAGAAAGTCCACCTCGGGATGTGTTTTTACGTTGGGAGGTGGAGCCGTAATATGGAGGATTGTGAAGCAGAAATGCATCGCAGACTCAACCATGGAAGCCGAATATGTGGCAGCCTCTGAGGCAGCCAAAGAGGCTATATGGTTCCGAAACTTCCTGCTGGATTTGGGTGTGGTTCCTAATCTGCCACAGCAAATCACGATTTATTGTGATAACACTGGTGCTGTGGCGAATACCAAGGAACCGCGGGCCCATAAGGCAGCAAAACACATAGAGCGTAAGTATCACCTCATACGACAGTTCGTTAAGCGAGGAGATATCATTGTGGCTGACATAACATCGATGGATAACCGGGCAGATCCTTTCACGAAGAGCTTACCAGCTAAGGCTTTTCAGGAGCACGTGGAAGCGATAGGAGTCAGCTACTTGATCACATAGTTATTATAGTTGGTAGTGGATTGCTTGTAATAGACACTGATATACTTAAAGAATATCTTGAGTATAAGTGGGAGATTGTTGGGGTTATACTGAAATATTCATTTAAAGTATATAACAATTATTTGAGAATCTTGAATGCATGTTTTCACATTGTCTGTATATTATATATTGTAGACAATCTAGTATCAAATGGGATAGCAGAAGATTAGATTGTCAGACTCCTTATATAATATAATAAGGGTTCACAGTCGAGGTGGTGTTAGACAAACCACTGGAACGGCTTGAAAGGCATATGTTAAGCCTATTTGTATTTAAGAGGAATCAACTCAACTCCGATAAGAAAGCAAGTAAATAGCAAGTACTGTTATCCGGAATCCGTACGAAGAACGTCAAATGATTTATTGAAGATTTTATGTCAGAAGAATTTCAGGATGCTGCTGCAAACCACTGGAAGAAGTTCATTAATATGATCAAGCCTCAGTGTACAAATAATCTTTTGTAGCACGTCCAGAAGATCAGAAGGTATAAAGTTTAAATACTTTATTTATTCAGAAGATTCCATATTGTGTCAACAAATGAAGATGAACTAAGAAGACGAAGAATCGACGAACAAGCCACTGCCTAATTGTTTAATTGACAAGGAATATTTAATTCAGCTAGTTACAGATGAACCAGACAGTACATTTGTGTATCAGCTCATCCGGTTAAATATTCTGAGTCAAGAGAAGGTGGTCGTTCAATCAAGTCGAAGATCATAATTATTTAAAGAAGACTGAAGACTCTGCTGAAGAAGGAAAAGGATAATTAATTATCTAATTAATTATTTCACTTCTCAAAATAATTATATTGGATGTGTAATTTATTTATTAAATTAATTCTATCTCGAATTAATTTAATTTATGAATTTATGCATTTAAAATAATTAAGTGAATATTAATTGGTTAATTAATTAAAGGGAAAATGGATTGTCTACTTGAAATACACAAGGAAAGACAATCTATTTGATTGTCTAGTTGAAAAACAAGAAGGAAAGACAATCTAGTTGATTGTCTAAGTGTTTAATCAAAAGGAAAGACAATCCAAGGCATTGTCTTGCTAAAACAAGCAAGGTAAGACAATCCAATGGATTGTCTTGCTGTTTTAAGCAAGGTAAGACAATCCAAAGGATTGTCTTACCGACTGTTGCCTTCACACAACTCGGCAAGACAATCTCCTAGATTGTCTTACCGCATTTCTCCCCCTCCTTGACACGGGAAGACAATCTCTGAGATTGTCTTACCGATTGTTGCATTGTCTTGCCTTGGTAGCTTGCAAGACAATCCTTGTGATTGTCTTGCCGACTGTAGAACAGTAAGACAATCTCCCAGATTGTCTTACCGCACTTCTCAATTGTCTTACCGACCCCTAGATTGTCTTGCCCACGGATTTCATTGTCTTACTAGTTGTAGACAATTAATTTAATTGTCTTACAAGCTCTAAAATAGCAAGACAAAGTGCCAAATTGTCTTAGCAAGCTAGGGATTGTCTTTGCCACCATTGTCTTACTAGTTCAAGGGTTTTGCCTATAAATATGGCTCTCCCCCCTTCATTTATTCTTGTTCAAAGTGATTGTAAAGCTTTCAAGTTGTGCTAAACTTGCTATTCGTTAAATCCGCAGTTTACTGTGCTTTGATCTTTCGGTTGTTTTGTTCCACTGAGTTAGAATACTTTCTGTCAAATTTATTCTACGAACTAGTGGACATTAAAACGAACCATATTAATTATATAACGACTTCCACATTGTTATATTAATTAATTAAAATCTGATTAACAATTTTATATTCAATCAGATTATTCCGCCGCGATTATTTTTAAGTGACGATTGTATTCAACCCCCCCTTCTACAATCGTTCCAGGACCTAACAATTGGGATCAGAGCGGTTGATACCATTTTACCGTATCAGATCCTATACACACTCTGTAACGTCCAAATATTTTTATTCGAATTAATTTTATTCCAAAAATTAATTTTGATTAAAAATATTTTTCTTTCAAAAATCCAAATCTCTTCCAAACACTATTCACATTAAATCCAAATATTTTTTATTTCGAATTAATTTTTTTTTTTAAAAAAAATTAATTTTGATTTAAAATATTTTTCTTTCAAAAATCCAAATCTCTTCCAAACACTATTCACTTCAAATTTAAATATTTTTAATTCGAATTAATTTTTTTTTAAAAAAAATTAATTTTGATTTAAAATATTTTTCTTTCAAAAATCCAAATCTCTTCCAAACACTATTCACTTCAAATTTAAATATTTTTTAATTCGAATTAATTTTTTTTAAAAAAAATTAATTTTAATTTAAAATATTTTTCTTTCAAAAATCCATTTCTCATCCAAACACTATTCTTTTTAAATCTCTAAAAATGAGTACCCAAAAGATCAGTAGTATTAAAATCCCACCGTTCAGCCAAGAACACTTTGGCCTATGGAAAAGGCACATGTTCCTATTCCTCCGAACAGCGAACAGAAAATACATCGGGATTTTGGACAAAGGTGTTACTACTCCGATGAATGTCATATTAGCACACGAAGAGGATGGTGTGTTAATACCTCATCAGGTCATTCCGAAAGAACTTTCTGAGTACACAGATGAAGAGAGTGAACAGATGAACTTAGATGACGCTCTTCAACTAATTTTGGTTGAATCTCTAAATCCAGTGATGTACAATGCTGTTGTAAATTGTACGAACGCCAAGAAAATCTGGGATACATTAGAGATTATCAATGAAGGCTCAGAGGAAGTTAGGGAAAACAAGAAAGAGATACTGATGGCTCAGTATGAACAATTTGGTTCCAATCCCGGAGAAGGGATTTCAGAAGTGTTTATCAGACTTAATAATTTGATAAATAATTTAAATCTGAATGGGAAATTCTATGACAAGAAAGAGGTCAACATGAAGTTTCTTTTAACACTTCCCGAACATCTGGAACACAGAATCACTGCCATCAGGGAAAGCAGAGATCTGAATGAGATTTCTCTGGAAAGACTCTACGGAGTTTTGAAAACTTATGAACTCGAGCAAGTTCAGAGTAAACAGAGATATGGCTGGGGTAAAACACAGAACCATTCGAGAGCTCTAGTTGTTGAGTCACCTGTACCGGAAGAGAAGAAGGATGTTGTTGTTCCTTCTAAAACCACTCAGGAATTTGTTGTACCTGAGATGGGTCAGACTGCCTCTTCCAGTGGTGACGAAGAGTTCTATACAATGGAAGAGCTTGAACAGTTAGAAGATCAATCTCTATCACTGTTTGCCAAGAAGTTTGGAAACATGAGATTCAAGAAGAACCCCTCCTACAAGTACAAACCTACTTCCAACAGGTTTCAAAAAGGAGGTTACTCATCTTTTACAAGCAAAGGAGGATACAAGACTGGGATGGTGGATAGAAGCAAGTTTAAATGTTTCAACTGTGGTGAACCGGGACACTTTGCAACTGAATGCAAACAGCCCAAGGTTCAAGGAAAGAGAAAGGATTCGTACGACGAGCTGAAGCAGAAGTATGATGCACTAGTGAGAAAGCATCAGGGTACTTCTGGAAGTCAAAGCTACAAAAGCAAGTCTTATCTGGCAGAAGGAAAAAGATGGGATGATACAGACAGTGATGAAGAAGAGCAGATAGGCAATGTTGCTCTCATGGCTAATGCTGGATCATCTTCACCTCCTCCTGCTGGAAGCTTTCAGGTAGATCCTACATGCCCTAAACTTTTTATGCAATTAGGACTTGAAAGAGATGATGCTATTAAAAAGATGAAAGCTGCCAATCTTAAAATTGATACATTAGTCTTAGAAATTCATGCTTATAAGATGAATGAGATGAAAGTATTAAAACCTAAAATAGAACAATTGACTATGGATTTAGGATTACAATGTGCTAAAGTCAAAGTTCTAGAGAAAGGTGAGATTGCTTTAAGACTTCAGCTAGACGAAGAGAAAGTGAAATGTAAAGCCTTTAAGGATGCCTCCATGATAGTCAAAGAACTTAATGATAAACAAGAGATCAAGAGAACTGTTGGAATAGGTTTTGACTATAACAAATCTGTAGGTAAGGCTAGTAACATTACTCCTTTTAAGAAGAGTGCTGAGGAGAGAGGGATTCCTTTTGTTTTGAAAGATTCCCCTAAACCTTTGTTTAAATCCTCAGAAGCTGAACCTCTTTTAGAGACTCCTGTTGTCATTAGATATGAACTCAAACAGGAAGACCTTAAATTGAAGGAGAGTAATGAGAAGAGAGATGAGATCCTGACATCACTGAAACCAATCAAAGTGAAAGGCAATGTTAGGTTGCCTAAAGCTGGTTTAGGTGTCAACTCTGAGAGAACTAAATTCAACAAGCCTAATAATTTTGTGAATAGTAAGAACAAGAACAATAGATGTCATTCTACCGAAAACTTTAAATCTGATAACAAGATTAGAGTAGAATCTATTGATGTTCCTACTACTATGACTGATACTCCTGTTGTTTCTGCTTTTGATGCATGTCATAAATCTTGTAGTGTTGATAATTGTATGACTTGTGCTTTCAATTTGATGTCTGCTTATTTTAAAAATTTGCATGCTAAAAATGAAAACACATCACCTAGACAACACACAAACAACAAGCATGCTAGATCAAAGACTGCTAGTCCTACTCGTGTTAGGAAGGAGACTTATGTTCCGAAGCCTAAAACCAAGGTTTATAAGGCTGTTGTTAAGGAAGTAAGTTCAGTCAAATCGGAACCAAGTATCAGTCCAAGAGGCTCTGTTGTTACACCTGATAGAAATCAGTTCTTTAAGTTTGCTGGACCCAATCAAGTGTGGGTCCCAAAGAATGTTTAATCAATTTGTCTTTTGCAGGGTGCCAGTGGAATTGTTCGTGTTACCTGGGTGCTTGACAGTGGAGCGTCAATGCACATGACTGGCAATAAATCCCTGCTGGAAGACATAAGAGAAGGAGCTGGCCCTACAGTCAGTTTTGCTGATAATAGCAAAGGTCGTACTGTGGGATATGGCAAGTACAAAATTGGAAGAATCATCATAGAGGATGTTGCTTTAGTTGAAGGACTTCAACATAATCTCCTGAGTGTCAGTCAGTTTTGTGACAAAGGATATTATGTTCACTTTGAAAAGGAGATATGTATCATCAACCATATCAAGGATAAGCGTCCTTCACTATGTGGCGTAAGGAAAGGCAATATATACGTAGCTGATTTGTCTTCAGGACCAGGAAACGAAGTTCACTGTTTCTATGCTAAAGCGTCTGCTGAAGATAGTTGGTTATGGCATAAGAAACTCTCACACCTCAACTTCAAAACCATGAACTCTCTAGTCAAGAGAGATCTAGTGAGAGGTTTGCCTTCCTTGGAATTCTCAACTGATGATCTCTGTGAAGCTTGTCAGAAAGGAAAAGCAAAGAGAGCATCTCACAAAGGCAAGACCATCAATACCATTACAGATCCACTTCATTTATTGCATATGGATTTGTTTGGCCCCGTAAATGTTGCATCAATTGATGGAGGAAGATATGCCTTGGTTATTGTGGATGACTTCTCTAAATTTACTTGGGTTTATTTCCTTACTTCTAAGGATGAAACCCCGATGACAGTGATTGATCATATAAAGTCAGTTGAATTGGATAAAGGTGTGCCAGTCAAAGCTGTAAGGTCAGACAATGGCACAGAATTCAAGAATCAAACTCTAATCAACTTTTACTCTGAAAAGGGAATTAGAAGGCAGTATTCAGCACCAAGGACTCCTCAGCAGAATGGAGTCGTCGAAAGAAAGAATCGTACATTGATTGAAGCTGCAAGGACAATGATTGCTGAAGCAAAGCTTCCTCTGTACTTTTGGGCTGAAGCTGTGTCTACTGCCTGCTATACCCAGAATAGAACTTTGATCAACAAGGATCATATGAAAACTCCATTTCATCTGTATAACAACAAGAAACCTTATGTCAAACATCTTCATGTCTTTGGAGCCAAGTGTTATGTTCTCAAGGATGGTGAAGAGAACTTGAACAAGTTTGAACCAAAGGCATCTGAAGCAATTTTTGTTGGTTATACTAATAATGCTTATAGAGTTTTTGTAATTGATACTCTGTCAGTGAAAGTTAGTGTCAATGTAACATTTGATGACACTAAACTACCAAGTTTACAATCTGCTGATCCATCTGAATCTCTGAAGTTTGACAACTATCCAAATTCTGATTCAGATGATGATGTGCCACCTGAGGTTGCAACAGGTGATGACAACAATGATAATGATCCAGGCAATGGTGGAGGAAATGGCAATAATGCTGGAGATTCCACTGATGCTAGTGGTGGATCATCAAGTCATCCTGGCAACAACTCAGGGGGAGCTGGTGGATCAACTAGTCATACACATCAGCTTACTGACAATACAGCTGAATCATCTAGGACACAACTTCCAAGGGAAAGGATTTGGAGCAGAGATCATCCCTTTGATCTTATAATTGGTGATCCTGATGTTGGTGTAAGGACTAGAAGTGCTACGACGAATGAATGTCTATTCTCTGGTTTTCTATCACAATTAGAACCAAAGAAAATAGATGAAGCACTTGCTGATCCTGATTGGGTTCTTGCCATGCAAGAAGAACTCAATCAATTTGAGAGACAAGAAGTCTGGGCCCTGGTTCCAAGGCCAAAAGGAAAGTCTACAATTGGAGCTAGATGGGTCTTTCGTAACAAGTTAGATAGTGATGGCATTGTTGTAAGAAACAAAGCCAGACTGGTCGCAAAAGGTTATTCTCAAGAAGAAGGAATTGATTACGATGAAACCTATGCTCCAGTTGCTCGTCTTGAAGCCATCAGAATATTCCTTGCATTTGCTGCACACTCCAACTTCAAAGTTTATCAGATGGATGTGAAAAGTGCATTTCTGAATGGAAAGCTGGAAGAAGAAGTATATCTGGAACAGCCCCCTGGCTTTGAAAATCCAGAATTTGCTGATTTTGTTTACTTCTTATTCAAAGCTGTCTATGGGCTCAAGCAGTCACCAAGGACATGGTATGACACTCTCTCTGAGTTTTTAATTGAAAACAATTTCACTAGAGGTGTCATAGACAAAACTCTCTTTTACAAATTGCATGATAATAATATGATATTTGTTCAAATATATGTTGATGATATTATATTTGGTTCTACTAACGATAACTTGTGCAAGAGGTTTGCTAAGTTGATGCAGAGCAATTATGAAATGAGTATGATGGGTGAGCTGTCCTACTTTCTTGGTCTTCAAGTAAGCCAAAAGGAAGATGGCATCTTCATTTGCCAGTCAAAGTATGTCAGAGATCTTCTGCGAAAGTACAATCTAGAAGACTCTTCTCCGGCAAAGACACCCATGGCCACTGCCACAAAGCTTGACCAGGATAAATCTGGTAAGAAGGTTGATATCTCAAGCTATCGAGGTATGATTGGCTCTTTACTCTATCTCACTGCTAGTAGACCAGATATTATGTTTGCAACATGTTTGTGTGCTAGGTTCCAAGCTGATCCTAAAGAATCACATCTTATAGCCGTCAAAAGAATCTTTAGATATCTTAAGGGTACACCTGGTTTAGGTATTTGGTACCCTAAGAATACTGGTTTTGACTTAACCGGCTATACAGATTCTGATTATGCAGGATGCAGGATTGATAGGAAAAGTACGTCTGGAAGCTGTCAATTTCTAGGACGTCGGTTGGTTTCCTGGTACAGCAAGAAGCAGCATTCAGTGTCTACTTCTACTGCTGAAGCTGAGTACATAGCTGCTGGAAGCTGCTGTGCTCAGATACTGTGGATCAGAAACCAATTGAATGATTATGGGATTTCTGTCGACAAAATTCCAATATTTTGTGATAACACAAGTGCCATAGCCATTTCCAACAATCCGGTTCAACATTCCAGAACCAAGCACATAGATATCAGGTATCATTTTATTCGAGAACATGTTATGAATGGTACGGTGGTGTTACATTTTGTGCCCACGGCTGATCAAATCGCTGACATCTTCACTAAACCACTTGATGAATCCACTTTCTCTAAGTTGGTTTGTGAGCTAGGGATGTTAAATATGACATGATTCTCATTGTATATATTTTTAATATGCCTTATATATTTTTATATAATTTTGTGAATTTTCTGTGTATTTATAGGTATTTTATTAGATTTTATATGATTGTCTGTATATTATTTGATAATTATCTGTGTAATTATGCATGTTTATATGTTTACCTGTAATTTTCTAAATGCCTGATTACTCCCCTGTATTATTCTTTAAGCATTTAGATAATTATTGATATTTATTTTGTATTTTTCAAAATTAATTAAGCATAAATATTTGAATTTAAGTTAATTCATTTTTATGAATTAAAGTTAAGTTCATAAGTATTTATATTTAATTAAAGTTGAATTTTACCAAATATATGTGTAATATTTAATATTATTTTTATTATTAGTTTTTTGATTTTAATTGCAAAATAGTTTATCTCCTTAAAGAAATCGAAAATCATAGTTTATATATTTATTTCTATTTTAAGTTTGTTGCATGCTTGTAATGTATTTCTGATTGGTATCTATGTTGTGAAACTAATATTGTGAATATTTATGTGATTTGTAAATATTCAAGTAATTGACGGTTGCAATAACTTTGTCGTCCATATCAGGGATAGACATTGGAATTGCTGGTTCTTTATTGAACCAAGTGCCTTCATAGGCATCTGAGGGAAACTTGGACACGTTGCCATCTAAAACGTCCTTGTCTACCCTCCCGGAAGGAACATTTCCGGATCCCCAAAGGGATCTTTCACCCTTGAAGGTGAAAGGCAATCTACTCTGGTAGAGGATTCTTCTAAGGATCAAGTGCCTTAACAGGTATCTGAGGGGAACATAGGTTTCATGCCATTGAAAGGCCTATTGTCTACCCTCCCAGAATCAAACTCTGGATCCTTTAAAGGATTTACTACTCTCTGAAAGTAGTTGGCAACTTGTGGACTATGACTTGGATTTATCCGACGAATCTGACGAGGATTGGGAATTACGAACTCCTATTGCACCACCAATGACCTTCCATGAGGAGGCAAAGGTGATCTTAATTGCAGGTACATCACACTTTGGAAGCTCAGGATTTGTGTGGAGTGAAACACTTACAGAACTTGTGAGTGACACCTTTACCCATAAACTGAGAGATATTTTGAGTGTCGAGTGATACACCTGCAGAATGTTTTAGTGAGACACCCACTGTTTACCAAATTTAAACCTTATTGTTCAAAGTTTTATCTATGTGGATGCTTACTATGGTCAGTTTTTCAAAACATGTTAAATGAAAACTTTTCTGATTACACTTTCTTTTATGATCAGGAGCTACTTGGCAATGTGCAAGTACATCTGCCGTCAATGGCATCCGGAGGACAATTTGTTCCTCCACTACCTTTGAACCCATCTCAGGGAACATTGGTAGTATATACAGGTACATCTGGAGCTATGAGTGAATCGAGTGATGAAAGGCAAACACCGAGTGATACACATGCACGAGAGGCTAGTGAAACAGCTTTGAGTGTACGTGAGGTGAGTGCACACACTAACACAGCTCTTTTTGAGGAACAGATTGCAAGGTTACAAGCTGAACTTGCAAGAATAATTGCTGAGAATGAAAGGTTGAAAGGTGCACAACTGGTCACCTTAGAGAAGAAAGTAGAGGAGGAGCCATCTAGTACTTACAGGGATGAGCTTAGAGCTGATATCCAGGGTTTAACTGTCGAGATGAGATCCAACCATGAGCTCTATATGTCTAAATTTGATGAAATCGACAGCAAACTGGATCAACTTCTCAGTAACTCCAAGTCTGATGATCCAACCTCCAGAGAGGATCCCTCAACTAAGGGGGAGAATAGAGACAAGGGAGGAGAAGACAAAGGAAACAGCTCCAATCAAAGTAACAAAGGGAACACTAACACCAATACTTCTGATTCTGCACCTGGCAGAGAAACTGAAAAGTCTAAAGGCAAGCAACCCATGCATCAACAGGAAGACAATTATGATGCCTTTCCTAAGGAAATGGATGATGATGATGTGTTTGATGCCACTTACTGCCAGAATCAAGAAGATGGTGTATTTGATGAAGCTTATCTGTTCCAGACAGAAGAGGAGGCTGTAGATCTTGAACATGAAGAGTTGGTGAAAAAGTTCAAGATGGAAAATGAAGCTAGGAAGCGAAAGCTCAGGGACTTTCAGAAGCTCCTAGAAGACAAGCTGATTACTGAAGAAGAAATCAAGAAGGAAAAGCAGAAAATCTATGATGCTGCCTGTGTGCAGAAGAATCTTGATATTAAGCACAAAGTTGGTAAGAGTTGGGATATTGCACGGAGAATCATCAATGGACCTCAAAGGGAACCCTTCGACGACAAGAAGTTCATGTCTTTGATCTATGATCTAAGGGAGGTAAACCCTGATGAGGATTTATTTATGCATGCCCTATCTCTTGAACTGTGGTACATTACAGTTGCTGTCAGGAACTTGCTAGATGAATGGGAGCTTATCATTTATACCAGGAGGAACGGAACATTCAGACTCTCAGTTGAATTCCTAAAGTCATTTACTGTGTCTGAGCTCTGGGTGCTTCGTAACAAAGTCAAAAGAAGCTCTAATTTGAATGAACTCCTTCGAGACAAGCTGATGGAACATGCTGAATTCAATAGTCCTCAGATTGTCAAGAAACCTTATTGTCTGAAGTTCATCAATGACAACATCATATGCACTGTGTATCTAAATGATGAAGCCTTCCCCAAATATCCTGTGAACCAACTGATTCGTGCATCTACTCTCCTACGAACCAAGGGATTTGCTTCTAAAGAAAAGGCTGATGCTGATAGTGTTATCTCTGACTACTGTCTTCGGAATGGTATTTCTAAATACACAAGGAAGATGAAGCAAGTCAAGAAGACTCAGCCTGCTGACTTTCAGGAGGACCCGGTGGATCTGGAAGTAATGCACCAACTGGCTCTGGCTAACGAAAGGATGAAACGTGGTGAAGCCACTACTGCAGAAAAGCCATCCAGGGAAGAACCTTCAACTCCTATTCTTCACAATTCTGATTCTGAAGAAGGAGAAGTTGATCTATAGATTATAGGGTATTGTAATATATGTTCCAAAGGAACACCCCTTTTGTAATCTATCTTATCATGTTTGAATCTGGTAAATGTTTAATGAATACCAGAAACTTTTGCTATTTATCTTTCAATGTTTAATCCTTTGTCTTATCAGTTAGTTGAGTTATCCTCTCGATAATTTGCATGTTATGTTAACAAACAAATAGGGGGAGATTGAAAGGCATATGTTAAGCCTATTTGTATTTAAGAGGAATCAACTCAACTCCGATAAGAAAGCAAGTAAATAGCAAGTACTGTTATCCGGAATCCGTACGAAGAACGTCAAATGATTTATTGAAGATTTTATGTCAGAAGAATTTCAGGATGCTGCTGCAAACCACTGGAAGAAGTTCATTAATATGATCAAGCCTCAGTGTACAAATAATCTTTTGTAGCACGTCCAGAAGATCAGAAGGTATAAAGTTTAAATACTTTATTTATTCAGAAGATTCCATATTGTGTCAACAAATGAAGATGAACTAAGAAGACGAAGAATCGACGAACAAGCCACTGCCTAATTGTTTAATTGACAAGGAATATTTAATTCAGCTAGTTACAGATGAACCAGACAGTACATTTGTGTATCAGCTCATCCGGTTAAATATTCTGAGTCAAGAGAAGGTGGTCGTTCAATCAAGTCGAAGATCATAATTATTTAAAGAAGACTGAAGACTCTGCTGAAGAAGGAAAAGGATAATTAATTATCTAATTAATTATTTCACTTCTCAAAATAATTATATTGGATGTGTAATTTATTTATTAAATTAATTCTATCTCGAATTAATTTAATTTATGAATTTATGCATTTAAAATAATTAAGTGAATATTAATTGGTTAATTAATTAAAGGGAAAATGGATTGTCTACTTGAAATACACAAGGAAAGACAATCTATTTGATTGTCTAGTTGAAAAACAAGAAGGAAAGACAATCTAGTTGATTGTCTAAGTGTTTAATCAAAAGGAAAGACAATCCAAGGCATTGTCTTGCTAAAACAAGCAAGGTAAGACAATCCAATGGATTGTCTTGCTGTTTTAAGCAAGGTAAGACAATCCAAAGGATTGTCTTACCGACTGTTGCCTTCACACAACTCGGCAAGACAATCTCCTAGATTGTCTTACCGCATTTCTCCCCCTCCTTGACACGGGAAGACAATCTCTGAGATTGTCTTACCGATTGTTGCATTGTCTTGCCTTGGTAGCTTGCAAGACAATCCTTGTGATTGTCTTGCCGACTGTAGAACAGTAAGACAATCTCCCAGATTGTCTTACCGCACTTCTCAATTGTCTTACCGACCCCTAGATTGTCTTGCCCACGGATTTCATTGTCTTACTAGTTGTAGACAATTAATTTAATTGTCTTACAAGCTCTAAAATAGCAAGACAAAGTGCCAAATTGTCTTAGCAAGCTAGGGATTGTCTTTGCCACCATTGTCTTACTAGTTCAAGGGTTTTGCCTATAAATATGGCTCTCCCCCCTTCATTTATTCTTGTTCAAAGTGATTGTAAAGCTTTCAAGTTGTGCTAAACTTGCTATTCGTTAAATCCGCAGTTTACTGTGCTTTGATCTTTCGGTTGTTTTGTTCCACTGAGTTAGAATACTTTCTGTCAAATTTATTCTACGAACTAGTGGACATTAAAACGAACCATATTAATTATATAACGACTTCCACATTGTTATATTAATTAATTAAAATCTGATTAACAATTTTATATTCAATCAGATTATTCCGCCGCGATTATTTTTAAGTGACGATTGTATTCAACCCCCCCTTCTACAATCGTTCCAGGACCTAACACGGCTGAAGTATTATTTGGAAATAGTTTATCTTGACTATTGAATAATACTTATATACTTTGTGTATATTGAACGGGATCAAAATAGTAGAATAATTGTTTCTTTAATTCTGACAATAAAGAACTAAGATTCTATGATGTTATTAATGCTTAAGTTCTTAATCCGGATATAGTGATTGACGCTTGTATTTAATGCACATGCCTTGACTCATAAATTAAGTAATTTATTTTAAATTACGAATTTATGTATTGGGCAATGACATTATATACAGAGTGGGATATTGACTATAAAAGGAAACCGTGTCCGAAAAATATATTCGGGTGATGATGTCCTCTTGAAAGCTCATAAAGATAATTATGCTTTAGTCCTGCAGGCAGATTTGTTCTTGCATAATTATAAGGTTGAGTGGATGATCAAGGATAAAAGATATTAATTAAATTAATTGTCAGAAATTAATTTAATTAATGGACATGCGATATCTTAAACATGGGGAATTTATAAGCAATTAATATGGGAACCGAATTAAATAATTAATTTACGGAATTAGGAAAGGTAGTGCAAATATTAGTTCTTTAGTGGATAGAATTAATATTTAATGACATTGGGCCAGGCCCGGAATGTCATTGGAAGGCCTGACCTAATGGTCCATGATCCCTACTGTAGCCTATATATATTCTCGTTCTCCTAAAGCTGAAAGACACACCAAAAGAATTGATCCTAGAGTTTGAGAGAGGCAGACGTTTTTCTCAAGGAGACAGCTAGGGTTTTGGGTTTTTGGAGCTTTAAGGAGAGGCACACCTTGGGATATCGAAGGCCACGCTTCGTCCAAGGAGAATCAAGGAATACAGTAGAAGACGTGGATTTGAATCGCTTGCGCCGTAGCGATTAAGGTTAATATTCTGTTCGAACTTTTAATTAGTATCATAAAACGCAGGACCAAGGTCCGATTGTTCCTAAAGGGGATTGTCTTGCTGCACTTCACTTGGAAAGACAATGTCTATAGGTGGTAAGACAATCTGAATAATTGTCTTGCCGCATTAAGAAGGGAGAACAGGCGGTAAGACAATCCTTTTAATTGTCTTGCCGCATTAGGAAAGGGCAACATGCGGTTAGACAATCCTTCTGATTGTCTTGCCGCATTAGGAAAGGGCAACAGGCGGTTTAGACAATCCTTACCTTGCTTAAAAACAGCAAGACAATCCATTGGATTGTCTTACCTTGCTTATTTTAGCAAGACAAAGCCTTGGATTGTCTTTCCTTGTTGATTAACACTTAGACAATCAAATAGATTGTCTATCCTTGTGTATTTCTAGTAGACAATCCAATTTCCCTTTAATTAATTAACCAATTAATATTCACTTAATTATTTTAAATGCATAAATTCATAAATTAAATTAATTCGAGATAGAATTAATTTAATAAATAAATTAAACATCCAATATAATTATTTTGAGAAGTGAAATAAATAATTAGATAATCAGTTATCCTTTTTCTTCTTCAGCAGAGTCTTTAGTCTTCTTTAAGCAATTACGATCTTCGACTTGATTGAACGACCACCTTCTCTTGACTCAGAATATTTAACCGGATGAGCTGATACACAAATGTACTGTCTGGTTCATCTGTAACTAGCTGAATTAAATATTCCTTGTCAATTAAACAATTAGGCGGTGGCTTGTTCGTCGATTCTTCGTCTTCTTAGTTCTTCTTCATTTGTTGACACAATATGGAATCTTCTGAATAAATAAAGTATTTAAACTTTATACCTTCTGATCCTTTGGACGTGCTACAAAAGATTATTTGTACACTGAGGCTTGATCATATTAATGAACTGCTTCCAGTGGTTTGCAGCAGCATCCTGAAATTCTTCTGACATAAAATCTTCAATAAATCATTTGACGTTTTCCGTACGGATTCCGGTTAACAGTACTTGCTATTTACTTGTTTTCTTATCAGAGTTGAGTTAATACTCTTAAATACAAATAGGCTAAACATGTGCCTTTCAATCTCCCCCTATTTGTTTATTAACATAACATGCAAATATCGAGAGGATAACTCAACTAACTGATAAGACAAAGGATTAAACATGGAAAGATAAATAGCAAAAGTTTCTGGTATTAAACATTTACCATATTCAAACATTAAAGATAGATTACAAAAGGGGTGTTCCTTTGGAAAATATATTACAATACCTTATAATCTATAGATCAACTTCTCCTTCCTCAGTATCTGAGCTGTGAAGGACAGGAGTTGAAGGTTCTTCCCTGGATGGCTTTTCTGCAGTAGTGGCTTCACCACGTTTCTTCCTTTCGTTAGCCAGAGCCAGTTGGTGCATAACTTCCAGATCCACCGGGTCCTCCTTAAACTCAGCAGACTGAGTCTTCGTGACTTGCTTCATCTTCCTTGTGTATTTAGAAATACCATTCCGAGGACAATAGTCAGAGATAACATTATCAGCATCAGCCTTCTCTTTAGAAGCGAATCCCTTGGTTTGTAGGAGAGTAGATGCAAGGATCAGTTGGTTCACAGGATACTTTGGGAATGCTTCATCATTCAGATACACAGTATTTATGACGTCGTCATTGATGAACTTCAGACAATAAGGTTTCTTGACAATCCGAGGACTATTGAATTCAGCATGTTCCATCAGCTTGTCTCGAAGGAGTTCATTCAAATTAGAGCTTCTTTTAACTTTGTTACGAAGCACCCAGAGCTCAGTTACTGTAAATGACTTTAGAAATTCAACTGAGAGTCTGAATGTTCCGTTCCTCCTGGTATAAATGATAAGCTCCTATTCATCTAGCAAGTTCCTGACAGCAACTGTAATGTACCACAGTTCAAGAGATAGGGCATGCATAAATAAATCCTCATCAGGGTTTACCTCGCTTAGATCATAGATTAGAGACATGAACAAGTTCAGCTTTAAAATCGACTATTGCCAACAAGTCATCAATTTCCCTTTCGTCCCTCGGAAGACAATAATCATAGAAGGCCTTGTTCACCAGCAAATACATCATCAGTAGGAGCTATCTTACCTTCTTCTAAATCATTTTCAACTTCTCCACTTCTCAGCACCTCACTAGCCTTGACAAATGGTGGTACGTACTCCTCATGAGTTGTCTATGTATCATTAGCTCCTCCACCATAGTCAAACATCTCCTCATCCACCACAATATTCCCTCTGTCCTTGTCAACCACTGGAGCAGTTTTTTCTTGTCTCTCCCCTCCCCCCCCCCCTCAGTTGAGTAATCCACTTCACGAGTTTTAGAATTCGATTGAGAAGACATAAGAATTATCATTTTTGCTTCCATGGCCACTAACCTTAGCTCAAGAACATTTTCATCATTTCATCAAACTCATCCCTCAATTCTACATTTTAAGCACTGAATTTCACCGCTTTAATTTCAACAATTGTGAAAGGGATATGTTAAGCCTATTTGTAAATAAAGAGGTACCAACTCAACTCTAATAAGAGAGCAAAGTAAATAGCAAGTACTGTTGAAGGAATCTGTACGAAGAACGTCAAATGATCTATCGAAATTATATGTCTGAAGAATTTCAGGATGCTGCTGCACACCACTGGAAGAAGTTCATTAATATGTTCAAGCCTCAGTGTACAAATAATCTTTTGTAGCACGTCCAGAAGTCCAGAAGGTATAAAGTTTTAATACTTTATTTATTCAGAAGATTCCATATTATTTCTACTTATGAAGAAGAACTACGAAGACAATGACTCGACGAACACGCCACATCTCAAATGTTTATTTGATAAGGAATATTTGATTCATCTAGATATAGATGAACCAGATAGCACATTTGTGTGTCAGCTACTCAGATTAAATATTCTACATCAACTATAAGTGGCTGTTCAATCAAGACAAAGTCAGAAGACCCTGCTGCTGAACAAAAAGAATTTTATAAGTATTTAATTAATTATTTCACTTATCAAAATAATTAAATTGGTTGTATAATTTATTTATTAAATTGATTCACCTTCGAATTAATTTAATTTATGAATTCATATAATTAATATAATTAAGTGAATAATTATTGAATATTTATTTAATTGAAAAATCAAGTTTTATACATATATAACTCGGCATGACATTCTCAAAGAATGTCATACTGAGCTATGTTTGTGCTTTTAACAGTGGGCATGACATTATCAGATAATGTCATGCCGTGCACCTTAGCTATGACTTAACTGAATGTCATATCGAATATGGAAGCCATGACATTATGTCATACCGTGTATTTCACCATGGCATTCCCATCAAAAGTCATACCGTGCCTTGCTTGAAGGCCAAGGTCTCAAAATGCCATACCGATCTGCTCAGCATGACTTTATCAAAGAATGTCATTCCTTCCCTTGTTTCAGCATGAGTTTATCAAAGAATGTCATACTTTGTTATGTATTTGTCATGCCTAAGTGTTGGAATGCCATACCTAGCTAAAAATGTCATACCAAACAATGTCATACTAGTTCAAAGTGTTTGCATATATATATATGGCTTCACTTCTTCATTTGTTTGTTGTTCAAGCATTGTAAACTTTCAAGTTGATAGTAACTTGCTATTTGTTAAATCCCCAGTTTTCTGTGCTTTGATCATTTGGTTGTTTTATACCGCTAAGTTAGAATACTTCCTGTCGAATTTATTCTACAAACTTTAGTGGACATTAAAACTGAACCGTATCAATTATATAATGACTTAAACATTCTTATATTAATTAATTATAATCTGATTATCAAGTTAAACTCAAATCAGATTATTCCGTCGCGATTTTCAGTGACGATTGTATTCAACCCCCCTTCTATTTCAGGACCTAACAATTGGCATCAGAGCAGTTGATACTAATTTACCGTATTACGGTATTAGATCCTATACACACTCTGTAACGTCCAAATATTTTTTATTCGAATTAATTTTATTCCAAAAATTAATTCTGATTTAAAATATTTTTCTTTCAAAAATCTAAATTTCATCCAAACACTATTCACTTTAAATCTTTAAACATGAGTACACAAAAGATCAGTAGCATTAAAATCCCACCGTTCAGCAAAGAACACTTTGACCTATGGAAGAGGCACATGTTGTTGTTCCTCCGCACCGCTAACAGAAAATATATCGGGATTCTGACCAAGGGTGTTACTACTCCGATGAAAGTCATACTAGCATACGAAGAGGTTGGTGTGTTTATACCTCATAAAACTTTTCCGAAAGAACTCTCTGAGTATACAGATGAATAGAGTGAACAAATGAACTTAGATGACGCTCTTCAACTGATTTTGGTTGAATCTCTAGATTCGGTCATGTACAATGCTGTTGTAAATTGTACGAACACAAAGCAAATCTGGGATACACTAGAGATTATAAACGAAGGCTCAGAAGAAGTCACAGAAAACAAGAAAGAGAAACTGATGGCTCAGTATGAACAGTTTGGTTTCAATCTCGGAGAAGGGATTTCAGAAGTGTTTATCAGACTTAATAACCTGATTAATAATTGAAATCTGAATGGGAAATACTACGACAAGAAAGAGGTTAACATGAAGTTTCTCTTAACACTTCTTGAACATCTGGAACACAGAATCACTGCTATCAGGGAAATCAGAGATGTGAATGAGATTTCTCTGGAGAAACTTTACAGAGTTTTGAAAACTTATGAACTCGAACAAGTTCAAAGTAAGCAGATATATGGCTGGGGTAAAACACTTGGTAACTCGAGAGCTCTAGATGTTGAATCACCTACACCAGAAGAAAAGAAGGTTGTTGTTGTTCCTTCTAAAACCACTCAGGAATTTGTTGTGCCTGAGATGGGTCAAACTGCTTCTTCCAGTGGTGATGAAGAGTTCTATACAATGGAAGAGTTAGAACAGTTAGAACATCAATCTCTATCACTGTTTGCCAAGAAGTTGGAAACATGAGATTCTGGAAGAAACCTTCCTACAAATACAAACCTACTGCTAGCAAATTTCAAAAGGGAGGTTATTCATCTTCTAAAAGCAAAGGAGGATACAAGACTGGGATGGTGGACAGAAGCAAGTTTAAATGTTTCAACTGTGGTGAACCGGGACACTTTGCAACTGAATGCAAACAACCCAAGCTTCAAGGAAAGAGAAAAGATTCCTACGACGAGCTGAAGCAGAAGTATGAAGGGAAAAGCTTCAAGAGCAAATCATATCTAGCAGAAGGGAAAAGCTGGGATGATATAGATAGTGATGAAGAGGAGCAGCTTGGGAATATTGCTTTCATGGCTAATGCTGGATCATCTTCACCTCCTCCTGCTGGAAGCTTTCAGGTAGATCCTACATGCCATAAACTTTTTATGCAATTAGGAGTAGAAAGAGATGATGCTATAAGTAAGTTGAAAGCTTCCAATCTTAAGATTAATGCTTTAGTCTTAGATATTCATGCTTATAGAATGAATGAGATGAAAGTATTAAAATCCAAAATTGAACAACTGACTATGTGATTAGTCCATATTTTTGCATATTTAAGTGCCTATCTTTTGTTTATTTTCGTAGTATTAATCGCTTATTTATTTTATTTCAGGAAATTGTAGATAAATAAAGAAAGAAGAGAAAATGCAAGAAAAAGGGAGAAAAAGAAAAGAAAAGAAGAAAATCAAAGAAAGTTGGCAAGTAAGGGGACACATGGAAGGCTATGATCTACCCAACACACATCCCACATGGATGGATTAGATTTAGCCACCCTACCCCTAAACCCTACTTTTTAGCTATAAATACCCCCACCCCTTTACTTGTAATGACAATCTTTGTAACCTAGCCACCTACCCACTTTTTTTTACCTAGTCATTTCTATAGTTAGTATCTTAGATAGATTTACATTTTGCTAGCCCCAATTTCCTTTCCAAGCTTGTATACACTTTTTTAATTTCTATGCAAATCTCTTTTAGCTTAATCTTGTATTGTCTCTATCATTTTGCTTCAAGTGGCCTATTCTTCTTAGTACCACCATATGCCTAAATGGCTTTTGGGAATGGGAGAAGCCTTCTAAGTAGTATAGATCTCTTACTTTGTAGATTTAATTTTTGGTAGAAACTTAAAGCTCTAGCACAAAGATAATTTGTGTGGGGGTAGATTACCATATATTTATATGTTAATTCGGCAGTTTCATTTTATTAGCAGCTCTTTGTTTTATAAATTTAGTCTACTATGCTCATTTTAGTTTATTTAAGACTAATACACAGGCCTTGTTTCTTGTTTTATTAAAATAATCACAAACCCTCTTTCCCCTGCTTTCAGTTTCGTGTTCTTTTAAAACCCACTCCCCTGTTATTTGCTTGTTGTCCGAGGTTTAGCGCTGAGTTACCGAGTTCGCCTCCGAGTTGATGTGCTTTTATGTGTTATTTTGTGGTTTGCGAGTCATGGTTGTTTCTTGCCGTGTCAGTCCTGCTCTGCTTCGTTCTTGTTTGCCTTGTTTGCTTCCTTTTTTTTTGTCGAGTTTTGTAGCACAGTTTTGAGCTGGGTTTGTTCTGTTTTCGTCGAGTCTTGGCTGGGTGTTTTAGATTGGTTCATTTGTTTTGCGTTGGTTTGAGTCACCGAGCTACTGAGTCATTGTCTTCTTCTTCATCGAGTTGTAGTTAGTCGCGAGTCTAGTACTGGGTTTTGAGTCGCAAACCCTTGTCCGATTTCGTTTGTGTTCTTAGGCTTTCAAGAGTCTGCTACAATCTAGTTTAGTCAGTTTCGTAGTTGCCGTTTTCGAGTCAGTAGCTGAGTATATATCGAGTCTGTTAGTTCTTCTGGTTCGTTTTTCTTCTTTTCGTTGAGTCGAGTGGTGGTCTGGATTGATTCTTTTCTTCTGGGTTTGTAAATTGCCTGCTGAGTGAATTTCGTTTACTGGGTTCCATACTTGCCGAGTCAAACACCGAGTTGCTGAGTTGTAATGTATTCTACTGGTTTTGGTTGGTTTATGTTTTTCTTTTGAACCAAGTCGAGTGGCTGGTCCTTTGGAATTCAGTTGGTTTGTTTTGGGTGGTTAAATTAAGTTTTGTTTTCGATTTGTTTAAAAGCAATTGTTTATTTGAGTTTATGTTGTTTAGCTAGAGTAATGAATTTGTTTTATGCTGTGATTGATGTATGGATTCCAGGGAGTAGTTTTTCTTTGTTTTCTCATTTAGTCGAATCTTTTGTTTTGTTTTACTTTCACTTAATTTACTCGATAAACATTTCTAATTAATTAATTAATTAATTTTTAAAATTCACCCACTTCAAATTAATTGTTCTAATTCGCCTAGGTTAGATTTAAAGGTTAGCGAAAAATAATTTTAATCTCTGTGGATCGAATCTTAAATATTAAAACGGTGATCGTGCGCTTGCGATTTATAAGGTATAATTTCTAGCACATCAAGTTTTTGGCGCCGCTGCCGGGGACTAAAATTAATTTTTCGCACCTTTATTTTTAATCTTTCGGATTAGTTTGTTTCTCACTATTTTTGTTTTTATTTCGAGGAGGATTATTCGGGAATTATGGAGTAAAGTGGACAAATTTTGCTCGGATTTGGAAGCTTGCTTTGGTATCTCGTATCTCTCCACTCTTATTTTTCGTTTTTATTTAGAAAATCACAAACAAATCTGAAAATTGAAAAAACACAAACAAATTAAAATAAATTAAAATCCAAAAATATTAGTTAGAGTTACATAATTGTAGCATCATGCATTTTAACACTTAGGAGCACATTATCTAGATTTTAATTTTTGTTTTTAAATTTTCGTACCTTAAATTGTGGTGATCGCTGGAGGACCCAAAGGTACGTTAATTTCTTTTCTTTAGATTAAAACACGTAGTGTAGAGCATCCATAGTTGTTTATAGTTTTTAATTATATCGTTGTGTGGTGCATCATTTTAAATAAAATCTTAAGGGCAAAACCACTCATAAGATAAGGGAAGGGATTTCATCACTCTTTCCTTGGCCCACAACAATTTTATTCTTCATTTTGCATTCCCTAGCCTTTTAATAAAATTGAATTAGACGTTAGCCCCTAGGATTTCGCGCTCAACTAGGAAGGTACCTAAAAGACGAGATAATCTTTTATTATTCCGACTCTTCGGTGTCTAGGACAAGCGAAAGCTTACCTGGCCGATTAAGGTTTGGTGTCTAAGCGCGGAGATTGGCCTCTTGGCAATGCCTGCTCCAAACTGGCCAAATCGGTCCGAATAATTTTGGATTTATCGAGTTTTTGGTGGTGCTTAAACGTTAGGAGCAAGGTCTAGTTCATTTTTATTAGGGAACCCTAGAATTAAGTTTTTCTTTCGTTTTTACACCCTTTCTTTTGTGTGATTTAATTTCTCGCACTTACTTGCTACGTGTTTACTATCTAGTTTATGCGAACTACTTGGGTTAGGAGCGAATCATCTAGATTAGTAAGACCGATCATCGAGATTCCTTCTTCGTCTTCTTCCGATTCCGAAACCCTAGAAGTTCCAGAACCGATAGTACACATGGCCGTGTCTCTTAAAGACCGTTGTTACCCGTATCGTTCAAGTCAACCTTCGTGCATCACCCTTCCTCCCGATAATGGTAATAATTTTGAAATCAAAGCTCACCACATTAGCATGTTACCTAAATTTACCGGGAGTGAGGGTGAGGATCCTTATCTTTTTATCCAAGAGTTCGAGGAAGTTTGTTCCCTCCAAAAGCTCCACCAATTAACGGAAGTGTTAGGTCCAGATACGATTGTAGAAGGGGGGGGTTGAATACAATCGTCACAAAATAATCGCGGCGGAATAATCTGATCGGAGTTTAACTTGTTAATCAGATTTAAATTAATTAATATAACAATTTTTAAGTCGTTATATAATTAATATGGTTCGTTTTAATGTTCACTAAATTTCGTAGAATAAATTCGACAGGATGTATTCTAGTTTAGTGAATAAAACAACCGAGTGATCAAAGCACAGAAAACTGTGGATATAACGAATAGCAAGTTACAAACAACTTGAAAGTTTACAAAGCTTTGAACAACATTTCAAATGAAGAGGGGAGGCCATATTTATAGGCAAACCCCTTGAACTTGTATGACAAAGTTGGTATGACCATGCTACAAAGATCAGTATGACAATGTGAGCTAATGTCATGCTACAATTGAAATCAGTATGACAATGTGAGCTCATGTCATGCTGAAATAGAAATCGGTATGACATAACAGGACATTGTCATGCTGCAATTTTCGGTATGACAATCCATAGCATGACATATGACTTGGAGGTTAAGTCATGGAGTGGTATGACAATGTCTAGTAATGTCATACAGCATGAATTCGGTATGACAATCCATAGCTATGTCATACTGATAGAATTCGGTATGACAATGCATGGAATTGTCATGCCAATTCAAATTCGGTATGACAATCCATAAATATGTCATGCCAGGTGAAAAAAGAAGCTTCCTGGTGCGGTATGACAATCCCTTAGATTGTCATACCGTGCCCAAAAAGCATATAAACAATGATTTTTCTTTTATAATTAATCCAATAATTATCCACTTAATTATATTAATTATATAAATTCATAAATTAAATTAATTCGAGTGTGAATTAATTTAATAAATAAATTACATAACTTATATAATTATTTAGAGATGTGAATTAATTAAAAGAATTAATTATATTGAGCACAGCTTCAGTAGCAGGTCTTCTGTCTTCCTTTAAAAGATCTGATTCTTTGTCTTGAATGAACGACCACCTATTGTTGATGCAGAATATTTAATCGGAGTAGCTGACACACAAATGTACTGTCTGGTTCATTTGTATCTAGCTGAATCAAATATTCTTTATCAATTAAACATTTGTGAAGTGGCTTGTTCATCGAGTCTTTGTCTTCGTAGTTCTTCTTCATAAGTAGAAATAGTTTGGAATCTTCTGAATAAATAAAGTATTAAAACTTTATACCTTCTGGACTTCTGGACGTGCTACAAAATATTATTTGTACACTGAGGCTTGAACATATTAATGAACTTCTATCAGTGGTGTGCAGCAGCATCCTGAAATTCTTCAGACATATGATTTTAATAAATCACTTGACGTTCTTCGTACGGATTCCTTCAGTAGAGCTTGCTAATTTACTTTCTTTCTTATCAGAGTTGAGTTAATACTCTTAAATACAAATAGGCTTAACATATGCCTTTCAATCTCCCCCTATTTGTTTGTTAACATAACATGCAAATTATCGAGAGGATAACTCAACTAACTGATAAGACAAAGGATTAAACATGAATTGTAAATAGCAAAAAGTTTCTGGTATTTCATTAAACATTCACCAGAATTCAAACAAGTACATTAGATTACATAAGGATGTTCTTACTGAACATATATTACAAATTCCTTAACAAATCTAAAGATCAACTTCTCCTTCTTCGATATCTGAACTGTGAAGGACAGGAGTTGACGGTTCTTCTCTGGATGGCACTTCTGATGTAGTGGACTCACCACGCTTCTTACGTTCTCGTGCCAGAGCCAGTTGATGTAACACTTCCATCTCTACAGGGTCTTCCCGGAAGTCCGATGGCTGAGCCTTTGTAACATTCTTCATCCTCCGGAAATATTGAGAAATATTCCTTCGGGTGCAGTAAGCTAGAATCACATCATCAGCATCAGACTTGGCTTTAGAAGCGAAGCCCTTGGTTCGTAGTAGAGTGGATGCTAGAGCCAGTCGCTTAGCAGGATACTTAGGTAAAGCCTCCTCATTTAGATTGACAGTGCATAAGAGCTCCTTGTGAATGAACTTTATACTGTATGGATTTTTGACAACTTGTGGACTATTGAAGACAGCACAGTCCAACAGCTTGTCACGAAGAAGTTCATTCAGGTTGGAGCATCGCTTTACCTTATTGCGAAGTACCCAGAGCTCAGACACAGAGAATGATTTAAGAAATTCAACAGATAATCTGAATGAACCATTTCTCCGTGTATATACAATCAGCTCCCATTGTTCTAGCAAGTTATTGACTCCAACAGTCAAGTAATCAATTTCTAAAGTGAAGGCATGCATAAAGATATCCTCGTCAGGGTTTACCTCTCGAAGATCGTAGATCAGAGATAAGAACTTTCTGTCATTGAAAGACTCCCTTTGAGGTCCATTGAAAATCCTCTTTGCGATGTCCCAGCTTTTTCCAACTTTCCTTTTTATATCAAGATTCTTCTGCTTGCACGCAGCATCATAGATTTTCTGCTTCTCTATCTTGATTTGCTCTTCAGTTATCAACTTGTCCTCTAGAAGTTTCTGGTAATCACGAAGCTTACGCTTCCTAGCTTCATTCTCAGCTTTAAACTTCCGGACATTCTCTTCATGTTCAGGGTCAACAGGTTCTTCATCCTGAAACAGATAGCTCTCCTCAAATTTGCCTTCTTCCTCTGCTTGACGGTAGGTAGCATCGAAGACGTCATCATCATCCATGTCTTGTGGAAAATCATCATAGTTATCAGAATTAAAGACATTCTCAGATTGATGTGCCGGCTCTTTGCCTTTAGACTTTCCAGAATTGTCAGGAGCAGATTCAGAAGTATTCCCTTTGTTACTTTGATTCGAACTATTGCCCCTGTCACCTTTGTCTCCATCTCCTCCTCTATCTCTTCTATTCTCCCCCTTAGTTGAGGGATCTTCTCTGGAGGTATCAGCATCGGACTTTGAGTTCCTGAGGAGTTGATCCAGTTTCCTGTCGATATCATCAAATTTTGACATATACAGTGCATGATTAGATCTCATCTCGACAGTCAACTCTTGAATTTCTCCTTTAAGCTCATCCCTGGAAGAACTGGATGGCCTTTCATCAGCTTTCTTCTCTAGGGTCACCAACTGTGCACCCTTTAGCCTCTCATTTTCAGCTATCATCCGGGCTAATTCAGCTCTAAGCTTAGACATTTGTTCCTCCAACAGAGCTGTGTTAGTGTGTGCACTCACCTCACGTACACTCAAAGCTGTTTCACTAGCCTCACGTGCATGTGTATCGCTCGGTGTTTGCCTTTCTTCACTCATAGTATTCACTCTTCCAGCTGTACCTGTGTAAACTACCAATGTCCCCTGAGATGGGTTCAAAGGTAGTAGAGGAACAAATTGTCCTCCGAATGCCTGCGAGGGCAGGTTTACTTGCACGCTGCCAAGTTCCTCCTGATCATAAAGTAAAGTGTGATCAGTAAAGTTTTCATACATATTAATTGGATTTTGAAAATCTGTGCAATCAGTAAACATAGTAACCTGTGTATCTGTTTGGTCTTGCACTAGCGTGAGTGCTAGCGCAGTGCTTGACTCTGTACAGGGTACCGTGGCAGGACGGTCAACTTCAATGGCATCATTCTGTTGAGAGAATGAGTCCAGAGACTGTTTCATTGCCTGTTCCAAGTCCAAGCCTTTTTGGGAAGGCAAGGATGAGGCTGCAGTTGTCTCCAGGGCTTCCAACCGAGGTTTCTTTATGGAAGACAGAGCTGCGGGTTGACTCGACAAACTGCTTGTACTCCTCTTTCTGGCAATCTTACGAATAGGTTGAGTAGTAGTGATGATTGTTGTGTTTGCAGAAGAAGGAGTAGGTTGAGCAATGTCATCAGCTGGGATATGAACCTGTGTGTTGTCAGGTTCATTGCTGGTAATCTGGAAAACAAAATCAAGGTCACAAACATAATCTGACATATCAATATTAAAGTTAGAAGAGAAGTCAGAAAGTACCTGAGCTACCTGTAGGTCCTTTCGAAAGGACTGCAACTCTGGATTTGAGGTAGAGTCAGCAGGTAGTGGTTGTGAGGTTGATTGTGTTTGGGGGTAAAAGTGGGTGTGTTGTTGTTGTGGTAGTGGTTCAGATGAAGACGGTTGGGTTTCGAAGAAGTTGTATTCCTGACGTTCGTCTTCAACTGTTTGTGTTTGATGCAGAGGGGAATGATGTGGTGATTGGTGTGGTTCAGGTTGTTGGTGTTCTGGTTGTGGTTGAGGTTGTTGCTGTTGCTGTTCCTGAGCCACTTGAAACTGATGCAGTTGTTGTTGAGCATTGAACTGTTCCAACAAGTATGGAGTTACGACAAGGGGAACATTTTCATGTTTTCTCTTGTTGGTCAGTGATTTCATCAGTTTTGTACAGACACGCGGAGTTGGTGCAATTGGAGAATTGAAGTATGAATTCTTCTCCGCGTCTGTCATCTTGTCATTCAGAAAGAGCATTAAGAACCGAGGGAAAAAGCATATCACTTTGGCATTCTGTGCAACTGATCGGCTGCTGAGTGGTCCCAACTTCTTTAAAATCGACTGAAGAAGCAACTTGCCAAAGTTGATTCGTCGATTGTAAACAATACAGAATCCAATGATCTGAAGAAGGGAAGATATGATGTTGTAGTTGCTTCGAGTGGTAGGTGAAAAGACTTTTGCCAGCGTGTCGAAGAACAAGTCCCACTCAGGTTTAAGATTCCCTTTCAGCATTCTCGGTAGATGAATCTCTCCTTGATAGTGAATGGTCTGAAAGAACTGGACAATCTCAGCATCTGTAGGAATCTCAGCAAAGTTGTCGCGTGGAAATCCAAGAATCCTATTTACATCATCCACAGATATAGTGATACTTCGTCCACCACCAATATTTCCCGAGACTCTGAAGCTTTCAAGTAGTGTAGTGTTGATGGCAGATGAGTAAAAGTCCTGGAGTGGTCTAATCTGCAAATCAGCAGCTGCAGTGATCGCCGTGCTGACTAAGCTTTGATTGTTGAGGAATCTTACCCAGGGTCTGAATCTCACTAAGCTAATATCAGGGTCCAAGTATCCATTGTAGTTTGTCTCCCCGATCACAAATTGGCCAGCCATTTTTTTTTTTTATATAATTAAGAATTGAATTAAGCGAGAATTTTTCAAATAAAATGTTAATTCTCAAATATCTCGCAAATTTCAATTAATAATTAATTAATCAATTAAACAATTAATTAATAATTCGAATTAAAAGATTAAACTCGAATTAAAAATTAATTAAATTGAAAATGACCAATTTCAATCCACAAACTCCAACTAAGTTCCAATTAGCTCCAATTAACTCCAACAAATCCCAAAATTGCTTTAAAACCCTAAAATTTCGAAATCCAAGTTAGGGTTTCAAGAACTTCAAATTAATTTACCAATAATCAATCCCAAAGCTGAGTTACACAAGCAATGCACGACGTTCCAGCCACAAACTCGCTCAAGAATCGGTCGAACTCGTTCGAACTCGGGGAACCCAGTTAACTCAGTCAAACTCGGTGAAATCAGTGCAAAATCAGGCAGAGTAACGGCTTAGAAATCGATAAATTAGTAACCAGCAAGCAAAATCGTGCTTGTAATCGAGTAACCAGCAAGTTTTATGGAAGAAACTTGAAAACCGATCGGAAAAGTTGCGTGTATGTGTGTATGTGATGAATGGGGAAGATGAAGTAACCAGTATGACAATGTATAAATATGTCATACGGGTTTGTTAAAGCGTCGGTATGACAAAGGAGTGTTATGTCATACGGGTTACACTTCGGTATGACAAATTAACGAATTGTCATACCGAGGTTTTGAACGAGGTAGGTGTATAACTCGGTATGACAATAATAGTAATTGTCATGCCGAGTTTCACAGAAGCTTGTATGACAAACCACAACATGTCATACCGAAAAACCTGAAACCGACTAAACAGACTCGGTATGACAATCTTTTAGATTGTCATGCCGAGTTAAATAAAAAAAAAAACAGAAATATATATATACACATATTATGATTTTTGATTTTCTTTTATAAATAAAACTTTTTACACATAAAATCAAAAACCTAATACAAATAATATATAAAATATTACACATATATTTTGTAAAATTCAACTTTAATTAAATATAAATATTTATGAATTTAACTTTAATTCATTAAAATGAATTAACTTAAAAGCTAATATTTATGTTTAATTAATTTTGAAAAATACAAAATAGACACAAATAATTATCTAAATGCTTGACAAATAAAACAGGGGAGTGTGCAGCACTTAGAAAATTACAGAGATATATATGAACATGCATAATTATACAGGAAATAATCAGATAATTTACAAATAATTATATAAAATCTAATAAAATAGATATAATTACACAGAAAATTCACAAAAATATATATTAATATATAAAACAAATATAAAATATATACAACGAGAATCATGGCATATTTAACATCCCTAGTTCACAAACCAACTTAGAGAAAGTGGATTCATCAAGTGGTTTCGTGAAGATGTCAGCAATCTGATCAGCTGTGGGTACAAAATGTAACACCACAGTACCATTCATGACATGTTCTCGAATGAAATGATACCTGATATCTATGTGCTTGGTCCGGGAGTGTTGCACTGGATTGTTTGAAATGGCTATGGCACTGGTGTTGTCACAAAATATAGGAATTTTGTTAACATCAATACCATAATCATTTAATTGATTCCTGATCCAGAGAATCTGAGCACAGCAACTGCCAGCAGCAATGTACTCAGCTTCAGCAGTAGAAGTTGACACTGAGTATTGCTTCTTGCTGTACCAGGAAACCAACCGACGTCCTAGAAATTGACAGCTTCCAGACGTACTCTTTCTATCAATCCTGCAACCTGCATAATCAGAATCTGTATAGCCGGTTAAGTCAAAACCAGTATTCTTAGGGTACCAAATACCTAAACCAGGTGTACCCTTAAGATATCTAAAGATTCTTTTGACGGCTATAAGATGTGATTCCTTGGGATCAGCCTGAAACCTAGCACATAAACATGTTGCAAACATGATATCTGGTCTACTTGCAGTAAGATAGAGTAATGAGCCAATCATACCTCGATAGCTTGTGATATCAACTTTCTTACCAGATTTATCCTGGTCAAGCTTAGTGGCAGTGGCCATGGGTGTCTTTGCCGGAGAAGAGTCTTCTAGATTGTACTTTCTTAGAAGATCTCTGACATACTTGGATTGGCAAATGAATATTCCATCTTCCTTTTGGCTTACTTGAAGACCAAGGAAGTCGGACAGCTCACCCATCATACTCATTTCATAATTACTCTGCATTAACTTCGCAAATCTCTTGCACAAGTTATCGTTAGTAGAACCAAATATAATATCATCAACATATATTTGAACAAATATCATATCATTATCATGCAATTTGTAAAAGAGAGTTTTGTCTATGACACCTCTAGTAAATTTATTTTCAATCAAAAATTCAGAGAGGGTGTCATACCATGTCCTTGGTGACTGCTTGAGCCCATAGACAGCTTTGAATAAGAAGTACACAAAATCAGCAAACTCTGGATTTTCAAAGCCAGGGGGCTGTTCCAGATATACTTCTTCTTCTAGCTTTCCATTCAGAAATGCACTTTTCACATCCATCTGATAAACTTTGAAGTTGGAGTGTGCAGCAAATGCGAGAAATATTCTGATGGCTTCAAGACGTGCAACTGGAGCATAGGTTTCATCGTAGTCAATTCTTTCTTCCTGAGAATAACCTTTTGCAACCAGTCTGGCTTTGTTTCTTACAACAATGCCATCACCATCTAACTTGTTACGGAAGACCCATCTAGATCCAATTGTAGACTTTCCTTTTGGTCTTGGAACCAGGGCCCAGACTTCTTGTCTCTCAAATTGATTGAGTTCTTCTTGCATGGCAAGAACCCAATCAGGATCAGCAAGTGCTTCATCAACTTTCTTTGGTTCTAATTGTGATAGAAAACCAGAGAATAGACATTCATTTGTCGTAGCACTTCTAGTCCTTACACCAACATCAGGATCACCAATAATCAGATCAAAGGGATGATCTCTGCTCCAAATCCTTTCCCTTGGAAGTTGTGTCCTTGATGATTCAGCAGTATTATCATTAGGCTGATGTGTATGACTGGTTGATCCATCAGCTCCCCCTCAGTTGTTGCCAGGTTGACTTGATGATCCACCACTAGCATCAGTGGAATCTCCAGCATTATTGCCATTTCCTCCACCATTGCCTGGATCATCATCATTGTTGTCATCACCTGTTGCAACCTCAGGTGGCACATCATCATCTGAATCAGAATCTGGATAGTTGTCAAACCTCAGAGATTCAGATGGATCAGCAGATTGTAAACTTGGTAGTTTAGTGTCATCAAATGTTACATTGACACTAACTTTCACTGACAGAGTATCAATTACAAAAACTCTATAAGCATTGTTTGTATAACCAACAAAAATTGCTTCAGATGCCTTTGGCTCAAACTTGTTCAAGTTCTCTTCACCATCCTTGAGAACATAACACTTGGCTCCAAATACATGAAGATGTTTGACATAAGGCTTCTTGTTGTTATACAGATGAAATGGAGTTTTCATATGATCCTTGTTGATCAAAGTTCTATTCTGGGTGTAGCAGGCAGTAGACACAGCTTCAGCCCAAAAGTACAGTGGAAGCTTTGCTTCAGCAATCATAGTCCTTGCAGCTTCGATCAGTGTACGATTCTTTCTTTCGACGACTCCATTCTGCTGAGGAGTCCTTGGTGCTGAATACTGCCTTCTAATTCCCTTTTCAGAGTAAAAGTTAATTAGAGTTTGATTCTTGAACTCTGTGCCATTGTCTGACCTTACAGCTTTGACTGGCACACCTTTATCCAATTCAACTAACTTTATATGATCAATCACTGTCAACGGGGTTTCATCCTTAGAAGCCAGGAAGTAAACCCAAGTAAATTTCGAGAAGTCATCCACAATAACCAAGGCATATCTTCCTCCATCAATAGATGCAACATTTACAGGGCCAAACAGATCCATATGCAACAAATGAAGTGGATCTGTAATGGTATTGATGGTTTTGCCTTTGTGAGATGCTCTCTTCGCTTTTCCTTTCTGACAAGCTTCACAAAGATCATCAGTTGAGAATTCCAGGGAAGGCAACCCTCTCACTAGATCTCTCTTGACTAGAGAGTTCATGGTTTTGAAGTTGAGATGTGAGAGCTTCTTATGCCATAACCAACTATCTTCAGCAGACGCTTTGGCGTAGAAACAGTGAACTTCGTTTCCTGGTCCTGAAGATAAATCAGCTACGAATATATTGCCTTTCCTTATGCCACATAGTGAAGGACGCTTATCCTTGATATGTTTAATGATACATATCTCCTTTTCAAAATGAACATAATATCCTTTGTCACAGAATTGACTGACACTCAGGAGATTATGTTGAAGTCCTTCAACTATTGCAATATCTTCTATGATGATCCTTCCAATTTTGTACTTGCCATATCCCACAGTACGACCTTTGCTATTATCAGCAAAACTGACTGTAGGGCCAGCTCCTTCTCTTATGTCCTCCAGCAGGGATTTATTGCCAGTCATGTGCATTGACGCTCCACTGTCAAGCACCCAGGTAACACGAACAACTCCACTGGCACCCTGCAAAAGACAACTTGATTAGACAGTCTTTGGGACCCACACTTGATTGGGTCCGGCAGTCTTAAAGAACTGATTTCTATTAGGTAATACAACAGAGCCTCTTGGACTGATACTTGGTTCAGATTTGACTGAACTTACTTCCTTAACAACAGCCTTATAAACCTTGGTTTTAGGCTTTGGAACATAAGTCTCCTTCCTAACACGAGGAGGACTAGCAGTCTTTGATCTAGCATGCTTGTGGTTTGTGTGTTGTCTTGGTGTCGTGTTTTCATTTTTAGCGTGCAAATTATTAAAATAAGCAGACATAGTATTGAAAGCACAGAGCATACAGTTATCAACACCACAGAATTTATGACATGAATCAAATGTAGGAGCAACAAGAATATCAGTCATCACAGTAGGAACGTCAACAGATTCTACTCTAACTTTGTTAACAGTTTTAAAGTTCTCAGTAGAATGACATCTGTTATCTCTGTTCTTACTGTTCACAAAACTATTAGGCTTGTTGAATTTGGTTCTTTCAGAGTTGACACCTAAACCAGCTTTAGGCAACCTAACATTGCCTTTCACTTTGATTGGTTTCAGTGATGTCGGGATCTCATCTTTCTTCTCATTACTCTCTTTCATTTTAAGGTCTTCCTGTTTGAGTTCATATTTAATGACAACAGGAGTTTCTAACAGAGGTTCAGCTTCTGAGACCTTAAACAAAGGTTGAGGGGAATCTTTCAAAACAAAAGGAATTCCTCTCTCCTTTGCACTCTTCTTAAAGGGAGTAATGTTACTAGCCTTACCTACAGATTTGTTATAGTCAAAGCCTATTCCAACAGTTCTCTTGATCTCTTGTTTATCATTAAGTTCTTTGACTATCATGGAGGCATCCTTAAAGGCTTTACACTTAACTTTCTCTTCGTCTAGCTGAAGTCTTAAAGCAATCTCACCTTTCTCTAGAACTTTGACTTTAGCACTTTGAAATCCTAAATCCATAGTCAATTGTTCTATTTTAGGTTTTAATACTTTCATCTCATTCATTTTATAAGCATGAATATCTAAGACTAAAGTATCAATTTTAAGATTGGCAGCTTTCAACTTTTTAATAGCATCATCTCTTTCAAGTCCTAATTGCATAAACAGTTTAGGGCATGTAGGATCTACCTGAAAGCTTCCAGCAGGAGGAGGTGAAGATGATCCAGCATCAGCCATGAGAGCAACATTCCCAATCTGCTCTTCTTCATCACTATCTGTATCATCCCAGCTTTTCCCTTCTGCTAGATATGATTTGCTCTTGAAGCTTTGACTTCCAGAAGTACCATGATGCTTTCTTACTAAGGCATCATACTTCTGCTTCAGCTCATCATACGAATCCTTTCTCTTTCCTTGAACCTTGGGCTGCTTGCACTCAGTTGCAAAGTGTCCAGGTTCACCACAGTTGAAACATTTAAATTTACTTCTGTCCACCATCCCAGTCTTGTATCCTCCTTTGCTTGTTGAAGATGAATAGCCTCCCTTCTGAAACTTATTAACAGTAGGTTTGTATTTATAGGAAGGGTTCTTCCGGAATCTCATGTTTCCAAACTTCTTGGCAAACAGGGATAGAGATTGATCTTCTAACAGTTCAAGTTCTTCCATTGTATAGAACTCTTCGTCACCACTGGAAGAAGCAGTCTGACCCATCTCAGGTACAACAAATTCCTGAGTAGTCTTAGAAGGAACAACAACATCCTTCTTCTTTTCTTCCAGTACAGGTGACTCAACAACTAGAGCTCTCGAATGGTTCTGTGTTTTACCCCAGCCATATCTCTGTTTACTCTGAACTTGCTCCAGTTCATAAGTTTTCAAAACTCCGTAGAGTCTTTCCAGAGAAATCTCATTCAGATCTCTGCTTTCCCTGATGGCAGTGATTCTGTGTTCCAGATGTTCAGGAAGGGTTAAGAGAAACTTCATGTTGACCTCTTTCTTGTCGTAGAATTTCCCATTCAGATTTAAATTATTTATCAAATTATTAAGTCTGATAAATACTTCTGAAATCCCTTCACCGGGATGAGAACCAAACTGTTCATACTGAGCCATCAGTATCTCTTTCTTGTTTTCCCTAACTTCCTCTGAGCCTTCATTGATAATCTCTAACGTATCCCAGATTTGCTTGGCGTTCGTACAATTTACAACAGCATTGTACATCACTGGATCTAGAGATTCAACCAAAATTAGTTGAAGAGCATCATCTAAATTCATCTGTTCACTCTCTTCATCTGTGTACTCAGAAAGTTCTTTCGGAATGATCTGATGAGGTATTAACACACCATCCTCTTCGTGTGCTAATATGACATTCATCGGAGTAGTAACACCTTTGTCCAAAATCCCGATGTATTTTCGGTTCGCGGTGCGGAGGAATAGGAACATGTGCCTCTTCCATAGGCCAAAGTGTTCTTTGCTGAACGGTGGGATTTTAATGCTACTGATCTTTTGTGTACTCATATTTAAGGATTTGATGTGAATAGTGTTTGGATGAGATTTGGATTTTTGAAAGAAAAATATTTTAAATCCGAATTAATTTTTTTGGAATAAAATTAATTCGAATAAAAAATATTTGGACGTTACAGAGTGTGTATAGGATCTGATACGGAAAAATGGTATCAACCTCGCTCTGATACCAATTGTTAGGTCCAGATACGATTGTAGAAGGGGGGGGGGGGTTGAATACAATCGTCACAAAATAATCGCGGCGGAATAATCTGATCGGAGTTTAACTTGTTAATCAGATTTAAATTAATTAATATAACAATTTTTAAGTCGTTATATAATTAATATGGTTCGTTTTAATGTTCACTAAATTTCGTAGAATAAATTCGACAGGATGTATTCTAGTTTAGTGAATAAAACAACCGAGTGATCAAAGCACAGAAAACTGTGGATATAACGAATAGCAAGTTACAAACAACTTGAAAGTTTACAAAGCTTTGAACAACATTTCAAATGAAGAGGGGAGGCCATATTTATAGGCAAACCCCTTGAACTTGTATGACAAAGTTGGTATGACCATGCTACAAAGATCAGTATGACAATGTGAGCTAATGTCATGCTACAATTGAAATCAGTATGACAATGTGAGCTCATGTCATGCTGAAATAGAAATCGGTATGACATAACAGGACATTGTCATGCTGCAATTTTCGGTATGACAATCCATAGCATGACATATGACTTGGAGGTTAAGTCATGGAGTGGTATGACAATGTCTAGTAATGTCATACAGCATGAATTCGGTATGACAATCCATAGCTATGTCATACTGATAGAATTCGGTATGACAATGCATGGAATTGTCATGCCAATTCAAATTCGGTATGACAATCCATAAATATGTCATGCCAGGTGAAAAAAGAAGCTTCCTGGTGCGGTATGACAATCCCTTAGATTGTCATACCGTGCCCAAAAAGCATATAAACAATGATTTTTCTTTTATAATTAATCCAATAATTATCCACTTAATTATATTAATTATATAAATTCATAAATTAAATTAATTCGAGTGTGAATTAATTTAATAAATAAATTACATAACTTATATAATTATTTAGAGATGTGAATTAATTAAAAGAATTAATTATATTGAGCACAGCTTCAGTAGCAGGTCTTCTGTCTTCCTTTAAAAGATCTGATTCTTTGTCTTGAATGAACGACCACCTATTGTTGATGCAGAATATTTAATCGGAGTAGCTGACACACAAATGTACTGTCTGGTTCATTTGTATCTAGCTGAATCAAATATTATTTATCAATTAAACATTTGTGAAGTGGCTTGTTCATCGAGTCTTTGTCTTCGTAGTTCTTCTTCATAAGTAGAAATAGTTTGGAATCTTCTGAATAAATAAAGTATTAAAACTTTATACCTTCTGGACTTCTGGACGTGCTACAAAATATTATTTGTACACTGAGGCTTGAACATATTAATGAACTTCTATCAGTGGTGTGCAGCAGCATCCTGAAATTCTTCAGACATATGATTTTAATAAATCACTTGACGTTCTTCGTACGGATTCCTTCAGTAGAGCTTGCTAATTTACTTTCTTTCTTATCAGAGTTGAGTTAATACTCTTAAATACAAATAGGCTTAACATATGCCTTTCAGGAAGATTCGATTAGACTTAGGCTCATTAATTTTGCGCTTAAGGAGAATGCGAAAAAATGGTTATATAGTCTTCCCATTAATTCTATTTCCACGTGGGAGGGGTTCGTTGTGGTTTTTCTTAAAAAGTATTTTCCAAATCATAAGACTACTCGAATTACAAATGAAATAAATCAATTTCATCAAAAGGAAAATGAGTCTTTTTGGATTTTCTTTGACCGTTTCAAAAATCTTCTCTCACAATGCCCTCACCACGGAATAGAAAAATGGAGACTTTGCAAGATAGTTTACGAGGCCTTAGATAGTCAAACCACCGCGTTATTAGAGTCTATGTGCCAAGGTAAATTCATGGAAAAAGATGAGGACCAAGGATGGGAATTTTTCGAGGATTTAGCGGAAAAGACTATGATGTGGGAGTCAACTAGGGAGCCCAAAAAGTCAATTCAGTCGTCTAGTGCTAGGGGTTTGCATTCGATAGGAAACAATGTGGCAACCGATGCCAAATTAGCAACCCTAACTAGGAGACTTGAAGCTTTAGAAACTAGTAAACCTCCCCCACAAATGTCGATGCTCCCTAATTACAATTTTCAAAATCCCGGAACCCAACCTTCGCACGAACTTGAACAAGTAAATGCGATGTTCCAAAATTCTAGGAATGATGCATTTTCACCTACATACAATCCGGGTTGGAGAAATCACCCAAATTTCTCATGGACCCAAGGTCAAATTTTTCAAAATCAAGGCCCAATTTCTTTTCAAACTCCTCAAACAAATTTTCAAAGGCCTATCCCAAACTCTTGCCCAACCCAAAGTCCGAACTCATGTCATAACCCAATTCAAACTCCTTTGAATCCTCCCGGTTTCAATGATTCGGATAAACGCCTCAATTCCTTAGAAAAGAGTTTGGAAGCCTTAGTTAAATCGCAAACTAATTTGACTCAATCACAACAAACCTTCATGACAACCCTAACCCAAGATAGGCAAATTTTGCATTCTAATGTGCAAGCCGTGTCTAAGTTAGAGGCCCAATTGAGTCAATTAGCTAGCGCGTTGTGTGAGCGAGAGAAGAACAAGTTGCCAAGTCAACCCGAGGTCAATCCTAAGTTTCCTCTCAATCAAAGACCTCCCGAGAATGTTAATGCGATCATCTCTCTAAGGTCGGGAAATCAAATGGATAACAAAGTTGGTGAGAACGTTAATGAAAATGAGGAATCGATTCCTAAATCAAATCCTTCTTTGTCTAGCACTAATCATGATAAGCCCGAATGTTCAAAAGCCCGTGAGTCTATGAGTGAACCTAATCCTGGGCCTATTTCTCAAAAGCCCAATGAAGAAGTTTACAAGCCAAGGGTTCCTTACCCACAAAGACTCATTCGCCCTAAACAATCGGCCCAAATGGAACAAATTCTAGAGGTTTTCAAACAAGTCAAGATAAACATTCCTCTTTTAGATGCCATTCAACAAGTTCCTTCTTATTCTAAGTGTCTAAAAGATTTGTGTACCCATAAGAGAACCACTCATGTTCCAAAGAAAGCCTTTTTGACCTCGCAAGTAAGCTCGATTCTCTCGAATCAAATTCCCGTGAAATATAAGGACCCCGGTTGTCCTACAATTTCTTGTGTCATAGGCGATAAATTTGTGGATAAAGCTTTACTTGATTTAGGAGCGAGTGTGAATCTTCTTCCTTTCTCGGTCTATCAAGCCCTAGGATTGGGGGATCTCAAGACCACCAATATGACCCTTCAACTTGCCGATCGTTCTATAAAAATGCCTAAGGGGATTATTGAGGATGTGTTGATAAAAATCGGTGATTTTATATTTCCCGTTGACTTTGTTGTGCTCGAGACTCAACCCGTCTCAAACCCTAAGAACCAAATTCCTATCATTTTAGGACGACCTTTTCTTGCTACATCCAATGCCTTGATTAATTGTAGGAATGGTTCAATGAAGCTCACCTTTGGAAACATGACCATTGACTTAAACATTTTTAATGTTGGAAAAGAACCCAATGAGCTTTATGAGCAACCTATAGGGGTTAATGTGGTCAACAAGTTTGTCACATGGTCTAGTTTTGATGATAGTGAGATTGAGTCTCTTCTCAACGAGGACTTCAAAGTCAACAACGAGAACAATAGAGAATATCATGAATCTTTGAAAGAGTTGACCTCGGAGGAGTTGTTGGGAGAATTGAACGACATTTGTTCAAAATGGGAAACTCCGCCCGAGATTGTTAGTGTTTGCCTTAGGCCCGCTTTAGAGAGTCGTGTAGGTGAATCACCGACATTTGACTCATTGTTCCATCATTCACATACCGCCTTAGGAAAGGATGACATCATTTCTTACATCGTTCCTAGTGATTTATCCTATGACCAAAATTGCATAATCTCTAATTTGCTTGATAATAAAGAAGCATTAAGTTGGTTTAGGAAGAACATTAGTGACACTTGTCCTATAGGGATGAACGATTGTCACATGCTAGAGAAAGTCTTTGTACCTAAAAATTTTCGCACACATTTTGACTCCTTCTCGAAGCTTCCTCCCATCTTTCCTTCCGGAATTGGCTGATTCGCTTCCGTCTCAGAACCTTTCCCCGTAAAATTCAGGTATGGGGAAGGAAATGTGTGAGTAGTGTAAGTGTTCATTCGTAAATAAAAATCCCCTTCATATCCATTCCAGGTATTTTTCTCTTTAATCTTTCATTTTAATTCTCTCTTTTGCATACATTGAGGACAATGCATGATTTAGGTATGGGGAGGGCTTTAGTGTAATTCTTAAAAAAATGAAAACCCTAAATATTGAAAAATTAGAAAAACCCAAAAATAGGGATACTTTTAGCTAAGTTGTCTTTCCCTCACTCGAACTTTAGGAGTAGTTGGAGTTAGCATGTTTTTCACAAAAGTATATATATGTAGTGTCTTTTAGATAATTTGAACGTAGTTGAGTAAGGTTGTCTTTTTGAAACTTGTATCGACCGATTTGTACTTTAAATTCCAAGATGGCACACACATTTGCACAAGACCTTTGATGGAGAGATTGTCTAGTGATATTATTCGATACCTGAGAGAGAATCCACATGTTGAAACAATATCGAATCGAACCTTTGCGAATAAAAAAAAAGAGAGAAATATAGAAAAAAAAAAGATAGAAAAAAAAAGAGAAAAAGGAATAACTACTTCAATACCCATTGTTCTTTATAGACAAAATCTTTAGATAAATGGGCAAAAGTAGATTGGCTAGTCTCGTTTTGTGGCCTTTGTTACTCGAGCAATTAAGTCCGTAGGGGGATTTCAAAACCTAGTGCCCTAAGACCGTTTAGTTTGGGAGTCACTGACCCAAAGCTCGCTACATGGGTAACACTGTTTGCCTAAGAAAACGGACAAAATAAGTCAATGCAAAAAAAAACAGAGAAAAAAAAGAGAGAAGAATAAGAGTTTGTGAAGTTTGGCTAGATATTTGTTTCGATAGAGATTGGGTCAGTTCGATATTGGTTGAAAAAGAGAAAATGTTCTTAGACATTTAGGATCCATCAAAGGCTTTAAATTCATTACACTCCTTGGATTTCTAGTAAATTTTTGAGTCTATGCAAGTGAATTAGAAACAACTGTATCTTGATTATTAGTAGATGAGTCTTTAAGTCGTATTTTCCTTAAAAACGCTTTTTGTTAACACCAACGAAATTAGAGTAGAGTAGAGTAGACACTTGCTAGAATGTCTCGAAGATTTTATGGGTATATCTTCTGTAAACCCTTAGGAGACAAAACTCCTCTTGTAGAGATCGTCTACGAGTTTAACGGGTTGGTGAACCTAAAATCACCCGTCACGCCTACGAAAAGGAGCCTAGGAATCGCATTTAGTTTTCTTAGTTTATTTCTTTTCTTTTGACTTTTACTCGAGGACGAGCAAAAGATAGGTATGGGGAAGTTTGATTAGTCCATATTTTTGCATATTTAAGTGCCTATCTTTTGTTTATTTTCGTAGTATTAATCGCTTATTTATTTTATTTCAGGAAATTGTAGATAAATAAAGAAAGAAGAGAAAATGCAAGAAAAAGGGAGAAAAAGAAAAGAAAAGAAGAAAATCAAAGAAAGTTGGCAAGTAAGGGGACACATGGAAGGCTATGATCTACCCAACACACATCCCACATGGATGGATTAGATTTAGCCACCCTACCCCTAAACCCTACTTTTTAGCTATAAATACCCCCACCCCTTTACTTGTAATGACAATCTTTTTAACCTAGCCACCTACCCACTTTTTTTTACCTAGTCATTTCTATAGTTAGTATCTTAGATAGATTTACATTTTGCTAGCCCCAATTTCCTTTCCAAGCTTGTATACACTTTTTTAATTTCTATGCAAATCTCTTTTAGCTTAATCTTGTATTGTCTCTATCATTTTGCTTCAAGTGGCCTATTCTTCTTAGTACCACCATATGCCTAAATGGCTTTTGGGAATGGGAGAAGCCTTCTAAGTAGTATAGATCTCTTACTTTGTAGATTTAATTTTTGGTAGAAACTTAAAGCTCTAGCACAAAGATAATTTGTGTGGGGGTAGATTACCATATATTTATATGTTAATTCGGCAGTTTCATTTTATTAGCAGCTCTTTGTTTTATAAATTTAGTCTACTATGCTCATTTTAGTTTATTTAAGACTAATACACAGGCCTTGTTTCTTGTTTTATTAAAATAATCACAAACCCTCTTTCCCCTGCTTTCAGTTTCGTGTTCTTTTAAAACCCACTCCCCTGTTATTTGCTTGTTGTCCGAGGTTTAGCGCTGAGTTACCGAGTTCGCCTCCGAGTTGATGTGCTTTTATGTGTTATTTTGTGGTTTGCGAGTCATGGTTGTTTCTTGCCGAGTCAGAACTGCTCTGCTTCGTTCTTGTTTGCCTTGTTTGCTTCCTTTTTTTTTTGTCGAGTTTTGTAGCACAGTTTTGAGCTGGGTTTGTTCTGTTTTCGTCGAGTCTTGGCTGGGTGTTTTAGATTGGTTCATTTGTTTTGCGTTGGTTTGAGTCACCGAGCTACTGAGTCATTGTCTTCTTCTTCATCGAGTTGTAGTTAGTCGCGAGTCTAGTACTGGGTTTTGAGTCGCAAACCCTTGTCCGATTTCGTTTGTGTTCTTAGGCTTTCAAGAGTCTGCTACAATATAGTTTAGTCAGTTTCGTAGTTGCCGTTTTCGAGTCAGTAGCTGAGTATATATCGAGTCTGTTAGTTCTTCTGGTTCGTTTTTCTTCTTTTCGTTGAGTCGAGTGGTGGTCTGGATTGATTCTTTTCTTCTGGGTTTGTGAATTGCCTGCTGAGTGAATTTCGTTTACTGGGTTCCATACTTGCCGAGTCAAACACCGAGTTGCTGAGTTGTAATGTATTCTACTGGTTTTGGTTGGTTTATGTTTTTCTTTTGAACCAAGTCGAGTGGCTGGTCCTTTGGAATTCAGTTGGTTTGTTTTGGGTGGTTAAATTAAGTTTTGTTTTCGATTTGTTTAAAAGCAATTGTTTATTTGAGTTTATGTTGTTTAGCTGGAGTAATGAATTTGTTTTATGCTGTGATTGATGTATGGATTCCAGGGAGTAGTTTTTCTTTGTTTTCTCATTTAGTCGAATCTTTTGTTTTGTTTTACTTTCACTTAATTTACTCGATAAACATTTCTAATTAATTAATTAATTAATTTTTAAAATTCACCCACTTCAAATTAATTGTTCTAATTCGCCTAGGTTAGATTTAAAGGTTAGCGAAAAATAATTTTAATCTCTGTGGATCGAATCTTAAATATTAAAACGGTGATCGTGCGCTTGCGATTTATAAGGTATAATTTCTAGCACATCACTATGGATTTAGAATTACAATTTGCTAAAGTCAGAGTTCTAGAGAAAGGTGAAATTGCTTTAAGACTTCAGCTAGACGAAGAGAAAGTTAAGTGTAAAGCCTTAAAGGATGCCTCCACTATATTCAAAGAATTGAATGATAAACAAGAGATCAAGAGAAATGTTGGAATAGCCTTTGACTATAACAAATCTGTAGGTAAGGCTAGTAACATTACTCCCTTTAGGAAGAGTGCTGAGGAGAGAGGGATTCCTTTTGTTTTGAAAGATTCCCCTCAACCCCTGTTCAAATCCTCAGAAGCTGAACCTCTGTTAGAAACACCTCTTGTTAGTAAATATGAACTCAAACAGGAAGACCTTAAAATGAAAGAGAGTAATGAGAATAGAGATGAGATCCTGACATCACTGAAACCAATTAAAGTGAAAGGCAATGTTAGGTTGCCTAAAGCTGGTTTAGGTATCAACTCTGAGAGAACTAAATTCAACAAGCCTAATAATTTTGTGAATAGTAAGAACAGAGATAATAGATGTCATTCTACTGAGAACTTTAAATCTGTTAACAAAGTTAGAGTAGAATCTATTGATGTTCCTACAACTGTGATTGATATTCCTGTTGCTCCTGTATTTGATGCATGCCATAAATGTTATGGTGTTGAAAACTTTATGCTTTGTGCTTTCAATACGATGTGTGCTTATTTTAGAAATTTGCATTCCAAAAATGAAAACACATCACCTAGACAACACACAAACAATTAGCATGCTAGATCAAAGACTGCTAGTCCTCCTTGTGTTAGGAAGGAGACTTATGTTCAAAAGCCTAAAACCAGGGTTTACAAGGTTGTTGTTAAGGAAGTAAGTTCAATCAAGTCAGAATCAAGTATCAGTCCAAGAGGCTCTGTTGTTGTACCTGATAGAAATCAGTTATTTAAGTTTGTTGGACCCAATCAAGTGTGGGTCCTAAAGAACGTTTAATCAAGTTGTCTTTTGCAGGGTGCCAGTGGAATTGTACGAGTTGTTTGGGTGCTTGACAGTGGAGCGTCAATGCACATGATTGGCATGGGATCCCTGCTGACAAAAGTGAGAGAGGCAACTGGACATTCAGTTACTTTGCTGATAATAGCAAAGGTCGCACTGTTGGATATGGCAAGTATAAAGTTGGAAGGATCATCATAGAGGATATTGCTATAGTTGACGGACCTCAACATAATCTCCTTAGTATCAGTCAGTTTTGTGACAAGGGATACTACGTTCACTTTGAAGAGGAGATATGTGTCATTAAACATATCAAGGATAAACGTCCTCCACTATGTGGAATAAGGAAAGGCAATATATATGTGGCTGATTTGTCTTCAGGACCAGGAAATGCAGTTCACTGTTCTAACGCAAAGGCGTCTGCTGAAGATAGTTGGTTATGGCATAAGAAACTCTCACACCTCAACTTCAAAACTATGAACTCTCTAGTCAAGAGAGATTTGGTGAGAGGTTTGCCTTCCCTGGAATTCTCAACTGATGATCTCTATGATGCTTTTCAGAAAGGAAAAGCTAAGAGAGCATCTCACAAAGGCAAGACCATCAATTGGATTACAGATCCACTGCAGCTATTGCATATGGATTTGTTTGGCCCCCGGAATTGCACATCCATTGATGGAGAAAGATATGCCTTGGTCATCGTGGATGACTTCTCGAAATTTACTTGGGCTTACTTCCTGACTTCTAAGGATGAAACTCCAATGACAGTGATTGATCATATAAAGCAAGTTGAATTGGATAAGGGTGTTCCTAGTAAAAGCTATAAGGTCAGATAATGGAACAGAATTCAAGAATCAAACCCTAATCAACTTTTTGTGAAAAAGGAATTAGACAGCAGTATCCAGCACCAAGGACTCCTTAACAGGATGGAGTCGTCGAAAGAAAGAATCATATACTAATTGAAGCTGTAGGGACAATGATTGCTGAAGCAAAGCTTCCATTGTACTTTTGGGCTGAAGCTGTGAATACTGCCTGCTACACCCAGTATCGAACTTTGATCAATAAGGATCATGTGAAAACTCCATTTCAACTGTATACCAACAAGAAACCATATGTCAAACATCTTCATGTCTTTGGAGCTAAATGTTATGTTCTCAAAGATGGAGAAGAAAATCTGAACAAGTTTGAACCAAAGGCATCTGAAGCCATCTTTGTCGGTTATACTAATTCTGCTTATAGAGTTTTTGTAATTGATATTCTGTCAGTGAAAGTTAGCGTCAATGTAACATTTGATGACACTAAACTCCCAAGTGAACAATCTGCTAATCCATATGAATCTCTGAAGTTTGATAACTATCCAGATTCATATTCAGATGATGATGTGCCACCTGAGGCTGCAACAGGTGATGACAACAATGATGATGATGATCCAGGAAATGGTGGAAGAAATGGTAATAATGCTGGAGATTCTACTAATGCCAGTGGTGGATCATCAAGTCAACCTGGCTGATGTGCTCGAAAAGAGATTTTAAAAAATAATCGCAAGCGCACGATCACCGTTTTAATACTTTTAGATTCGTCCACAGAGATTAAATTAATTTTATTATCGCAACCTTAAATCTTTAACCTAGGCGAATTAGAACAAAATTCGTGAGAAGGGTTTTCGGAATTAAATCTAAATTTAACACTTCCAAATTCAAAAGCGAAATTAATTAACCTAATTAATTATCAAATTGATTTAACCAAATTAATTAACTAAAGCTGCACTCGGGCCACTCTGAAACAACACAAAAACTCAAGATAGCAAGTGACTAGTTTTGGCAGTAACAAACAAAAAATGACCTGGGCAAACAACAATTAATCATTGAAACAAAGACAATAATCAGTAAAATAAACTATCCATGCTACTTGTAGAAACCAAAACTCGATTATTCACCACAGACCAAATAAACTTAAAATATACAAAAGAAACTTTAAAACCCAGACTACTCGGAAACAAACTAACCACGACTCAGATACAGAAACGAAATTAGACACCTCAACAGAACGAAGCAATGACTCAGACAAAACCAACACTCGACTAAATGACTCTAATTAAAACACAATCAGCCAGCGATTCAAAACAGCAACATAGTAGCTACACAAAGCGATTACCAAACACACTCGTAAATGACTAAGACTAGACTAACGAAAGTAAACTACCGCAGCTGGACTCCAAAACAAACCCAGCAGAAGACTCGACTCAGTGGACAAATCGGACAACCAAACCAGCGAAAACAAATCAAAGAACCCAACTATTACTCGATTCAAAACCAGGACGCGACTCAGCTAAAGAACGCAAAACCCAACAGCAGAAAACGAAGCAGACTAGAAAAGAAAACAACTCGGCAACACAGGACAGACCGAACACCCAACTCAGCAGAACTTGACATCAAAATAACTACAAGACTTGGCAAAAAAACGGAACTCGGCAAAGAAATGATTCGATAAATAGAAACTAAACAGACTCGGCTGTGGACTCAGCTATAGAGCATGAACTCGCGATTCTGGGAGTTAACTACATGACTCAAACTCAAGACGACGCAAAACAAGATTTCAAAACCAGTAAACTCAGCTGCAGGACGAAACACAACTCGGGAAGAACTCGGAAAATGAAACAACTCCTCAGCTATTCAGTTTATAATACCAAACAAAAACAGACTTGAACTTGACTCGGTGACTCGGTAATACAGTGACTCGATGAACCCGGTTGAAGAAAATATATCTGTAAAGTTATTAAACGCGAACATAAACGGAAACATAAAGTCAGCAAGCAACAGATGATGGTGGGTTGTGTGTTTTTCTTTAAAAAAAAACACGAACACAGGGGAGGGTTTTTGACAAAGCAACAGAAACAGAGTAAATTGTTTTAATAACGAAAACAGAGTAAGTAAATGGGTTTTAAAGGTCTAAAAACATAAAAACGAAAGTTATTGGCTGCTAAATTGATTATTAAAATAATAAACTGCCGAATTAAAGTTCCATAGTCAAGCCCCAACACAAATTGATTTTATGCTAGGATTTTAACTACTAAAAAATTAAAACTAAAACTTAAGAGATCTACACTAATCACAAGCTCAATGATTCTTCCTTTCCCAAAAGCTTAAAAGGATGTGGTAGTACTTAGAAGAGTCATTCAATCTTGGAGAACATAAATTAAGAAGACAATACAAGATTAAAATAAAAGAGATTTGCATAGAAATTAAAAAGTGTATACAAGCTTGGAAAGGAAATTGGGGCTAGCAAAATGTAAATCTACTAAGATACTAACTATAGAAATGACTAGGTAGAAAAGGTGGGTAGGTAGCTAGGTAGGTCTTTACAAGTAAAGAGAAGGGGGGTATTTATAACTAAAGAATTAGGGTTTAGGGGTAGGGTGGCTCAATCTTGACCATCCATGTGCCTTGTGTGTTGGGAAGATTGTGACCCTCCATGTGTCCCTTACTTGCCGATTCCTTTTTTGCTTCTTTTCTTTTCCTTTTCTTCTTTTTCTTGCATTTTCTCTTCTTTCTTTATTTATCTACAATTTCCTGAAATAAAATAAATAAGCGATTAATACTACAAAAATAAACAAAAAATAGGCACTTAAATATGCAAAAATATGGACTAATCAAACTTCCCCATACCTATCTTTTGCTCGTCCTCGAGTAAAAATCAAAAGAAAAGAAAATAAACTAAGAAAACTAGATGCGATTCCTAGGCTCCTTTTCGTAGGCGTGACGGGTGATTTTAGGTTCACCAACCCGTTAAACTCGTAGACGATCTCTACAAGAGGAGTTTTGTCTCCTAAGGGTTTACAGAAGATATACCCATAAAATCTTCGAGACATTCTAGCAAGTGTCTACTCACCAAACGGTCTTAGGGCACTAGGTTTTAAAATCCCCCTACGGACTTAATTGCTCGAGTAACAAAGGCCACAAAACGAGACTAGCCAATCTACTTTTGCCCATTTATCTAAAGATTTTATCTATAAAGAACAATGGGTATTGAAGTAGTTATTCCTTTTTTCTTTTTCTATTTTTTTTATTCGCAAAGGTTCGATTCGACATTGTTTCAACATGTGGGTTCTTTCTCACGTATCGAATAATATCATTAGACAATCTCTCCATCAAAGGTCTCATGCAAAAGTGTGTGCCATCTTGGAATTTAAAGTACAAATCGGTCGATACAAGTTTCAAAAGACAACCTTACTCAACTACGTTCAAATTATCTAAAAGACACTACACACACACACACACACACACACACACACACACACACACACACACACACACACACATATATATATATATATATATATATATATATATATATTTCGAAAACATGCTAAACACCAACTACTCCTAAAGTTCGAGTGAGGGAAAGACAACTTAGCTAAAAGTATCTCTATTTCTGGATTTTCTAATTTTTCATTTTTTTGGGTTTTTCATTTTTTAAGAATTACACTAAAGCCCTCCCCATACCTAAATCATGCATTGTCCTCAATGTATGCAAAAGAGAATTGAAATGAGAGAGTAAAGAGGAAAAATACCTGAATAGGAGATGAAGGGATTTTTATTAACTACTGAAGTAACTTACGTGATCAAGGGTTGATGAGGTGGATGACCTCTTCCTCCGAATCAACTGGCAATTCTAAAAATGGTTTAAGACGTTGTCCATTAACTTTAAACACATTACCATTTTTAGGATCCTGAATTTCAATAGCACCATGAGGAAAAACAACTTGAACAACATAAGGACCATCCCATCTAGAACGCAACTTACCGGGAAACAAATGAAGCCTAGAATTATAGAGAAGAACTTTTTGACCGGGAGAAAAGGATTTTATCAAAATAGTTTTATCATGGAAGGCCTTGGTTCTCTCTTTGTAAATTTTAGCATTTTCATAGGCATCATTTCTAAGTTCGTCTAACTCGGTCAATTGCAACTTCTGATGACTACCGGCGGTGGGTAAGTCGAAATTCAATTCTCTAATGGCCCACATGGCCCTATGCTCTAGCTCAACCGGCAAATGGCAAGCTTTACCATACACGAGTCTATAAGGAGACATTCCAAATTGAGAAAAGATATTCTCCTTAAGGAATCGAAGGACGACTTTGTTGTCATTAGACCGGGTCGGGATGGCTTCGACCCACTTAGAAACGTAATCTACCGCTAGAAGGATGTAAAGGTGGCCAAATGAACTAGGGAATAGGCCCATGAAATCTATGCCCCACACATCAAAAAGTTCAACAACAAGGATTGGGCTCATAGGCATCATGTTCCTCCTAGTGATTCTTCCTAGATGTTGGCACCTACTACAAGCAGAACAATACTCGGCGGCATCCTTAAACAAAGTAGGCCAATAAAAACCGCATTGGAGGATTTTAGCGGCGGTCTTTTTCGCACTAAAATGACCTCCACATGCTTGATCGTGACAAAACGAGAGGATGCTATGAAACTCACTATTTGGGACACACCTCCTAATGATTTGGTCGGGACAATGTTTAAAGAGATACGGGTCGTCCCAAAAGAAATGTTTCACTTGAGAAAAGAACTTGGCTTTATCATTTTTGGACCATGTCGAGGGAATGTCACCGGTTGCTAAGTAATTGACAATGCCGGCGAACCAAGAGAGAGTGGAAATCGAGAGAAGGTGTTCATCGGGAAAGGACTCGCTTAAGGGCAAGTCGTTAGTGGATTCAACCACTAATCGAGAGAGGTGATCGGCAACGACATTCTCGCAACCTTTCTTATCCCGAATCTCAAAGTCAAACTCTTGGAGTAACAATACCCATCTAATTAAACGGGCTTTTGAGTCTTTTTTAGAGAAAAGGTACTTAAGAGCGGCATGGTCCGTATAAACAATGATTTTGGACTCGATAAGATAAGAGCGAAATTTTTCTAAGGCAAAGACTACGGCTAGAAGCTCCTTCTCGGTGGTAGAGTAATTGAGTTGGGCATCATTTAAGGTCTTACTAGCGTAGTAAATGACATGAGGCTTCTTATCTATTCGTTGTCCTAAAACCGCTCCTATCGCATATTCGGATGCGTCACACATGAGCTCAAAAGGTTGACTCCAATCGGGAGACTTCATGATCGGGGCCGAAGTCAATTCTCTCTTAAGGTCTTCGAAAGAATGAACACACTCGCTTGTGAACTCGAATTTGACATCCTTAGCTAGAAGGGTGGTCAAAGGTCGGGCTTTTTTTACTAAAATCCTGAATGAATCTACGATAAAATCCCGCATGTCCAAGGAAAGAACGAATTTCCTTAACGGACTTGGGAGGAGGGAGATTAGCTATTAGGTCGACCTTAGCCTTGTCTACTTCGATTCCTTTTTCAGAAATTTTGTGTCCTAAAACGATTCCCTCCTTAACCATGAAATGACATTTCTCCCAATTTAACACTAGATCCGTTTCCTCACATCTTTTCAAAACTAAGTCTAGATTGTTAAGGCATTGGTGAAAAGATGGGTCAAAGATGGAAAAGTCATCTATGAAGACTTCTAGAAAGTCACCTATCATTTCCGAGAAGATGCTAGTCATGCACCTTTGGAACATGGATGGGCCCGTGGTTAGGCCGAAAGCTAGACGTCTATAAGCGAAGGTTCCAAAAGGGCAAGTGAAGGTGGTCTTTTCTTGGTCCTCGGGTGCGATTGGGATTTGAAAATATCCCGAGTAACCATCTAAGAAGCAATAAAAAGCATGACCCGCTAACCTTTCTAGCATTTGATCGATAAAGGGCAAAGGAAAATGATCTTTCCTAGTGACGACATTGAGCTTCCTAAAGTCTATACACATTCTCCAACCGGATTGGACACGTGTTGGAACTTGCTCATTGTTCTCATTGGTCACCAAAGTAATGCCCCACTTTTTAGGCACTACATGAACGGGACTGACCCACTTACTATCGGAAATGGGATAGATGATCCCATTGTTTAAGCACTTAAGAATCTCTTTCTTAACTACCTCCATCATGGGAGGATTCAACCTCCTTTGAGGTTCTCTCACGGGCTTTGCATCTTCTACCAAATGAATCCTATGTTGGACAATCGCCGGGCTAATCCCCTTAATGTCCGAAATGCTCCACCCTATCGCTCCCTTATGCTTTCTAAGGATTCCTAAAAGTTCTTCCTCTTGTGACGTAGTCAAATTAGAGGCAATGATGACAGGATAGGACTCATTAGGGCCTAGAAAAGCATACTTAAGAGTGTTGGGAAGAGGTTTGAGTTCTAACTCCGGCGGTTGTGACTCAACGGTTTTCTTTGGTAAAGGCAAATGCTCGGGTTCAACATCATGCTCTTGACTCGTTGTCGGAATGGTGGATTCTAACATTTGGTTGACCTCATGTGTGTAGTCGGAAACATCCCAATCCTCTCCAAAATGTTTTAAGCAAAATTCAAGGGCATCTTTGGGATTCATGAGATCTTGATCAACTATTTCATCAATTAGATTAACGTCCATAGGTTGATCATAGAAATCATCGGATTGTTTCCCCACATGAAAGATGTTGAGGTCGATTGTCATGTTACCAAATGTTAGCTTCATTAATCCATTCCTACAATTAATCAAAGCGTTGGATGTAGCTAAAAAGGGTCGTCCTAGGATGATGGGAATTTGATTCTTCGGGTTCTTAACCGGCTCGGTCTCTAGGACGACAAAATCTACTGGAAACACAAAGTCACCTACTTTAATTAGCACGTCTTCGATCATTCCCTTAGGAATTTTTACGGATCGATCAGCTAATTGAAGTGTGACATTGGTTTGTCGAAGCTCCCCTAAACCTAAAGCTTGGTAGACAGAATATGGAAGGAGATTAACACTAGCCCCTAAATCAAGTAACGCCTTATCCACAAAAGTTTCTCCTATGACACATGAAATTGTAGGACAACCGGGGTCCTTGTATTTCACGGGAATTTGGTTGGAGAGAATCAAACTAATGTGAGATGTAAGGAAAGCTTTCTTAGGGAAGGGACATGATTGGTTCTCTTATGGGTACATAACTCCTTAAGACACTTAGCATATGAAGGAATTTGTTGAATTGCATCTAAAAGGGGTATGTTGACCTTGACTTGCTTAAATACTTCCAAAATCTTCTCCATTTGAGCCGATTGCTTCGGTGAAATAAGTCTTTGTGGGTAAGGGACCCTCGGTTTATAGACTACTTAACTTTGCAACTCAGAATTTGGTTCCGGGTTTGGGTCACTCGACTCCTCACGGGCTTTTGAACACTTGGGTTTGTCATGATTAATGGTAGTGCGGGGTGGACTTGGGTTAGAAGTCGAATCCCCTTTCTTACCGAGGTTCTCACCAACTTGGGTATCAACTTGTTTACCCGACCTAAGAGAAATGACCGAATGCACATTATCCGGGGGTCTTTGATTAAGTGGAAATTTTGGGTTCGGCTCCGGTTGACTTGGGAACTTGTTCTTTTCTCGCTCACACAATGTGCTTGCTAATTGACTCAATTGGGACTCTAACTTAGAGACGGCTTGCACATTAGAATGCAAAAGTTGCCTATCTTGAGTTAAAGTTTGCATGAAGGTTTGTTGGGATTGAGTCAAGTTAGTTTGCGATTTCACTAAGGCCTCTATGGTCTTCTCTAAGGAATTGAGTCTCTTATCCGAATCATTAAAATCGGGAGGATGCAACGGGGCTTGACTCGGGTTTTGATAATTCGGAAAAGAATTGGGATTGGGCCTTTGGAAATTGGGTTGTGGAGTTTGAAAATTTTGACCTTGGTTCCACGAGAAATTCGGGTGATTCTTCCACCCGGGGTTGTAAGTTGGTGCAAACGGGTCATTTCTAGGCTTGGGTTGAAACATCGCGTTCACTTGCTCAAAATCTTGAGATTGTTGGATCTCGGGATGGGGAGCATTATAGTTCGGGAACATAGGCAAAGATGAAGGGCCACTATGAGACTCTAAAGCTTCGAGTCTCTTAGTAAGGGTTGCTAATTTGGCATCGGTTGCCACATTGTTTCCTATCGAGTGCAAACCCCTAGAGCTAGATGCCTCGATCGACTTTTTTGGTTCCCTAGTAGACTCCCATAACATTGTTTTCTCGGCTAAGTCCTCGAAAAATTCCCACCCTTGGTCCTCATCTTTCTCCATGAATTTGCCTTGGCACATAGACTCTAACAAAGCGGTTGTTTGACTATCTAAGGCCTCGTACACAATCTTACAAAGTCTCCATTTCTCTATTCCATGGTGGGGGCATTGTGATAAAAGATTTTTAAAACGATCAAAGAATTTCCAAAAAGACTCATTTTCCCTTTGATGGAATTGATTTATTTCATTTGTAATTCGAGTCGTTTTATGGTTCGGAAAATACTTTTTAAGAAACATTACCACAAACCCCTCCCAAGTGGAAATAGAATTGACGGGAAGACTATACAACCATTTTTTAGCATTTTCTTTTAAAGCAAAGTTGATTAGTCTAAGCCGAATGGAGTCCTCACTCAATTGTTGGAGTTCTTGCAAACCGCAAACCTCCTCAAATTCTTGAATGAAAAGATAGGGATCCTCACCTTCACTTCCTAAAAATTTAGGCAATATGCTAATGTGATGTGCCTTAATTTCGAAATTGTTCCCATTAACGGGAGGAAGGGTGATGCACGATGGTTGAGCGGAACGAGATGGGTAACAACGGTCTTTAAGAGACAACGCCATGCTAACTATCGGTTCTGGAACTTCTAGGGTTTCGGAATCGGAAGAGGATGAAGACGGAATCTCGATTATCGGTCTTACTAATCTAGACGATTCGTTCCTAACCCAAGTAGTTCGCATAAACGATAAACATGTAGCAAATAAGTGCAAAAATTAAAACAAACAAAAGAAAGGGTGTGAAAGCGAAAGAAAAACCTAAATCTAGGGTTGCCTCATAAAAGGAACTAGACCTTGCTCCTAACGTTAAGGACCACCAAAAACTCGATAAATCAAAAATTATTCGAACCGGTTTGGCCAGTTTGGAGCAGGCATTGCCAAGAGGCCAATCTCCACGCTTAGACACCAAACCCTAATCGGCCAGGTAAGTTTTCGCTTGTCCTTAGACACCGAAAAGTCGGAATAATTAAAGATTACCTCGTCTTTTAGGTACCTTCCTAATTGAGCGCGATATCCTCGGGCTAAAGTCTAATTCAATTTTATTAAAGGCTAGGTAAATGCAAAATGAAGAATTAAATCGTTGTGGGCTAAGGAAAGAGTGATGAAATCCCTCCCCTTATCTTGTGATTGGGTTTTGCCCTTAAGATTTATTTAAAATGATGCTCCACACAACGATATAATTAAAAACTATAAACAACTATGGATGCTCTACACTACGTGTTTTAATCTAAAGAAAAGAAATTAACGTACCTTTGGGTCCTCCAGCGATCACCACAAATATAGGTACGAAAATTTAAAAACAAAAATTAAAATCTAAATGATGTGCCCTAAGTGATTAAATGCATGATGCGACACATATGTAGTTCTAATTAATATTTTTGGATTTTAAAATTTTGATTTGTTTGTGTTTTTCTAAAAAAAACGAAAAATAAAAGTGGAGAGATACGGGTTAACAAAGCAAGCTTCCAAATCCGAGCAAAATTTGTCCACTTTACTCCATGATTCCCGAATATTCCTCCTCGAATTAAAAACAAAAAGTGAGAAAACAAGCTAATCCGAAAGATTAAAAATAAAGGAGCGAAAAATTAATTATAATCCCCGGCAGCGGCGCCAAAAACTTGATGTGCTCGAAAAGAGATTTTAAAAAATAATCGCAAGCGCACGATCACCGTTTTAATACTTTTAGATTCGTCCACAGAGATTAAATTAATTTTATTATCGCAACCTTAAATCTTTATCCTAGGCGAATTAGAACAAAATTCGTGAGAAGGGTTTTCGAAATTAAATCTAAATTTAACACTTCCGAATTCAAAAGCGAAATTAATTAACCTAATTAATTATCAAATTGATTTAACCAAATTAATTAACTAAAGCTGCACTCGGGCCACTCTGAAACAACACAAAAACTCAAGATAGCAAGTGACTAGTTTTGGCAGTAACAAACAAAAAATGACCTGGGCAAACAACAATTAATCATTGAAACAAAGCCAATAATCAGTAAAATAAACTATCCATGCTACTTGTAGAAACCAAAACTCGATTATTCACCACAAACCAAATAAACTTAAAACAAACAAAAGAAACTTTAAAACCCAGACTACTCGGAAACAAACTAACCACGACTCAGATACAGAAACGAAATTAGACACCTCAACAGAACGAAGCAATGACTCAGACAAAACCAACACTCGACTAAATGACTCTAATTAAAACACAATCAGCCAACGATTCAAAACAGCAACATAGTAGCTACACAAAGCGATTACCAAACACACTCGTAAATGACTAAGACTAGACTAACGAAAGTAAACTACCGCAGCTAGACTCCAAAACAAACCCAGCAGAAGACTCGACTCAGTGGACAAATCGGACAACCAAACCAGCGAAAACAAATCAAAGAACCCAGCTATTACTCGATTCAAAACTAGGACGCGACTCAGCTAAAGAACGCAAAACCCAACAGCAGAAAACGAAGCAGACTAGAAAAGAAAACAACTCGGCAACACAGGACAGACCGAACACCCAACTCAGCAGAACTTGACATCAAACTAACTACAAGACTTGGCAAAAAAACGAAACTCGACAAAGAAACGATTCGATAAACAGAAACTAAACAGACTCGGCTGTGGACTCAGCTATAGAGCATGAACTCGCGATTCTGGGAGTTAACTACAGGACTCAAACTCAAGACGACGCAAAACAAGATTTCAAAACCAGTAAACTCAGCTGCAGGACGAAACACAACTCGAGAAGAACTCGTAAAATGAAACAACAACTCAGCTATTCAGTTTACAATACCAAACAAAAACAGACTTGAACTTGACTCGGTGACTCGGTAATACAGTGACTCGATGAACTCGGTTGAAGAAAATATATCTGTAAAGTTATTAAACGCGAACATAAACGGAAACATAAAGTCAGCAAGCAACAGATGATGGTGGGTTGTGTGTTTTTCTTTAAAAAAAAACACGAACACAGGGGAGGGTTTTTGACAAAGCAACAGAAACAGAGTAAATTGTTTTAATAATGAAAACAGAGTAAGTAAATGGGTTTTAAAGGTCTAAAAACATAAAAACGAAAGTTATTGGCTGCTAAATTGATTATTAAAATAATAAACTGCCGAATTAAAGTTCCATAGTCAAGCCCCAACACAAATTGATTTTATGCTAGGATTTTAACTACTCAAAAATTAAAACTAAAACTTAAGAGATCTACACTAATCACAAGATCAATGATTCTTCCTTTCCCAAAAGCTTAAAAGCATGTGGTGGTACTTAGAAGAGTCATTCAATCTTGGAGAACATAAATTAAGAAGACAATACAAGATTAAAATAAAAGAGATTTGCATAGAAATTAAAAAGTGTATACAAGCTTGGAAAGGAAATTGGGGCTAGCAAAATGTAAATCTACTAAGATACTAACTATAGAAATGACTAGGTAGAAAAGGTGGGTAGGTAGCTAGGTAGGTCTTTACAAGTAAAGAGAAGGGGGTATTTATAACTAAAGAATTAGGGTTTAGGGGTAGGGTGGCTCAATCTTGACCATCCATGTGCCTTGTGTGTTGGGAAGATTGTGGCCCTCCATGTGTCCCTTACTTGCCAATTCCTTTTTTTCTTCTTTTCTTTTCCTTTTCTTCTTTTTCTTGCATTTTCTCTTCTTTCTTTATTTATCTACAATTTCCTGAAATAAAATAAATAAGCGATTAATACTATGAAAATAAACAAAAAATAGGCACTTAAATATGCAAAAATATGGACTAATCACTGGCAGCAACTCAAGAGGAGCTGGTGGATCAACTAGTCATACACTTCAGCTTACTGATAATACTGCTGAATCATCAAGGACACATCTATTAAGGGAAAGGATCTGGATCAGCGATCATCCCTTTGATCTTATTATTGGTGATCCTGATGCTGGTGTAAGGACTAGAAGTACTACGGCAAATGAATGTCTATTTTCTGGTTTTCTATCTCAGCTAGAACCAAAGAAGGTGGATGAAGCACTTGCTGATCCTGATTGGGTTCCTGCCATTCAAGAAGAACTCAATCGATTTGAGAAACAAGAAGTCTAGGCCCTGGTTCCAAGGCCAAATGGAAAGTATGTAACTAGAACTAGATGGGTCTACCGTAACAAGTTAGATGGTGATGGAATTGTTGTGAGAAACAAAGCCAGACTGGTCGCAAAAGGTTATTCACAAGATGAAGGAATTGATTATGATGAAACCTATGTTCCAGTTGCTCGTCTTGAAGCCATCAGAATATTTCTTGCATTTGCTGCACACTCCAACTTCAAAGTTTATCAAATGGATGTGAAAATTGTATTTCTGAATGGAAAGCTGGAAGAAGAAGTATATCTGGAACAACCCCTGGCTTTGAAAATCCAGAATTTGCTGATTTTGTGTACTTCCTCTTTAAAGATGTCTATGGGCTCAAGCAGTCACCAAGGACATGGTATGACACCCTCTCTGAGTTTTTAATTGAAAGTAATTTCACTAGAGGTGTCATAGACAAAACTCTCTTTTAAAATTGCATGATAATAATATGATATTTATTCAAATATATGTTGATGATATTATATTTGGTTATACTAACTATAACTCGTGCAAGAGATTTGCTAAGTTAATGCAGAGTAATTATGAGATGAGTATGATAGGTGAGCTATCTTACTTTCTTGGTCTTCAAGTAAGCGAAAAGGAAGATGGCATCTTCATTTGCCAGTCAAAGTATGTTAGAGATCTTCTAAAGAAGTACAATCTAGATAACTGTTCACCGACAAAGACACCCATGGCCACTGCCACAAAGCTTGACCAGGATAAATCTAGTAAGAAAGTTGATGTCTCAAGCTATCGAGGTATGATTGGCTCATTACTCTATCTCACTGCTAGTAAACCAGATATTATGTTTGCAACATGTTTGTGTGCTAGGTTCTAAGCTGATCCTAAAGAATCACATCTTATAGACGTCAAAAGAATCTTTAGATATCTTAAGGGTACACCTAGTTTAGGTATATGGTACCCCTAAGAATACTGGTTTTGACTTAACCGGCTATACAGATTCTGATTATGCAGGTTGCAGGTTTGATAGAAAGAGTACGTCTGGAAGCTGTCAATTTCTAGGTCGTCGATTGGTTTCCTTGTACAGCAAGAAGCAACACTCTGTGTCTACTTTTACTGCTGAAGTTGAGTATATAGCCGCTGGCAGCTGCTGTGCTCAGACACTATGGATCAGGAATCAATTGAGTGATTATGGTATTGATGTTAACAAAATTCCAATATTTTTCGACAACACCAGTGCCATAGCCATTTCCAACAATCCAGTGCAACACTACAGAACCAAGCACATAGATATCAGGTGTCATTTTATTAGAGAACATGTCATGAATGGTACTGTGGTGTTACATTTCGTACCCACGGCTGATTAGATTGCTGACATCTTCACTAAACCACTTGATGAATCCACTTTCTCTAAGTTGGTTTGTGAACTAGAAATGTTAAATATGCCATGATTCTCATTGTATATAGTTTGTATATATTATATATATATATATATATATATATATATATATATATATATATTATATAATTTTAAAAAATTTTTGTGCAATCATATCTATTTTATTATATTTTATATAATTGTTTGTAAATTATCTGATAATTTTATGTGTAATTATGCATGTTTATATATGTCTCTATAATTTTCTAAGTGCTGCATGCTCCCCTGTAATATTCTCTACGCATTTAGATAATTATGTGTATTTACTTTGTATTTTTCAAAATTAATTAAGCATAAATATTTGGTTTTAAGTTAATTCATTTTAATGAATTAAAGTTAAATTCATACATATTTATATTTAATTAAAGTTGAATTTTACAAAATATATGTGTAATATATTATATATTATGTGTATAGATTTTTGATTTTATGTGCAAAATGTTTAATTTTTAGAAAATCAAAAATCATAATATTCATATATTTTTCTTTAATTTCTGTTTTTATTTACATCAGTCTGACATTTCTTAGAAATGTCATGGTGAAGCTTGTTACATACTCTTCCAAGGCGCGGCATGACATTACTTAATAATGTCATCCCGAGTTTTCAAAACCCTCAACAGCCGTCGGTATGACATTCCAAGGAAATGTCATATCGAGCTCTCCGAGAAAGTCGTTCTCAAGAGCACGGTATGACATTTCCTCGAAAAGTCATACCGACCCAACAACCCGTATGACTTCACCAAAGAAACCCATACCAGTTTCATTCTTCATCTCCTTCGATACACACACATATACATACGCACTGCCATTGTTCTTGCTCGATTTGTTTCAAGTTTTTGTTATAAAACTTGATGGTTACTAATTCAAGCCTAAAAAGCTTGCTGGTTACTTCTATTAGTCGATTTCAAGCCGTTAATCTGTCGAATTTTTGCGAAATTTCGAACCCCCAATTCGAGTTTTGGACTGGTTAGACGCGATTTCTGGCTTGTTTTGTGACTGATAGCTGCTATACTTGCTGTGGGTAGCTTAATTTATGATCGTTGGTGAAGAAATTCCTTGGATTTTCGAAACCCTCCTTGTTATTAATTTGAATTTTAGGGTTCTAAAGTGCAATTTGGGACTAATTGGGTTTGTTGGAGCTTAATCACGTTGTTGGAGTTTGAATTTGGCCATTTAAGATTAATTAAATTTTAATTCGAATTTAATCATTTAATATGAATTATAAATTATTTAATTATCTGATAATTAATTATTAATTGAAATTTGCGACATATTTGAGAATTAATATTGTATTTGAAAAAATTCTTGCTTAATTCAATTCTTAATTATAAAAATGGCTGGCCGTTTTGTAATTGAGCAGACAAACCTGAATGGTTACTTTGTTCCGGAGGTCAGCCTTGCTCGATTTAGACCGTGGGTGAAATTCCTAAATAGCTAATCTCTCGTCAGTACTGCTATTACGGCTAATGCAGATGTACAAATCCAGCCTATTCAGAACTTTTACTCTATTGCCCTGAATACTACTCTGCTTGATAATCTTCGGATGTCTGGAGATATTACTAGAGGATGGACTATCCATATCACCACTGATGATGTGAATCGGATACTTGGGTTTCCGAGAGAGAATTTGCACCTACCACTCACAAGAACTTCAACAACATTTCTTCTCTGCTTCAGAAGATTGGATTCTGTATAGCTTATAATCGTCCGATTAACTTTGGTAAGCTACTGCTACAGGAGATCCTTAAGAAGTTGGGACCATGGTTACATGGGACGGGGTTCGATACGAAACGTGGTACGAAATCGGGAACGTGGAAGGCTACCTTCAACGTTTCCGGTACGAGGGAACGCGGGGGTACGATGGAACGTACGGGTACGAGGGAACGCAGGGGTACGAGGGAACGTACTGGTACGATATATTCTTAAATTAAATTTAATTATACTATTATATCATTGCAAGTACCTAAGATAGTTATGGACTATGGAGCTTTTTACTTCAGCCAAAAAATTTAAAATCTAAACTAAACATGTAAGCTAAAATGAAGTACACATAAATATAAGAAATAAGACTTTAGATTTAAGAATCACATACACAATTCATATTAGAATTTAAAATCAGGGTCATCAGGCAATTCTTATATTAAAAATTTGAATTAAGAAACATACATAAGCTTGAATACCAAGTACCAAGTACCAACTTATCTCAGAGACTTAAACTCTAAAAGCATGACTTAAACTTATTTTCTGTAGAATCAGTACTTCTTTCTTTTAGATGCTTGTGTTGTGTTTTCCTCTTCAGGCCTTTCCCCCCACCTCAATTCCTCTAGTCTTGTCGCTGAATCATCTAGATAAGTCACCTCTGGATTAATATCCCACTTCCGATATGGTCCATCAATATAGTTCTTTGTAAAACGCGAAATGAGCCTGATGTTGCTATGAATATACACCAATTTATCAGCACGCACAGAATTGGGTCGGTTTCTTTTTACATTGTGAATGTAAGAGTATGTACTCCATATTCTTTCTGCTGATGAGCTACTTATCGGCTGTGGCAGTACTTTCTTAGAAATTTCAGCTAGCTCCGGTGTTTCAGCCCCATAAGTCGACCACCAAAAATAGGACTCATTGTAACAGCATCAATCCTTGCAGCGAGTGTCCCAAATATGCCTTCTTTAGCCTGAAATTTAGCCAACTGCATGCGGAAAACTCGCCTTTCCTCTTCATCTTCTCCAACCTTGTCAAAAGCCCTAAGAACTCCATTAACAACTTCCCTATCACAATTTGGAGATCTTCTGGGCTCCCCATCCGGAGCAGGAGAATTCAGGTAATTGACATCATAAAAAAATGGATTAAGAGCAAATCCTAAGCAATGCATAGGAATGTGATATTAGTATTGAACTTGTTCCAGGCTCAGAGCCTATTTCTAAGACGTCGTACAGAATGGCACCACTAGAGGTGCATGAGTTGAAAGAGCAGTTGCAGGAGTTGTTGGATAGGGGATTTATCAGGCCTAGTGTGTCTCCATGGGGTGCTCCGGTGTTGTTTGTGAAGAAGAAAGATGGATCTATGAGATTATGTATCGACTACAGGGAGTTGAATAAGGTGACTATCAGGAACAGATATCCGTTACCACGTATTGATGATTTGTTCGATCAGTTGCAAGAGGCAAAGTATTTTTTCAAAGATTGATTTGAGATCAGGTTACCACCAGTTACGGGTACGAGATGAGGAAATTCCTAAGACAATTTTTCGCACTCGATATGGTCACTATGAGTTTCTTGTGATGTCTTTTGGATTGACGAATGCACCAGCCGTGTTTATGGACTTGATGAACCAGATCTTTCATGATTACCTTGATAAATTTGTTGTGGTCTTCATTGATGATATCTTGATATACTCTAGGAGTAAGGAGGAGCATTTGCGCATTGTGTTGGGAATTTTGAGGGAGAAGAAATTGTTTGCCAAATTTTTAAAGTGTGAGTTTTGGTTGGAGCAGGTTGCATTTTTGGGGCATATTGTGTCTGGTAAGGGAATTGAGTCGGATCCTGCGAAAGTCGAGGCTATCACTAATTGGCCAAGACCTACCAATGTTACAGAGGTGAGGAGTTTCTTGGGTTTGGCAGGCTACTACAGGCGGTTTGTTGAGAAGTTTTCGTCCATAGCCTTGCTAATGACTCAACTAAGGAGAAAGGGTGCTAAGTTTGAGTGGAATGATGATCGTGAGTAGAGTTTCCAAGAGCTATTGAAGAGGTTGGTGTCAGCTCCTATTCTTGTTTTACCATCAGGGAGTGGGGGATTTCAGGTTTATAGTGATGCTTCTAAGAGAGGTTTAGGGTGTGTTCTTATGCAGCATGAGAAGGTGTTCTCTACGCCTCTAGACAGCTTAAGCCCTATGAGGTGAACTATCCAACCCATGACTTGGAGTTAGCAGCAGTGGTATTTGCATTGAAGATTTGGAGACATTATCTTTATGGAGAGACTTGTGATATCTTCACTGATTACAAGAGTCTTCAGTACATTTTTACTCAGAAGGAGTTGAACATGAGGCAGAGGAGGTGGCTTGAACTTCATAAGGATTACGATACTAAGATTCGTTACCATCCAGGGAAGGCTAATGTGGTGGCGGATGCTCTTAGTAGGAAGAACTTCGGGAGTGTGGCATCTCTTGTTACTCAGCCGCACCTTATTTCAGATTTAGAGCGCTTAGGTGTGGAGTTGTATGTTAGAGGGTCAGATGGCAGTGTAGCAAGCTTAAAGGTGGAACCTAATCTTATTTTGAAGATTAAGGACGCTCAAAAGGATGATTCGGAGTTGGATGCTATTAGATTGGAGACGGCGAATGGGAAGCAAACCGATTTTCCTGTTGATGATGAGGGTGTGATATGGTTGGGTAGTAAACTTTGTGTTCCTTCAGATTCGGCAATTTTGACTGAGGTTCATAGTTCTTCATTTTCTATTCATCCGGGTTCTACTAAGATGTATAGGGATGTGAAGATGCATTTTTGGAGGAATGAAATGAAGCGAGATATAGTGGAGTTTATAAGAAAATGTCTTACATGTCAGCAGGTGAAGATAGAACATCAAAGACCTAGTGGATTGTTACAGCAGTTAGATATTCCGATTTGAAAGTGGGAAAATATAACCATGGATTTCGTGACCGGTTTACCAAGGACCTTTAGGAAGAATGATGTCATATGGGTGGTAGTTGATAGACTTACTAAATCTACTCATTTCTTGCCTATTCGAGAGACTACTCCTGTTCATGAGTTTACGGAGATTTTTCAGAGGGATATTGTTAGACTTCATGATATGCTTGTGTCTATAGTTTCTGACAGACATATGAGGTTCACATCACACTTTTGGAAGGGATTTCAGTGAGCTTGGGGAACAAAGCTTAACTTTAGTACGGCCTTTCATCCACAGACAGATGGACAGTCGGAAAGGACAATTTAGACGTTCGAGGACATGTTGAGAGCTTATGCCTTAGAGTGGACAGGCGATTGGGATAAGTATTTGTATCTTGTAACAGTTGGCACGCAAGTATTGGCATGCCACCTTTTGAGGCTTTGTATGGTAGGAAGTGTAGGGCACCGACTTGTTGGAATGAAGTTGGAGAGAGAGATATTGAAGAGGTAGAGTTAGTTAGAGTGACAAATGAGAAGGTGGCGCAGGCTAGAGGAAACTTAGAGAAGGCTCAGTCACGTCAAAAGGTTTATGCAGATCAGAAGAGAAAGTTTGGTGGATTTCAACCCGGTGATCATGTGTTTTTGAAGATGTCTCCTTGGATGGGTGTTAAGCGTTTTGGTATGAAGGGAAAGCTTAGTCCGAGATATGTGGGTCCTTTTGATGTTATAGAGAGAGTGGGTGAGGTTGCATATAGAGTTGCTTTGCCGCCACAGTTATCTCATGTGTATAATGTGTTTCACGTGTCTTTCTGAAGGGCTGCAAGTATCATCCATTCCATGTGGTTCAGTATCCGTTACATAAGATTAGGGAGGATTTTTCTTGTGAGGAAGAAGCAGAAGCTATTCTTGATCGAGAGGATCGAGTCATGAGAAAGAAAAACATTTCCTTTGTCAAAGTTTTGTGGAAGAATCATTCGGAGCGAGAGGCTACTTGGGAATTAGAGGATTCTATTCATGAGAGATATTCGAATCTATACGATTCAGGTACGTGTTAGTCTCGTTAGATTCCGGGGACAGAATCCTTTTAAGGGGGGTATATATGTAATATCCGTATTATTTATTTAATAATAATAAATCTGAAGTAGAATAGAATTATCAATATTAGTTTAGAAAGAATTATTAATATTAGTTTAGTAATTTGATTTAAAATAAAAATAATAATTAGAGTTATATTAGTTATAGGATACTTAGTGGTCTATATATAAACACATATTAGTTATTAATAACCCTAATACAGGAAGGAGCGCATCGGCAGAGTAAAGGAAAAAGGGTGAAAAGCAGAGTAAAGAAAGAACGGAGAAGAGAGGACAGGGAGAGTGCGAGTGTGTGAGAGAGGTATGAAAAGTATCAGCCTATTCTATTTTATTAATTATTAATGTCATGCGGTAATAAAGTGTGAATATTGATGGTAACACCACTTTGTTTGGTGTGTTGATAAAGAAATAGAACTTAGAAACATGTAGTACGTGTACCTCCGCATTAATATACCTTGACATGTATGTATTCGAGGGCTGCTATGCTGCTGTTACATTTCGGTTATTTTATAAAACTTAGGCTTATGATTATAATTGTCGCAGGCACACCGTGGCACTGTCTTGAAGCCATAGTTTGTATAAATAAATTGTTAGCGTCAATAAATATATATATAAGTATGTCTTAATAAATTATAATTTCGTATTTAGGTTCAGAGCCGGGAGTTTAGCGAATTATCTACGGTTTCTCATGAGTGTTTTGTGTGCTAGTTTCGAGGTACGGATCAGCGCCACTCTTTTCGATATTAAATGATTTTGATTTGTCCTCTTTTGATCCGTCCGATTTGCTAAGTTTGTTATGTGCTATTCATTTGACTGTTTTGATTTTCGAAAAATACTTTTAAAAAATCTGTTTTGAAAGATTGAAATATTTGTAATGCGGTTTTCAAGGATTTTACAAAATTGTGATTTGTTCAGTTTATTTGAAATATCTGTACGATGTGATTTAAGTTGTGAAAACTATTTTGTTTTGAACCCTTAGAAAGATGTAGGGTATACCGAGTTAACCAGCTGTAGGGGTACAACAACCATGTCTTTGCGGCACCATTGATATGACACTTCCGTGACAGTGTGATAGGTCACGGTGTATCCTTCTGTTAGCTCTTGGGAGGAGCTTTGGCTATTTTGATTATTTGTTCAGGATATGTGGGTGCACCCAGTTCAGTTTGATTTGATTTGTGATTTGACAGTTACGTTGTATATGCCGTACACGTTATCCGATTTGTTGCACACATTAGGTACCCTATGATGTGTGTATCTGTATCTGTTCTGATTTGATCTCGGTATGAAATATCTTAATCCCTTGTTATTTTAAAAAAACTGATTTATATTACTGTCAAAATATTTTAAATGTTTCTTGTTTTTTAAATGCTTCCAATTTGTACTGGGCATTTGGCTCATGTCGTATTCTTCTTCTGGCAGGTACTTAGGGGGATTCAGGACTGTGTGATGGAGAGCAACCCATTCTTTTTCATTGATTAGGGTTTATGGACTTCTAGCATTTATTTTGTTTTATTGTTAGAGATTCTATTTGTTCGCATTATTTGGATTTAATTATTTTGGAGGATTTAAATCATTTTAGGAATTATCAGACTTGCTTATTATCGTTTGGAATATATTTAGTGGTCTTTTTGCAGGTTTTGGATCTGTAGGTAACTCCTCGTCTTAATTTAAGATGGGGGTGTTACACCCTAAGTAATCTGCCAAGCAGCTGGCTCTAGCCTCCACTTTTCTCAGAACCAAAGGCTTCGCTTCTAAAGCCAAGTCTGATGCTGATGATGTGATTTTAGCATACTGCACCCGAAAGCATGTTTCTCAGTACATTCGGAGGATGAAAAAGGTAACTAAATCTCATCCATCAGACTTCCGTGAAGACCCTGTGGAATTAGAAGTAATTCATCAACTGGCTCTGGCAAGATTGAAAGTCATATGTTGGTCCTGAAACGATTTTAAGAGGGGGGGGGGGGGGGGGGGGGGGTTGAATACAATTGTCACAAAATAATCGCGGAATAAATCTGATTTAAATTTAACTTGATAATCAAATTTGAATTAATTAATATAACAAAGTTCAAGTTAATTGAAGTCATTATATAATTAAGGGGGTTCAGTTTTAATGTCCACTAAATATCGTACAATAAATTCGGCAGGAAGTATTATTGTTTAGTGATTAAAACAACCCGGTGATCAAAGCACAGAACTTCTGTGAATATAACAATACACAAGTTAAGCAACTTGATCAAGGTTACAAAGTGTTTGAACACTTACAAACGAAGATGGGAGACCATATTTATAGGCAAACCCATACACAAGGCAAGATAAATACAAGCTTGCTAAGACAAAGATGAACTTGCTAAGACAATCTGCCTAGGTGCTAAGACAATTCATGGCTGGGCAAGACAATCTGAGCTCGGTAAGACAATTTTTTGCTTGGTAAGACAACTAGGGGTTCGGTAAGACAAACAGACACTTTGTCTTGTAAGCAAAGAATCGGTAAGACAAACTGAGCTATTGTCTTGGAAGCCAAAACTCGGTAATACAATTAAATACATTGTCTTGCCGAAGCTTCAATGGGCTGCTAAGACAAACAGTAGGTCGGTAAAAAAAGTTCATCTTTGTCTTCCCTTGTGCAAGTGTGACGACTCAGAAATTTTTATAATTATTTATTTGTTGTTATTAATTTTCTAAAAGAGGAGGAATAAAATTTAATATTTTCTTCCAGTTTGTTGGATTTTTAAAAATGATTTTGTGAGTTACTGCAATGATGTGATTATTTTTTTAGTGAGGGTACATGTTAAGGGAGCAAATTTATTTGTTTATTTTATGTCTGAGTGAGTAGTTTAGAAATTGTGTTTATTAATATTTTTATAAATCAGAGTTGTTCTGTGAATTAAAAATATTAAAATCTGTGTTTATTTATATTATAAAATTTTGTCCAATTGAAATTTATCAGAATATTTCAATTTCACTAATTTTTATGTTTTAACTGATTTCAAAGTATTTATAAAACTTGAAGATAATTATTTTTGATTATTTGCATTTTAGAAATTATTTGGACAATTTACTTTAAATATGTGAAAGCATTTAAAAATAAAACTTCACACGTATTTATTCTATTCAAGAAATTCAAGATTTTTGGATATTTTATTTTGTTTTTGAAAACTATTCTTGACCTCCTAAATTTAGAAGTGTATAAATTATATCTCTCTATTATATAAATCATGTTGCCTATTTCATATCAAAAAGACCGGTTTGTCCCCTCTACAATTTCTCTTATTACAGTATACGGCCACTCAGCTACACGTGGTTCACTCCACACCACATCATGTTCAGCATGCTTAACTCTTTCCATTAAAGAACAAAACAAAACACACTTTCTTTAATGTCAAAAAATTAGGGCTTGCTTGACGAAGCGCAGCTTTGCGCAGCTTCTTCCTCTATGCCATTTACTTTTTCATCCTTGGAGAAGGTGATTAATATTTTTCAATCTCTCACCCCATCTGTCCATATTTATGTGTATATCCTTTCTAGCTTTTAGAGTTTTGATATCACTACTTCCGTTGTTTCACCTACTTTTGTTGTTTTCATTTTTAATAAGGTTGCGTTTATTTCTCTCTACAGCACTGTGTCCGTATGGAATCTCGGTTGAAGGAATCATTGTTGTTTAATGTATGTAAGTGTTTGATGTGTCTCCCCCTCTTTAATGTTTTCTCTGACAAATTAATTGAATTTGGATGATATTATTTTATTAATTGGTTGTTTTCAATTTTTGTAGTTAATTACGATATTTCGATGATGAAGGTTCATCAAAACACAGTTCAAGGTAAATAATATGAAACCTGAAAGTTGTTTTTTGATGTATGTAATGTGAGATTTTGAGGTTGTTTTAATATATGTAATGTGACATTTTGATGTTTTTTTTTATGTATGTCATTTGAGATATTGCGGTTGTTTTGTCAAGTAATACAATGTGCTGGGATTGTGTTTAGGTCCGTCTACTGATAGTGATGAAGATAACATGGGGAAAGAGTCGTGGGGAGTCTCCTCCTCGATGCAATAATGTTTGTGAGTGTTGATTTTCTTCTAATTTTTTTAGTTAGTCAAAATGTTTATAGACTGTCAAGTACATATATTTATTTCATTTTTCCACTTTAGACTAAATGACAGACTTGTATTTCAAGTAGAATAAAGCTGACGAGGACCTCCTGAGATCTAAAATGAGGCCTCCTTTTTTATTTTATGTTTGTGAGTATCTATGTTGGTAGTGACTACGTTGGTAGTGATTTGTACATTTTCTATGTTGGTAGTGATTTGTACATTTTATGAAAATTTGTTAACCTTGAGACTACGATGATGAAGGAGTATGATCACACTAACAAGAAAAACCAAGCTCCCCTCACCCCAAATAATAAGTAGTTTAATTACTGCTGTTAATATTAAGTTGACACTGTCCATTTTATTTAATTGTTGTTTGCTTATTAATTATTCCATTTTCACGTTTCAGTTTTGTTGGAAAACAAAGAGAAGCATGATCCTAAACATTTTGTATAGATGAAATCGGGTTGTCGAACAGGATGTTCGAACAGAGCAATGAATTCTTCAAAAAAAAAAAAGGAGAGCGTTGTCAATTTAAAATGGTAATTGTCATCTATCACTCATCTCTGTTTTGTGCATACTCTGAATATATATTACAACTTTGTAGTCTTCATATCATTAATAGGAAATGTATTACATGAGGTTTCGAATAACAATATTGGCATGAAGAAGCAACACGTGCAAGGTTTATGGCAAAACAAAACCTCACAACTCAAAGAGAATGTTCAAATGCAACATGTTCATCAGTCAGAGTACTTGGAGCACGGAAAGAGGAAATTTACATCCGTGTCGCCATCTCAAAATTCTAATGCTCACAATGGTCAGAATTCTCTAAAACAATCTGTCTTCCAATTTCTATTGAAAGTATTCCAAGACATAACTTATTATATCTTTTTTTCCATGACCAGAGTAGCGAAACCGTCGATTGAAGAAGGTGGATGTGGACTGTTTTTCAGAGAATACTCCCAGATCAATTATATGTGATATTTGTAATTAAACTATGCAGACGAAATGTGAACCATTTGTTTCTCCCATATTCTGATATTTTCCATCTTTTCCTTTTAGTGAATTCCAGCAGAAGATCATCAACCTTTGTGCAAGAAACAGTCAATGAGAAATGTTTTGACTTTTCAAATAGTGGAATTTGATTGGAACTACAATTTTATTATATTATTATTAATTGTCAGGTCTGATTATTATTTGAACAATAGGTTTTCATGATTTGACATTTTGATGAGTATTGACTATTACTTTGGACAGAGATTTGTTATGTTGTTGATTTCGGGATCACTCGATTTTAGAGGACATGTTGTCCAAGTTTATTATATTATTGTGACTAAAGTCTAAATTAGTTTGAGATGTGATTGAATTACAAGTGGAATTGTAATTCAGATTGGCTTGGATTATAATTTTGAAATGGATTGTAGCCAGGGATATATTGTCACTGTGTTAATTGTTTGTATATAATCAGATATAAGATTATATACATGATTACTAGATTATATTTATATTTATATAAATACCAAAGCATGTAAATTATCTGATACGTGCTGATGTGATTAGTTTTTTAAATATTTGACTCTATGTATATATATCGTATGTACATATTATATGTTTATATTGCGATGGGTAGAATTTAATTTAGATTCTGCGATTTGACGATGCTCTGGATTTCTCTTCAACTGAAGCATGACATTGCTGTTATATATAGTCTTTCGAGACGTGTGCATCAACGACTTACAAAAGCCAACGAACAGTGTTGCAAGCCAAGTCTGAAATAGTTCGATAAGGAAAGATTGTGCCGTAAAATAGTCCAATAGAGTGTAGTCTTTGCAGAGATTAGCATTGAGGCCAATATACACTACCAGAAAAAAGGCCTACGACATCGGTTTTTAGCCGATGTCTATCTAAAAATCGAGCGATGTCTTCGCATGTGATGTTAAAGGTACCTGTGCAAAGACATCGGCTAAAACCCGATGTCTAAACTGGGCTTAAACAACGCTTCTGGATGTACCTGATGTCTAAGATCCCATTTTTGTAATGAAAATAACTACTTCAAGATCAATTTTAGATGCATTTGGTCTAGTAAAACATATCATACACAAGTAATTTACAGGCTTTAACATCGTGAGTTAGATAATAAACGATGTCTATGTGTTTATTTAAAATCGGTCTTTTTTTCGTATGATGTTAAAAACTTAATAAGACATCGGGTATATGTGTACAGATGATGTTTACCTGTTTGCCTGATGTGTATAGAATTTTTAAACATCGGTTATGTTCCCTTAAAGTGTTGTAATTCAAGGTGTTTAACATCAGTTTTTATATACAAGCTAGTGATGTCTGTTTTGAATGGAATTAAAATGACCACCCTGTTTTTAACCAAGCACAATTTCTCCGAGTACATTACAGTTCAAACAAAAGTGGTAACCTAATAACCAACTAATTGCTCCAGTAATGATTGTGCTGAAACCCCTATATAAACCAGGAATACCTTCAGATTTCAAAAGGCCTCTGATAACAGAGAATGCATTCCTCTCTGTTGAATTTTTTGAAACAACCTGCAGCCTGGTATAAAAGCACAAAGATAGACAGGACTCTTATATAACAGACCTGCAGCCTGGTATAACTCATAGCAACCCCGATACAAAAGCACAAAGTTAAGCCACTCAATCCAGCCAAATTTCAATAAAAATAATCAAGATGAGCTCTATTAAGATTATTACCAGATAGCCAACCTTCCACTTTGCCATTTTTTGAGCTAATAATCTGCACAACTGTAATAAACACGCTGTTCTTGGATCCTTTTGATCATAACCTATTTCAAAACAAAAATTCGAGGGATCATGAATCCTGTTCATTGCCCATAATAAAACAAGTAATGTACTAATGTATCACTGCCTCACTATATTTCAGATACAGATCAGCAAGAACTGAAATTCAGTACAGCCTCAGATTTCGTGTTCTTGAGCGGAAGAGACAGCTTGCAAATCTTCGTGGCCAGAGCATAATCTGCAAAATCAATGGAAACTTCACCAAGATAACAAAACAAGACGATATTAAATATCTCAAAATTTCAAAACACGAAATACAGTTGAGAAGATAACAAAACCCCTGTTAAATAAAAAACAAAACCCCTGTTAAATCAAAACCAACACAGTACTTACACACATCTACAATTAATTGAGCAATACTTCAATGGATTCCTATACAAATAAATCTAAAAAATTAAGCAATAAGTCTCTTCCAGCTATATATATCAGTATCACGCACACACACATTGCAGAAACTCCCCCTCTCTCTCATAGAAAACAAACCTCTTCATGCCTCCAAGCCTCCAGATCTGTTCAAAAATGAAAAACCCAGATAAAAAATGAACCCAAAATATAGAGATAAAACCCAATCGAAATAAACAATGCCTGCAGGTTGAGAAACTAGGGTTTCTCGAAGTACCGTGGTGCTATTTAAAAATTAATCCGACTTGTGCTTCAGCTGAAACCCTAATTGAAATTGGACAAAGGGAGATGCGAGAGATGTGTGAGAGAGAGATCGGAGAGATGTAAGAGATATGAGTGATGCGGCGGCGGAGATGTCGGGAGTGAGATGTGTCGGGAGGTAGGGAGAGTGAGCGAAAGAGAGGCGGGGAAATGATTTTGTTAAAGTCGGGAAAATATTTTTTGCTTAAGTGTGGGAAATAAACAGGCCAAATTAAGATGAGTTGTTTTTCAGTTTTTAAAAAATATAATTTAACAACGGTTGAAATTTAACCGATGTCTAAGAAAAATCTACAACGGTTACGTCGTGAACCGATGTCTACTTCTTGATTCTCATTTTTTAAAAATAACTTTTGACGTCGGTTATTTTCTCAGCTGATGTCTAAATTTCACGATAACATCGATTTAAAAAAAACTGATGTGTTAAATGACCTTAACATCGGTTATCTGAGCAACCGATGTCTAAGCACCGATGTCGTAGGCAGTAATTCTAGTAGTGATAGGAACCTCGAGTAGAGTGACTCTGTGTGTCACCTGTTATCTGTCAGAGGCAAGTATTTCTATTCTTCTCTTTTACTTAAAGAACAAGTACTTTAACTCTCTTTTAATAATGTAATTTTCTATCGATGCATGACTTGTATTTCTACAAGCATTCATACTTTTATATTATGATTTAAATTATCCAATATTTTTATTTCGATCCTTTTCTAGTGTGATATGCACAATGATAACATTGTTTGAAAGGTATAATCAGTTTCTTGAAAGATTATTGTCTGAGTTCTTTTATAGTTTGAAATTGTTGTTGACACTAAGTAATACTATTTCGATACTACGATATAAGCCTGGTCTTCGGTCCCAGACTTAAATACTGGATTTTAAATAGCGAAAATATTTTTATTAATCCCTTTGAGCCATATTGCGGTGGATTTTAAACTATACTCATACTTTAATGGATTCGGTTTTGACAGTATTTAAATTTGAAAACGAAAGAGTTTTCTAGAAGGTTTTGAAAGATATGATTGTATGGCGTAAGGGATTAATTAATTGTCCTTCTAGAAAGGCCAGCAAAAATACTTTGTTTTGATTGGATGCATGCGTAAGAGGCCGGGACGACTATCCAGAGAAGGGCAATTTAGGTATTATTCGAAATATGATAATATCGAGTTGCCAAAGGCCAATGTGTTGCCTTATATTTGGTACCTGTGAATTAGGACATGCTTCTACGAAGTGTGATCTGGTGTTATCGCACAGATTGATCAGCTGTGATACTACACCCGTTAGTTAAGATTCCAATTCAAAAAACTGGTCGTTTACTGTTTAAGCTTATAATAGCTTTTGTTTACTGTCAAATATATCTTGTGATTTTCAAGCATATTGATATATATGTTTGATAAACTTTTGAGTTACAACTCTTCAGATTATTTTAGAAACTTATTTATTTCAAATATTCTGATTTGATTCAAAATTATCTTCTATGGCTCTTGCCTTTCATATTATCTTACTGAGCATTTTCGCTCACTCTTGCTATTATTTCTAACCCTTTCAGCTAGTGTTAGGTCCAGATACGATTGTAGAGGGGGGGGGGGGTGAATACAATCGTCACAAAATAATCGCGGTGGAATAATCTGATTGGAGTATAACTTGTTAATCAGATTTAAATTAGTTAATATAACAATTTTTAAGTCGTTATATAATTAATATGGTTCGTTTTAATGTCCACTAGTTCGTAGAATAAATTTGACAGGAAGTATCTTAACTTAGCGGATTAAAACAACCGAGTGATTAAAGCACAGAAAACTGTGGATATAACAATAGCAAGTTACTAACAACTTGAAAGTTTACAATGCAATGAACAAGAACAAATGAAGAGGTTGAAGCCATATTTATAGGCAAAACCTTGAACTAGTATGACAAAGCTAGGCATGACAATCCTAGGAAGTGCTATGACAAACTAACAAAGTGCTATGACAATTACATGAGAAGGTATGACAATTTAAGACATTGTCATGGCACAAAAGGGAAGGTATGACAAACACAACCATTGTCATGCTCTAATAAATTCGGTATGACAATCTGTGGAACAAGGCATGACAATCAAACTTGGTGCCTAAGCTAGAAACTGTATGACAAACGAGTGGATTGTCATACCTTATGATTTCGGTATGACAATCACCATTGTCATGCCTAAATCATTCGGTATGACAAACCAAATGGTTTGTCATGCTGTCTGACTTAAGCACATGTCATGGTGCGGTATGGCATTCCATTTGATTGTCATACCGTGCCCAAAAACAATATAAAATAGAATTTTCTTAATATAATTAATCCAATAATTATTCACTTAGTTATATTAATTATATAAATTCATAAATTAAATTAATTCGAGTGTGAATCAATGTAATAAATAAATTACATAACTTATATAATTATTTTGAGATGTGAATTAATTAAAAGAATAATTACATTGAGCACTTCTTCAGCAGCAGGTCTTCTGACTTCCTTTAAAAACATCTGATTCTTTGTCTTGATTGAACGACCACCTATTGTTGATACTGGATATTTAATCTGAGTAGCTGACACACAAATGTACTGTCTGGTTCATCTGTATCTAGTTGAATCAAATATTCTTTATCAATTAAACATTTGAGAAGTGGCTTGTTCGTCGAGTCTTTGTCTTCGTAGTTCTTCTTCATAAGTGGAATCTTCTGATAATTAAAGTATTAAAACTTTATACCTTCTGGAATTCTGGACGTGCTTCATACGGATTCCTTCAATAGTGCTTGCTATTTACTTTCTTTCTTATCAGAGTTGAGTTTATACTCTTAAATACAAATAGACTTAACATATGCCTTTCAATCTCCCCCTATTTGTTTGTTAACATAACATGCAAATTACGGAGAGGATAACCCAACTAACTGATAAGACAAAGGATTAAACATGAATTGTAAATAGCAAAAAGTTTCTGGTATTTAATTAAACATTGACCAGAATTCAAACAAGTACATTAGATTACACAAGGATGTTCTTTCTGAACATATATAACAAATTCCTTATCAAATCTAAAGATCAACTTCTCCTTCTTCTATATCTGAACTGTGAAGGATAGGAGTTGACGGTTCTTCTCTAGTTGGCGCTTCAGATGTAGTGGATTCACCACGCTTCTTACGTTCCCTTGCCAGAGCCAGTTGATGTAACACTTCCATTTCCATAGGGTCTTCACGGAATTCTGATGGCTGAGCTTTTGTAACATTCTTCATCCTCCGGAAATATTGAGAAATATTCCTTCGGGTGCAGTAAGCTAGAATCACATCATCAGCATCAGACTTGGCTTTAGAAGCGAAGCCCTTGGTTCGAAGTAGAGTGGATGCTAGAGCCAGCTGCTTAGCAGGGTACTTTGGCAAAACTTCTTCATTTAGATAGAAAGTGCTTAAGAGCTCCTTGTGAACGAACTTCACACAGTATGGATTTTTGACAACCTGTGGACTGTTGAAGACATCACAATCCAACAATTTGTCACGAAGGAGTTCGTTCAGGTTGGAGCAGCGCTTTACTTTGTTGCGAAGTACCTAGAGCTCGGATACAGAGAATGATTTGAGAAATCCAACAGACAATCTGAAAGAACCATTCCTATGTGTATATACAATCAGCTCCCACTCTTCTAGCAATCCCTTAACTGCCACAGTTAAGTATTCCAATTCTAAAGCAAAGGCATGCATGAAAACATCCTCGTCAGGGTTTACCTCTCGAAGATCGTAGATCAGAGATAAGAACTTTCTGTCATTGAAAGGCTCCCTTTGAGGTCCATTGAAAATCCTCTTTGCAATGTCCCAGCTTTTTCCGACTTTCCTTTTTATATCAAGATTTTTCTGCTTGCACGCAGCATCATAGATTTTTGGCTTTTCAATCTTGATTTGATCCTCAATGATCAGCTTGTCCTCTAGAAGCTTTTGGTAATCACGAAGCTTACGCTTCCTAGCTTCATTCTCAGCTTTAAACTTCCGGACATTTTCTTCATGTTCTAAGTCAACAGGTTCTTCATCTTGGAACAAGTAGCTCTCCTCAAATTTGCCTTCTTATTTTGCTTGACGGTAAGTAGCATCGAAGACGTCATCATCATCCATGTCTTTCAGATAAACATCATAATTGTCAGAATTGAAGACATTATCAGACTGATGTAACGGCTCTTTGCCTTTTGACTTTTCAGAATTGTCAGGAGCAGATTCAGAAGTATTGCCTTTGTTGCTTTGATTTGAGCTATTTCCCCTATCATCCCTGTCACCTTTATCTCTATTCTCTCCCTTAGTTGAGGGATCCTCTCTGGAGGTATCAGCATCTGACTTTGAGTTCCTGAGGAGTTGATCAAGTTTACTGTCAATCGCATCAAATTTTGCCATATAAAGAGCATGGTTAGATCTCATCTCGACAGTCAACTCATGAATATCTTCCTTAAGGTCATCTCTGGAAGAACTGGATGGCCTCTCATCAGCTTTCTTCTCTAGGGTCACCAACTGTGCACCCTTTAGTTTTTCATTCTCAGCAATCATCCGGGCTAATTCAGCTTTCAGCTTAGCCATTTGTTCCTCAAACAGAGCCAGGTCAGTGTGTGCACTCACCTCACGTACACTCAGAGTTGTTTCACTAGCCTCACGTGCATGTGTATCGCTCGGTGTTTGCCTTTCATCACTCATTGTTTGCACTCTTCCAGCTGTACCTGTATAAACTACCAATGTCCCCTAAGATGGGTGCAAAGGTAGTGGAGGAACAAATTGTCCTCCAAATGCCTGCGAGGGCAGATTTACTTGCACGCTGCCAAGTACCTCCTGATCATAAAAGAAAGTGTGATCAACAAAGTTTTCATACATAACAACTTGGTTTTGAAAATCTGTGCACTCAATAAACATAGTAACCTGTGTATCTGTTTGGTCTTGCACTAGCGTGAGTGCTAGCGCAGTGCTCGACTCTGTACAGGGTACCATGGCAAGGCGGTCAACTTCAATGGCATCATCCTGTTGAGAGAATGAGTTCAGAGACTGTTTCATTGCCTGATCTAGGTCCAAGCCTTTTTGGGAAGGCAAGGATGAGGTTGCAGATGTCTCTAGGGCTTCCAATCTTGGTTTCTTAAAGGAAGACAGAGCTGCGGGTTGACCTATCAAACTGCTTGAACTGCTCTTTCTGGCAATTTTACGAACGGGTTGAGAAGTAGTGTTGATTGATGTGTTTGTAGAAGAGAGAGTTGGATGAATGAAGTCATCAGCTTGGTTATGAACCTGTGTGTTGTCAAGTTCATTGCTGGTAGTCTGGAAAACAAAATCGAGGTCACAAACAAAATCTGACGCATCAACATTAAAATTAGATGAGAAGTCAGAAAGTACCTGAGCTACCTGTAAGTCTTGTCGAAAGGACTGCAACTCTGGATTGGATGTTGAGTCAGCAGGTAGTGGTTGAGAGGTTGATTGTGTTTGTGGTATATAGTGAGTGTGTTTTTGTGCTAGTGGTTTAGTTGAAGACGGTAGAGTTTCGAAGAAGTTGTATTCCTGAGGTTCGTCTTCAAATGAATGTGAAGAATGTGTTTGATGTAGAGGGGAATGATGTGGTGATTGGTATTGTTTTGGTTGGTGTGGTGATTGGTGTTGTTCTGGTTGTTGTATTTGAAGTGGTTCTGGTTGTGGTTGAGGTTGTTCCTGTTGTTCCGGTTGATCTTGTTGTTGTTGTTGTTGAGGTTGAGCCACTTGAAACTGGTGCAGTTGTGGCTGAGCATTGAACTGCTCCAACAAGTATGGAGTCATGACAAGTGGAATATTCTCATATTTTCTCTTGTTGGTCAATGCCTTCATTAGCTTGGTACAGACACGCTGAGTTGGTGCAATTGGAGAATTGAAATAAGAATTCTTCTCAGCGTCTGTCATCTTATCATTCAAAAACAACATTAAGAACTGAGGGTAAAAATAGACAACCCTGGCATTCTGCACAAGTTATCGTTAGTAGAACCAAATATAATATCATCAACATATACTTGAACAAATATCATATTATTATCATGCAATTTGTAAAAGAGAGTTTTGTCTATGACGCCTCTAGTAAAATTGTTTTCAATTAAAAACTCAGAGAGGGTGTCATACCATGTCCTTGGTGACTACTTGAGCCCATAGACAGCTTTGAATAGGAAGTACACAAAATCAACAAACTCTGGATTTTCAAAGCCAGGGGGCTGTTCCAGATATACTTCTTCTTCTAGCTTTCCATTCAGAAATGCACTTTTCACATCCATCTGATAAACCTTGAAGTTGGAGTGTGCAGCAAATGCAAGAAATATTCTGATGGCTTCAAGACGAGCAACTGGAGCATAGGTTTCATCGTAATCCATTCCTTCCTCCTGAGAATAACCTTTTGCGACCAGTCTGGCTTTGTTTCTCACAACAACGCCATCACCATCTAACTTATTACGGAAGACCCATCTAGTTCCAATTGTAGACTTTCCCTTTGTTCTTGGAACAAGGGCCCAGACTTCTTGTCTCTAAAATTGATTGAGTTCTTCTTGCATGGAAAGAACCCAATAAAGATCAGCAAGTGCTTCATCCACTTTCTTTCGTTCTAATTGTGATAGAAAACCAGAGAATAGACATTCATTTGTCGTAGCACTTCTAGTCCTTACACCAACATCAGGATCACCAATTATAAGATCAAAGGGATGATCTCTGCTCCGAATCCTTTCCCTTGGAAGTTGTGTCCTTGATGATTCAGCTGTATTGTCAGTAAGCTGATGTGTATGACTAGTTGATCCACCAGCTCCCCCTGAGTTGTTGCCAGGTTGACTTGATGATCCACCACTAGCATCAGTGGAATCTCCAGCATTATTGCCATTTCCTCCACCATTGCCTGGATCATTATCATTGTTGTCATCACCTGTTGCAACCTCAGGTGGCACATCATCATCTGAATCAGAATCTGGATAGTTGTCAAACTTCAGAGATTCAGATGGATCAGCAGATTGTAGACATGGAAGTTTAGTGTCATCAAATGTAACATTGACACTAACTTTCACTGACAGAGTATCAATTACAAAAACTCTATAAGCATTATTAGTATAACCAACAAAAATTGCTTCAGATGCCTTTGGCTCAAACTTGTTCAGGTTCTCTTCTCCATCCTTGAGAACATAACACTTGGCTCCAAAGACATGAAGGTGTTTGACATATGGTTTCTTGTTGTTATACAGCTGAAATGGAGTTCTCTTATGATCCTTTTTGATCAAAGTTCTATTCAGGGTATAGCAGGCAGTAGTCACAGCTTCAGCCCAAAAGTACAGTGGAAGCTTTACTTCAGCAATCATAGTCCTTGCAGCTTCAATCAATGTACATTCTTTCTTTCGACGACTCCATTATGTTGAGGAGTCCTTGGTGCTGAATACTGCCTTCTAATTCCCTTTTCAGAGTAAAAGTTGATTAGAGTTTGATTCTTGAATTCTGTGCCATTGTCTGACCTTACTGCTTTCACTGGCACACCCTTATCTAATTCAACTTGCTTTATATGATCAATAACTGCCATCGGAGTTTCATCCTTAGAAGTAAGGAAGTAAACCCAAGTAAATTTCGAGAAGTCATCCACAATGACTAAGGCATATCTTCCTCCATCAATTGATATAACATTCACGGGGCCAAAGAAATCCATATGCAGTAAATGAAGTGGATCTGTAATGGTATTGATGGTTTTGCCTTTGTGAGATGCTCTCTTTGCTTTTCCTTTCTGACAAGCTTCACAGAGATCATCAGTTGAAAATTCCAGGGAAGGCAACCCTCTCACTAGATCTCTCTTGACTAGAGAGTTCATGGTTTTGAAGTTGAGATGTGAGAGCTTCTTGTGCCATAACCAACTATCTTCAGCAGATGCTTTGGCGTAGAAACAGTGAACTTCGTTTCCTGGTCTTGAAGACAAATCAGCTACGAATATATTGCCTTTCCTTATGCCACATAGTGAAGGACGCTTATCCTTGATATGTTTAATGATACATATCTCTTTTTCAAAATGAACATAATATCCCTTGTCACAAAACTGACTGACACTCAGGAGATTATGTTGAAGTCCTTCAACTATGGCAATGTCTTCTATGATGATCCTTCCAATTTTGTACTTGCCATATCCCACCGTACGACCTTTTCTATTATCAGCAAAACTGACTGTTGAGCCAGCTCCTTCTCTTATGTCTTCCAGCAGGGATCTTGTGCCAGTCATGTGCATTGACGCTCCACTGTCAAGCACCCAAGTAACTCGTACAGTTCCACTGGCACCCTACAAAAGACATACTGATTAAACCTTCTTTGGGACCCACACTCGATTTGGTCCAGCAAACTTAAAGAATTGATTTCTATCTGGTAATACAACAGAGCCTCTTGGACTGATACTTGGCTCACTCTTGACTGAACTTACTTCCTTAACAACAGCCTTATAAACCTTGGTTTTAGGCTTTGGAACATAAGTCTCCTTCCTAACACGAGGAGGACTAGCAGTCTTTGATCTAGCATGCTTATTGTTTGTGTGTTGTCTAGGTGATGTGTTTTCATTTTTAGCATGCAAATTTCTAAAATAGGCAGACATTGTATTGAAAGCACAAAGCATACAGTTATCAACACCACAAGATTTATGACATGCATAAAAAATAGGAGCAACAGGCATATCAGTCATAGTAGTAGAAACATCAATAGATTCTACTCTAACATTGTTGACAGATTTAAAGTTCTCAGTAGAATGACATCTATTATCTCTATTCTTACTGTTCACAAAATTATTAGGCTTGTTGAATTTAGTTCTCTCAGAGTTGACACCTAAACCAGCTTTAGGCAACCTAACATTGCCTTTCACTTTGATTGGTTTCAGTGATGTCAGGATCTCATCTCTCTTCTCATTACTCTCTTTCATTTTAAGGTCTTCCTGTTTGAGTTCATATTTAATGACAACAGGATTTTCTAACAGAGGTTCAGCTTCTGAGGATTTAAACAAAAGTTGAGGGGAATCTTTCAAAACAAAAGGAATTCCTCTCTCCTCAGCACTCTTCCTAAAAGGAGTAATGTTACTAGCCTTACCTACAGATTTGTTATAGTCAAAACCTATTCCAACAGTTCTCTTGATCTCTTGTTTATCATTAAGCTCTTTGACTATAGTGGAAGCATCCTTAAAGGCTTTACATTTCATTTTCTCTTCGTCTAGCTGAAGTCTTAAGGCAATCTCTCCTTTCTCTAGAAGTTTGACTTTAGCACATTGTAATCCTAAATCCATAGTCAGTTGTTCAATTTTAGGATTCAATACGTTCATCTCATTCATCTTATAAGCATGAATATCTAAGACTAACACATTAATTTTAAGATTGGCAGCTTTCAACTTTTTAATAGCATCATCTCTTTCAAGTCCTAATTGCATAAAAAGTTTGGGGCATGTAGGATCTACCTGAAAGCTTCCAGCAGGAGGAGGTGAAGATGATCCAGCATTAGCCATAAGAGCAACATTCCCAATCTGCTCTTCTTCATCACTGTCTGTATCATCCCAGCTTTTCCCTTCTGCCAGATATGATTTGCTCTTGAAGCTTTGACCTCCAGAAGTACCCTGATGCTTTCTCACTAAGGCATCATACTTCTGCTTCAGCTCATCGTACGAATCTTTTCTCTTTCCTTGAACCTTGGGTTGTTTGCATTCAGTTGCAAAGTGTCCTAGTTCACCACAGTTAAAGCATTTGAACTTTCTTCTGTCCACCATCCCAGTCTTATATCCTCCTTGACTTGTAGAAGATGAGTAACCTCCTTTTTGAAACCTGTTGACAGTAGGTTTGTACTTGTAGGAGGGGTTCTTCCGGAATCTCATGTTTCCAAACTTCTTGGCAAACAGTGATAGAGATTGATCTTCTAACAATTCTAATTCTTCCATTGTATAGAACTCTTCGTCACCATTGGAAGAAGCAGTCTGACCCATCTCAGGTACAACAAATTCCTGAGTGGTCTTAGAAGGAACAACAACATCCTTCTTTTCTTCCGGTACAGGTGATTCAACAACTAGAGCTCTCGAGTGGTTCTGTGTTTTACCCCAGCCATATCTCTGCTTACTTTGAACTTGCTCGAGTTCAAGAGTTTCAAAACTCCGTGGAGTCTTTCCAGAGAAATCTCATTCAAATCTCTGCTTTCCCTGATTGCAGTGATTCTGTGTTCCAGATGTTCAGGAAGGGTTAAGAGAAACTTCATGTTGACCTCTTTCTTGTCATAGTATTTCCCATTCAGATTTAAATTATTTATCAAATTATTAAGTCTGATAAACACTTCTGAAATCCCTTCACCAGGATTGGAACCAAACTGTTCATACTGAGCCATTAGTATCTCTTCCATGTTCTCTCTTACTTCTTCTGAGCCTTCGTTGATAATCTCTAACGTATCCCAGATTTTCTTTGCATTCGTACAATTTACAACCGCATTGTACATGACCGGATCTAGAGATTCAACCAAAATCAGTTGAAGAGCGTCATCTAAGTTCATCTGTTCACTCTCTTCATCTGTGTACTCATGAAGTTCTTTCGGAATAGTCTAATGAGGTATTAACACACCATCTTCTTCGTGTGCTAATATGACTTTCATCGGAGTAGAAACACCCTTGTTTAATTTCTCGATATATTTTCTGTTCGCAATGAGGAGGAATAGTAACATGTGCCTCTTCCATAGGCCAAAGTGTTCCTTGCTGAATGGTGGGATTTTAATGCTACTGATCTTTTGTGTACTCATGTTTAAGGATTTAAAGTGAATAGTGTTTGGATGAGATTTGGATTTTTGAAAGAAAAATATTTTAAATCAGAATTAATTTTTGGAATAAAAATAATTCGAATAAAAAATATTTGGACGTTACAGAGTGTGTATAGGATCTGATACGGAAAATGGTATCAACCTCGCTCTGATACCAATTGTTAGGTCCAGATACGATTGTAGAAGAGGGGGTTGAATACAATCGTCACAAAATAATCGCGGCGGAATAATCTGACTGGAGTATAACTTGTTAATTCGATTTAAATTAATTAATATAACAATTTTTAAGTCGTTATATAATTAATATGGTTTGTTTTAATGTCCACTAGTTCGTAGAATAAATTTGACAGGAAGTATTCTAACTTAGCGGATTAAAACAACCGAGTGATCAAAGCACAGAAACCTGTGGATATAACAATAGCAAGTTACTAACAACTTGAAAGTTTACAATGCAATGAACAAGAACAAATGAAGAGGTTGAAGCCATATTTATAGGCAAAACTTGAACTAGTATGACAAAGCTAGGCATGACAATCCTAGGAAGTGTTATGACAAACTAACAAAGTGTTATGACAATTACATGAGAAGGTATGACAATTTATGACATTGTCATGGCACAAAAGGGAAGGTATGACAAACACAACCATTGTCATACTCTAATAAATTCGGTATGACAATCTGTTGAACAAGGCATGACAATCAAACTTGGTGCCTAAGCTAGAAACGGTATGACAAACGAGTGGATTGTCATACCTTATGATTTCGGTATGACAATTACCATTGTCATGCCGTCTGACTTAAGCACATGTCATGGTGCGGTATGACAATCCATTTGATTATCATACCGTGCCCAAAAACAATATTAAATAGAATTTTCTTAATATAATTAATCCAATAATTATTCACTTAATTATATTAATTACATAAATTCATAAATTAAATTAATTCAAGTGTGAATCAATTTAATAAATAAATTACATAACTTATATAATTATTTGGAGATGTGAATTAATTAAAAGAATAATTATATTGAGCACTTCTTCAGCAGCAGGTCTTCTGACTTCTTTTAAAAACATCTGATTCTTTGTCTTGATTGAACGACCACCTATTGTTGATGCTGAATATTTAATCTGAGTAGCTGACACACAAATGTACTGTCTGGTTCATCTGTATCTAGCTGAATCAAATATTCTTTATCAATTAAACATTTGAGAAGTGGCTTGTTCATCGAGTCTATGTCTTCGTAGTTCTTCTTTATAAGTAGAAATAGTTTGGAATCTTCTGAATAAATAAAGTATTAAAACTTTATACCTTCTAGACTTCTGGACATGCTACAAAATATTATTTGTACACTGAGGCTTGAACATATTAATGAACTTCTTTCAATGGTGTGTAGCAGCATCCTGAAATTCTTCAAACATATGATTTTAATAAATCATTTGACGTTCTTCGTACGGATTCCTTCAATAGTGCTTGCTATTTACTTTCTTTCTTATCAGAGTTGAGTTTATACTCTTATATACAAATAGGCTTAACCTATGCCTTTCAGCTAGGGATTGAGATGGTCACCTGTATAAGCTGCGCGTAAGAGTAATGCCAGGCGAGACTGCCAGGGAGATGTTTGTAAGACCAGTTATGGTTAGAATTGTTCTATTTCAGTTTAGTTGTATAATATATTTATTTATTCGTTATCAGTTACTCTTCTTATCGAGGATTAACTGATAATGTAGTTTAAGTTGTAATAAGATTTGAAGTTTTTGTTTCTGATTTCAATGCTGTAACCTATTTGCGATCCTATTTTTAGGGGGTCATATTGATTTTGATTTAAATCTCTATTATAATTTTCAGGTTTTGAAATATATATTTTACCTTTTTCCGCAAAATACAGGTTTCTAAATGATTTTTCTGTTAGTGGCATCAAATCCTGACCCCCGGATTTGAGGGCTGTCAGAGCAAGGAGGGGCCTGAAGGGCTCGACAAGACAAACTCTTTGTTTGTCTTGCTGAGTTCAATAAGATGTAAATTTAAATTAATTATTAATTCAATTTTTTTCACCTTTATTTAAGTCAATTGCATAAATTCATGAATTAAATTAATTCAAGGGTGAATTGATTTAAAAAATGAATTACACAACCAATATAATTATTTCGAGAAGTGAAATAATAATCCAATAATTGTTTATACTCCTTTCTACTGCAGCAGATCCTTCTGTCTGCTTCATCTGAGTAGCTGACACACAAATGGTAGCTGACACACAAATGTAGTGTCTGCTTCATCTGTATCTAGCTGAATCAAATATTTTTCATCAATTAAACAATTAAGCTGTGGCCTGTTCATCGAGTCTTCGTCTTAAAAGTCCTTCTTCATAAGTAGTATTAAATTGGAATCTCTTTAATAAATAAAGTATTGAAACTTTATACCTTCTGAACTCCTGGACATGCTACAAAAGATTATTTGTACACTGAGGCCTGAACCTATTAATGAACTTGTTTCAGTGGTGTGCATCAGCATCCTGGAATTCTTATAACACATAATTCTAATAAATTACTTGACGTTCTTCGTACGGATTCTGGTCAACAGTACTTGCTATTTACCTTGATTTCTTATCTGAGTTGAGTTGTCACCTCCTTAATACAAATAGGCTGAATATATGCCTTTCAGGTTTCGTAATTCCTTGTCCTTGATAGGCTCATTGGATGACCACGACCTTGGTTGTGGACTTATCTCCAAGAGACCTAATTCTAATCAATTAGGTGTAACATCGTAGAACTATGTATGGATTGATCCCTACAAATAGAGGGTATGTAGGCACCTTAAAGGGATTGAAAGGAGAGCCAGGATGCAACCTACAATCCCTAAACACAACGACCACCACACTCCGGCAGCAAAACCTCATAGATCCTTATTCGGTCCACGAACCTCATCTTTGTTGATTAAAAAATTCCTCCATCAAGAAATTGGTGCTATAAGTCGGGATTATGGATCTTTATCTTAAGAGGAAGAGATGCCACACGACGAGGGTTTGTACGTAGAGATGGAGCGTTTTTCGGCATAGTGATGGCTAGGAAGCAAGAGATGATGAGACCTTCATATAGATGAAGTCTTCACTAAGAGTTTTGGGGGAAGATGATTTTTGTTGGTCCTTGAATGTATTGCAGAACGGGGGGGTTGGGGTTTGAAAGCAATACTGATAATTTTAAATATTTGAGCTTCAGTTGTAGACTTTACAGGTGTGCTACAAAAACAGCTTTCTGCAGCATCCCTGATATTTGAACATCTTTATCTGCCACATGGTTGACTTGATTAATGATCAAATCCAATCTCAAATTCTCCGATGACGATGACATATTGACACCAGAACTTGCTGTCAAACAATAATTGGGATGACAGTGGCTTCTTGAGTATGCTTCTGAGTGGAACACCAGTTCTGCTGTCATGCGAGCGGAAACTTGCTGTCTGCGGAGCTTTAGCCAATGTTGCTGTCAGATACAGGCTTGTTGTCGTGATCTTTCAATTGTCTGTCTTGTGTAGCATTGCTGTCAATAATCTGACAATAGCAGTCCTTCATTCTTCTTGTCATTCCTATGCGTCTTGGGGCATGAACAATATAATCGAACCTCTTCCAAGCATACGTATATTACAATTTACATTAATGAAAAAGACACTGCAAAGACATACTCTGGCTATGACAGTATGTTCTCCTTAGATAAATCTAAGTACATAAAAAAAGTTAAGTTGACTGCAGTCTATAACCCAAAAATCCCAATAATCTCCCCCCAATATGTTTTTATGGACAATAACAACAAATTTACAATCTAATCATGATGTCAACTTAACAAACATAGATCATAACAGTTAAAACTTTACTTCTGAAAAATGTCAAGGGGTACTGAATCATTTGATCATGAGATATAGCAATTGATCAAACAAATGATACAGTAGATATTGAAATATGCTTCTTTAGAATAAGCAGATAGGAAAAATTTGTACTTAGCTCATTTTCGAGCCAACCTTTCTTCTTTAACTTTATGTTCTTCTCTCTTCAGTTCATCAACTAGGAGATTGAGATCAGCAACCAAAGCAGCTTCTTCTGGAGTTTCTACAAAGTCTTCAATTTCTTCAATTCTTAGCATAAGAGCATGAGAACCGAATTGTCTTGCTCCATCAATATTGAACTATAGTACTTGTCCACTGTTACAGCATCTGAATTCCATTTCATTTCGATTCATTCGGAATTTCCTTCCAAGAACACCATACAAGGTTTCTCCTCTTTTCTCATCCTGCCTTGGATCTTCATTCACTCTTCTTTCCAGAATAGTTTCACATTCTTCATCAAACTGAGTTTCTAGATTGTTCAATGACGCAATCACTCTAATATACATTTCTTTCAAAACAATAGTCTTCAATTTTGATAGACTTTTGATATGGTCTGTTGATCAGAGTCCTTGTACCTCAAAGGATTATCAAGAACATGAGAAATATAATATGGTCTCATTGAGTGATCTCTATTCAATACTCTGTAAAGATTCAATAGTTTCTCTCTTTGTTCTTGATAGCTGGAGGGAGTGTGTTGACAACTTTGAGTTTCAGGTGGATTTCTCTGTGGGGGTTGACGAGGTTGATCATCCTCATCATCAGCGGTCAAATCAATGACTTCTTCTGGTGCATCACCACCTTGATTTTTTTCTTTAGGATTGAGATAGTCTGAGTCATCATGCACTAACAAATTTCCATACGTTTCGTCAAACTCCTTTTTCCTTAGAGTATGATATTTAAGAATTGGCTCCATTGTCTGCATTGATACAGACGGATCATCCATTAGAATATTAATCAATATTTCCAGCTCGAAGAATTAAATTGATTGAGTGTCTACTTCTCTCTGATTTTTTAAGTCTTTGTCAAAGACTGTTTGACTTATGTGACCTTGAAAAGCGGGATGATAAAACCTGTATGACTTGACATTTTCTTTCTCATCATAGTCAGCTCCAGCATCAATGACTCGTTCCAATAGGAATTTTTTCAGTACACCAAAACTGTATTCTTCAGCCTTTTGAATTGGTGTTACATTAGTTTTGTTGTAAAAGTTCTTTGTGAGAACGTTAGCAAGATGCTTAGTCCTTGACCACATCCGTGATGTCCACCTTACTTCTTTTTCTCAAGGAATTCTTCAAAGGCTTTCCTTCTACTCATCTAAGCATACCTAACGGTAGATATGACGATGTTTTCAATTTCCGTTAGAATAACTTCATTGAATACATTAGGGTCGACAGTAGTTTCTGTTTCCACATGAGCCTCTTGATGACAGCAGTGTCAATCTCCATAGGAACAGCTTCACGAATATAAGTTTCACCAGTTGTGACAACAGCTTCATTGACAGTAGTCTCTCTTTCAACGACAGTAGCTTCGCTGATAGATGTGTTGACAGTAGTTTTTGTGACAGCATCTTCAGTTTCCATATGAACTCTTTCATCGACATTAGTGACATTGACAATAGTCTCCATGACAGTATCTTCTATCCGCTTACAGTGGTTTCACTGACAGAAAATTCTGGTTCATTGACAGTAGTTTCAGCTACTGAAGCATTGACAATAGCTTCTGCTTCACTTACATTTTCTCTAACTGACTCACCAACTTCTTGTCCCACTACTACAGCTTTCTGAACAACTTTATCAAAAGCTAAGTAGATTAGGCTTCTACCTCTTTCACTTCTAGCAGCATTTGGCTTGACTTATCCATCTTTTCACGAGTCTGTCTTGTGATCTATCTCTTTGAACAATGATGGAATGAAGTTTCTGCACAGCTGCAATTATTTCTGCATTAATGGGAGAAGCAAGAATTTGCTTTAGAACATACTTAAGGCAAGGCAAGCCCATTCTTGTCTCATTGAAGTTAATAGCAATAAACTTGTCTGAGTTTTCCGACTTCATCCTGTAGTTGACAGTGAAAGGATTCAAGTGAATTTCTGGAGCTTTCTCATTGATGACATGCATGAGAGTGATTCTCAATATTTTATTAACTGGGATCTCCTTCTTCTTCATAGTAGAAAGATTAGCAAACAAAACAATGGCTGGCTGAAATTGAAGACATTTCATTGTGACATCCAATGTATGTTGAGTCCTCAAGTAAACATATTCAAACCATCTATGGCTTTCTTTGACTTTGACACAGAAGTCTGCAACTTGTTCTCTTATTTTGTCATACTAGTTTATCAATCTCTTGCCAATTCTAGCTCTAGCATCGTGAATGAGCTTCTCAAACTGTTCATCCTGATGATGCATGACGCTTTCATTATTTCTTATCATGATGACAGAAGCTTGCTCCGAATTGAAATCTGTAGGAACAATGGGATCTTGGCCCTGCGTTTTATGATACTTATTAAAAGTTCGAACAGAATATTAACCTTAATCGCTACGGCGCAAGCGATTCAAATCCACGTCTTCTACTGTATTCCTTGATTCTCCTTGGACGAAGTGTGGCCTTCGATCTCCCAAGGTGTGCCTCTCCTTAAAGCTCCGAAAACCCAAAACCCTAGCTGTCTCCTTGAGAAAAACGTCTGCCTCTCTCTGACTCTAGGATTAATTCGTTTTGGTGTGTTTTTCAGCTTTAGGAGAACGAGAATATATATAGGCTACAGCAGGGATCATGGATCATTAGGTCAGGCCTTCTAATGACATTCCGGGCCAGGCCCAATGTCATTAAATATTAATTCTATCCACTAAAGAACTAATATTTGCACTACCTTTCCTAATTCCGTAAATTAATTATTTAATTCGGATCCCATATTAATTGCTCATAAATTCCCCATGTTTAAGATATCGCATGTCCATTAATTAAATTAATTTCTGACAATTAATTTAATTAATATCTTTTATCCTTGATCATCCACTCAACCTTATAATTATGCAAGAACAAATCTGCCTGCAGGACTAAAGCATAATTATCTTTATGAGCTTTCACGAGGACATCATCACCCGAATATATTTTTCGGACACGGTTTCCTTTTATAGTCAATATCCCACTCTGTATATAATGTCATTGCCCAATACATAAATTCGTAATTTAAAATAAATTACTTAATTTATGAGTCAAGGCATGTGCATTAAATACAAGTGTCAATCACTATATCCGGATTAAGAACTTAAGCATTAATAACATCATAGAATCTTAGTTCTTTATTGTCAGAATTAAAGAGACAATTATTCTACTATTTTGATCCCGTTCAATATACACAAAGTATATAAGTATTATTCAATAGTCAAGATAAACTATTTCCAAATAATACTTCAGCCATTCCAGTGGTTTGTCTAACACCACCTCGACTGTGAACCTTTATTATATTATATAAGGAGTCTGACAATCTAATCTTCTGCTATCCCATTTGATACTAGATTGTCTACAATATATAATATACAGACAATGTGAAAACATGCATTGAAGATTCTCAAATAATTGTTATATACTTCAAACGAATATTTCAGTATAACCCTAACAATCTCCCACTTATACTCAAGATATTCTTTGAGTATATCAGTGTCTATTACAAGCAATCCACTACCAACTATATATAACTATGTGACAAAGTATCTGACTCCTATCGCTTCCACGTGCTCCTGAAAAGCTTTAGCTGGTAAGCTCTTCGTGAAAGGATCTGCTCGGTTATCCTTTGATGCTATATCAGCCACAATGATATCTCCTCGCTTAACGAACTGTCGTATGAGGTGATACTTACGCTCTATGTGTTTCGCTGCCTTATAGGCCCGTGGTTCCTTGGTATTCGCCACAGCACCAGTGTTATCACAATAAATCGTGATTTGCTGTGGCAGATTAGGAACCACATCCAAATCCAGCAGGAAGTTTCGGAACCATATAGCCTCTTTGGCTGCCTCCGAGGCTGCCACATATTCGGCTTCCATGGTTGAGTCTGCGATGCATTTCTGCTTCACACTCCTCCATATTACGGCTCCACCTCCCAAAGTAAAAACACATCCCGAGGTGGACTTTCTCTTATCCTTATCCGTCTGGAAATCCGAATCGGTATATCCCAGAGGCAATAAATCAGAAGACTTGTAAACCAGCATATACTCCTTAGTCCTTCGCAGGTACTTGAGTATTGCTTTTACGGCACTCCAATGTTCCTGTCCTGGGTTTGACTGGTATCTGCTAACCATGCCTACGGCAAAGCAGATATGAGGCCTCGTACATAACATTGCATACATTAGGCTCCCACATGCCGAAGCATAAGGAATTGCCTTCATGTTCTCTATCTCCTTAGGTGTCGAAGGACACTGCCTCTTTGATAGAGTAACTCCATGTCTGAAGGGTAAATTACCCTTCTTGGAGTCCTGCATGTTAAAACGAGCTAATACGTCATCTATGTAGGGCTCCTGAGATAAAGCCAACATCCTTTTCTTGCGATCCCTTATAAGTTTGATCCCAAGGATGTATGCTGCTTCACCTAAGTCCTTCATTTCAAATTGTTTGAACAACCATGCCTTTATTGAAGACAACATCTTAACATTGTTTCCAATGAGTAAAATGTCATCAACATAAAGCACTAGAAAAACCACTGCATTTCCCTCACATCTCTTATACACGCATGCTTCGCTTGGACATTGATCAAATCCATATGACTGGACTGCCTGATCAAAGCGAATGTTCCAATACCTAGAAGCTTGTTTAAGTCCATAAATGGACCTCTTCAGCTTACAAACAAGATGCTTTTGGCCTTCTTTAATGAATCCCTCTGGTTGCTGCATATAGATGGTTTCCTCAAGATTTCCATTAAGGAAAGCTGTCTTGACATCCATTTGCGAAATCTCATAATCGAGATGAGCTGCTATAGATAAAAGAATACGGATTGACTTAAGCATGACTACTGGCGAAAAGGTTTCCTCATAATCGATACCTTCTTTCTGAGTATACCCTTTCGCAACAAGTCTTGCTTTCCAGGCTTTCACCTTTTTGTCTGATCCCCTCTTTTTCTTGTAGACCCACTTACATCCAATAGGTTTTACACCTTTGGGTGGTTCCACGAGCTCCCAGACCTGATTAGAATACATTGATTCCATCTCAGAATCCATTGCCTTTTGCCAAAGACTTGCATCTTTGTCCTGTATTGCCTCTTCGTATGTCCGGGGATCATCATCATGTTCACCAGAGACCAAGTCCGAAGACTCTCCCAAAAACATGAATCTGTCGGGCTGTCGAACAACCCTCCCACTACGACGAGGAACTGGTGCGGTATCAGTGACCGGTTGCACAGTCTGCTGTGGTTGTTCTACTTGTACTACAGGTTCATTATTCGTCCCTCCCACTAATTCCTCTAAAACGATACTACTCATGGGTTTGTGATTCATTATATAGTCTTCCACTAAGAATCTTGCATTGGTGCTAACAGTGACATCCCGATCCTTAAGACTATAAAATAAATAACCTTTTGTTCCCATGGGGTAGCCTACAAACAGCTTTACTTCTGTACGAGATTCTAGCTTAGTCGCGTTCTTGTTCAGCACATGTGCTGGACAACCCCATATCTGAATGTGTCTCAGACTCGGTTTGTCCCCGGTCCACAATTCTAAAGGGGTTTTAGGAACCGACTTAGAAGGTACTAAGTTCAGAAGATAAGCTGCTGTCTCTAAGGCATGTCCCCAAAAGGACTTGGGTAAATCCGAATAACTCATCATCGATCTAACACTCTCTAAAAGAGTCCGGTTCCTTCTCTCTGCTACACCGTTCTGCTGGGGTGTGCCTGGTGCAGTCAACTGGGATTCTATCCCATTCTCTGATAAATATTCCCTGAATTCCCCAAGCAAGTATTCGCCACCACGATCAGATCGTAGTGACTTGATACTTTTATTATGTCGCTTCTCCGTTTTAGCTTTGTACTCTTTGAATTTCTCAAAGCACTCAGACTTACGGTGCAACAAATAAACGTATCCATATCTAGAATAATCGTCAATAAAAGTGACGAAATACTCATAACCACCTCTTGCTTGGATATTCATAGGTCCACATAAATCAGAGTGAACCAATCCTAACACTTCTTTGGCTCTATTCCCCTTTGCCTTAAAAGGCCTTTTGGTCATTTTACCTTCCAAGCAGGATTCACAAACTGGAAATGGCTCCACTGCCAATGAGCCTAAAGGCCCGTCTACTACCAGTCTTTGAATCCTCCTCAAGTTAATATGACCTAATCTCAAGTGCCAAAGATATGTTTGGTTCAAACTAGAAGGTTCCTTTCTTTTATTAGAGGTAGAAGATGTGTTGTTCAATACCCTATGTTGTAGTTGCAGTGCGGGTTGACTAGGATTAATTATATACAAATTGTCTTGCAATGTACCAGAACATATAATCCGTTTATTCATCATAATAGAAACATTACGATCCAAACAAACATTATAACCATCCATAGCAAGTTTAGAAACCGAAATCAAATTCCTTCTAAAAGAAGGTACATAAAGACAATTGTTCAAAACCAAAATCCTATCAGAACCAAAAGATAAATGAATAAATCCTACTGCAACTACTGCTACTTTCGTAGCATCTCCCATGAACACGTAGATCTCACCATCTCTAAGCATTCTGGATTGCTAGAACCCCTGCATAGAGTTACAAACATGATCAGTGGCTCCAGTATCTACACACCAAGTGCTCGTAGATATAGCCGCTATAAATGTTTCTGTAACTAGAGAAAAAGACATACCAGTATTGTTTGACTTCTTAGGAAGAAGACAATCCTTTTTCCAGTGACCCGACTGCTTGCACCGGTAGCACTTCCCCTTAGGCTTTTTCACACCACCTTGAACCCCCACTGCCTTCACAGCTTGCTGTGTCTGAGCCTTTTTCTTCTTCTTATTGCCTTTCGGCTTAGAGGAAGAACCTTTCTCAGCCACATTAACTTGAACACTCTGGCGAAATAATCCTTCAGCTGCCTAAAGTTCTGTCAGCAGTTCCGCAAGACTATACTGCCTCTTGTTCATGTTGTAATTCAAGCGGAACTGCTCAAAACTCTTGGGCAAACTCATAAGGACAATGTCAATCTGGGTTTCCCCGTCAAGCTCTGCACCAAGGATCTCTATCTCATTCAGATGTGACATCATCTTGAGAACATGATCCCTTACAGGTGTACCTTCAGCCATCTGAGTGTTCATTAAAGCCTTCATGGCTACTTGCCTAGCAGCCCAATTCTGATCTCCAAAAAGTTCCTTGAGATTAAAGAGCATATCCGAAGCAGTGGCCATAGCCTGATGCTGATGCTGCAAAACACCCGACATTGCTGCCCGAATGTAACATCGCGACATCTCATTAGCCTTTGTCCACCGCTTATAATACTCTTTCTCCTCATCAGGAGCATCAGCAGCGGGCTGCTCAGGCTTGGGTTCATAAGTGCAAAACTTGTACTCCTCAGCAGTCAACACAATGTCCAAATTACGTTTCCATTAAATATAGTTAGGTCCGGTAAGTTTGTTATCCTTAAGTATGGTGAACAGTGGATTAAACCCCATTATATCCTGAGAATCATGCATGAAAAAATCACATTACACATAAAGAAGGGTGCATAAAAAATTAAGTCCTACTGGTTCCTCTAACAATTATTAAAATTAAATGCACTAACGTTTAAACACCATAAGTTTCTGGTACGTCACGATGGGTGACATGTATACCACCTAAATTTGTTTAAACGTTACTTCGGTCCTATTACTAAACAATAAGCCACGTTAGGATGGTCTATATTATTTTTCATAGCTAAGTGTATACCATCATCAAATCTTAAATTACCCGAAACCTATGGAACTTGGTACGCCACGATGGGCGGCATGTATACCTTCCAATATTTCTCAAATAGAATACTTCAATTCAATATTCGTGTCTGGTTTGACTTCTAGGCAGTGGAGGAGTCACATCGGTCTCACTTAATACCCATAAGCCTTAGAAATCGCCCCAAATCAGAGATAAAGAAAATTCTTATCTATTCGTATTAATTCAAGAAGTTTGTTCCAGTAATATCTATAACATTCTAGGCACCATAAATTACATGCCACGATGGGTGACGTATACATAATTTATATTCGCCTTATATGTTAAATTACATACAAACAATGATGGAGACCATGGGATTTAATACCATATTAACTCCCTCTCCCACTTAGAATTTACTTTGAGGATTTTAATCTAGATGCATCGCCCTATGTTATTTCTTCGAAGTCCACATGCATACTGTTGTGAGAGGAATTGATACAACACCCCCAGAACCGTGTAGCACAATTATAGGGATATCTACTACGACTACGAAAATCACGGCTAGCTCTTAGGGGCTACCGTTAACAGAAACTAAGAGAAACAAATGAGAAACAAGTGTGTTTAAGGGCTGAGCTTGCAAAGAACCAAACAACGAGGCCGGAATTATGGAATTCCGTCCTGCAATTGCCCGGAAATATCTGTCACAAAGGTTACACGTGCCTCTCTTTAGAGTGTAGAACTCGTGAAAATGATCCAAGTCCCTTTGCAAGGTGCCTACATACCCTATATTTATAGGGATCAAGCCCATGTAGTTCTCGATTTAGGACTCTGAAGAGATAAGCTCTTATCCCCTCTAGTTTAGGATAAAACAGCCTTCTTTCAGTAGTTATCCAGCGGTATCCCACTCCAAGTAGGTCACTTGAAGCCTTCATCTTCAACATATATCCGAATATTCTTGAATTATCTTCCCCGATTGTAATTATCTCCATAATGCACGTATTTATCTCTTAATTCGTAGATAAATAATAGCTGATACACTCCCAATATGTCTCCAATTCGTCCCCCTTGAAACAAGGAAGAAGAGTCCTGTTTGGAGTCTGCCTGCCATTCTGCCCAGGCGGCGGAAGCCCTGCCAGCGGCATCCCCTAGCTGCAGCCCCATAACTGCAAGCCAGGGTGCACTTAGCGGTAACCCCTAGCAGTGGTAACCCCTAAAGCGCCTTCAGGTGCAACCCCATTCTGATGGCAGTCTTCATTACGCTTCCAATGCAAGTCCATACACCTTCTTGTACACTTTCAATGATTCACCCAGCTATGGCGAAGCCCATTATCCTTAACCAAATGATTCCAATAAGCCCAAGTGAAGCCCAAATAATATGGTGGGCTATAAAATAGGCCCAGGAAGATTTTATGGCACAACAACTACCCCCCGGTTCCTTGAAGTATTGAATACGAGTGGAACCTAAGAACGGTAACCCTCAATCAACCAGCTGCAAGCCCTTAAATTATGTCAGAGATTAATCGTAAATTATTCCTAAGCTTACGTGGGCGTAGCCCGATGTAAGAAACAAGAAATAATTCAGATGTATTTCCCACACATAATTATGAAACCAATTATATTAATTCAGTACAACCATCGCAAGCCTTGAATATTTATTCCCAAAATAATAAAAATTATTTTCCACGAATATGTCCGAGCTTCCACAATTTTATTCCACCTTTCTAGTTTCCCGCTTGTGCCATGTCAGTTTGTGATAAGGCTGATCCCAATTATCTAGGGGTTTAATTTGAATTCAAATTAATTTAAAACCCAACTGAACTCCTAATAATGGGGCTAGTTGTAGAGTTCCAGCCAAACTCTCCCTCTTCACCTGCCTAGCTTCTCCTCGGGAAGCCGTGCATCATCAAGGCTATCTTCACGCCTTTCCAATCCAATCACGCCACCTGGCGCGTATGTCTCCCACTTACCACTACTATAAATTCATGCCTCCGAAGCCTTGTTTTACTTTTTACTTTTAACTCTCACATCTTCCCTCTTACACTTCTCTCACACTCGAAGCACTCCAGACGCTAGTTTACTCCTTCCGGCGACCCTTCGGCTTTTCTCCAACTTCCAACCAAAGGTATGTTTCTTGACCTCCGGCTTTCCTTTTCGTTACATTCATCCATGTTTGTGGCTAAATGCTTGTATGATCCATGCCTGTCTGCCTCTTTTTCTCTTGATTGTTCACCTCGGTATGCGTGCACACACCCACATTCGCCTTGCTCGATGTTACCATGCCCGATTAAACTGCTAATTTGCCCTTCATGCCAGTTATAGTTAAACATGTACACCCATTCTTTGAATATACACACACCACTGGTATTGACTCCCATTAGGCCCTGATTGTTTCCCAACTGGGTTATCGCCCTTGATGTTGTCGCATTACTTTGAGGCCATGATCGTAGCCCTAGATTGTAAACCCTAGGTTCCCAATTGCTTCCAGGAGGAACCCCTCCTTCACAATCGAACCCCCTTTTTGTGCCCTTTATCTGCTGTGAACGTATTGTTTGCGTGATTTGTCTGCTATACTTGTTTTGCTGGCATCTTAGGATTGTGATTGGGCGTTGATTGTTGTGGTTGAGATTAGGGTTAGGATTAGGCTTCCCGCTCCGGGTCCCTTGTTGGGCTTCCCGAAGAAGACGAACCGTCCTCCGTGGCCTGTGCTCCTTCCTGTGAGGGATGTAGTCCTCTTACACTTCAGGGCTCCAACTGAAGCCTTTTCATTCCTTCTTCACACCCGTAGGGCTCCACCCTTGCAGCCCAGTCTTCCGCAAACCCTTTCTCCTTCTCCCTTTTTGTTTTTCTTTCTTTCGACCTCTTCTCATCCTGTTGTGTCCTTTCGTTAATCCATCCTTTCCTATTGTAGATGTCTCAAGGATCCATGTCCTCACACTCTTCTCAGTCTGCCACCAGCAAGGCTCCCGTTGTCGCGGTTGACACGGGATCCTCCTTTAGCCAGGACCTTCAGCCTGCCCGGCCCAGTTTAGGGGTTAGCTCCAGAACCCGCTCCAGGCGCAGTTTGGTGGTGAAGGAGCTCAACTGGACCACCTCTGAGTCCAGTAAGGCGGATGGGACCTCGGGCCTCCCGCTGGACCCTGCTGCTGAAGCCCTCGAGGGGAACCCCGAGGAGGCTGCACGGGAGGCTAAAGCTTCCGTGGAGGTGATCGAGCCTCCAGCTGTAGTCCTAGCCTGCGAGCATATGGACTCCATCATGACTCCTGCTCGGCTGCAGTCCCGATTGGAGTCCTGCAACCCTGGCTGCACCTTGGGGATCCCGAAGCCAGGAGAGAGGTGTAACCGCTTTGACACCCTCAAGCCGGGCACTGGCTACCCCAAAGCTGTGCTTTCCGCCCAGTTCTTCAGGCTGGGTTTGTCTCTCCCCCTCCATCCTTTCATCCTGGAGGTCTTGGACTTCTATGAGGTCTCCCCCATGCAGCTCACCCTCAACTCCTACCGCATGGCGGTCTGCCTCTACATCCTCTATGACATCCACCATGGGGTGAGGATGTCTGCCTCGGAGTTGGGCTGGTTCTTCCAGCTGAAACTTACCGGCAGGACCCCAGGGTTCTTCTACCTCACTGCCTGGAACATCCATCATAAGAAGGGCATCAAGGGCAACCGCCAGTCGATGTCGGACTGGCAGAAGCTCTTCCTTTACTGCTATGACTGCCCAGTCTACAGGAAGGACTTCAATCTCTCCCCCAGTAAGCCAGCTTTTCCTTAATCCATTGTCTAGTTTAGCCCTTTAGGGTTCCCGTTTAGTTTCCTTATGCTTGTATTTGTTGTAGACATGCCAGTGCAGACTCCTCTGTCGGGGGAGTCCCTTGAGAGGGCCAAGCATGTGTTGGGGCTATCCACCGGGCTAGGTGATGGCTCCAGCCTGCTTACTCCAGAGAATCTGGAGAGGCTCGGTTTTTCCACTACGGTGGTAGATGCATCCCCCGTTGACGAGGGGGTGCAGGTGTGGAGGCGACGGGAAGTCCAGGTTTCCTCTTAGCTTGCACCTTTGAACTTATTTTCCTTATATGATATTTGCTTTATAGATTTCCTTCCTGCATGATTTATGATTTTTATGCCATCAGCTATGCTTGCATCTTCCCATATTTCCGTATATGTTTGGATATTATCTAATTGTTTCTCCTTGTTTCTTTCCACAGATATGGCTGCCAACATCCCCCGGTTTATCAAGCGTTCCACTAAGTACGAGGATCTGTTCAGGGAAGCCTCCGATTCTCAGGCTCCCCTTCCTACCAAGCCACTTTCCCAGCTCCCTTCTCCCTCTCTGGAGCAGAAGAAGACCTCCTCCGGGGGTCGCAAGCGGGACCCCTCCAAGACTGCTGAGGCGGGGTCTTCAGCTGAAGGCCGTACAAGCAAGAAGCCCAGGTTAACCCTGGCCCGCAGCTCTCCCGCTTCCTCCTCTTCTCAAAAGACTCAGCTCTTTCAGCGAATGCTCTCTGACCAGGTCCCCGAGGCTACCGTTCGGGAGTGGGACAGGCTTTCAATAGCCGAGGCCACCCGTGACAAGGTGGTGGCCAACGCTAAGAGCCTGTTCCTCGATCTGAATATGGGGGAGCATGTTGCTGACACAGCCCGGGTCAACGAGAAGATGAGGGCGGATTTGAAGCAGGCTAAGGCGGACCTGGCTTCCGCTGTCAAAGACAGAGATCTTGTGCGGAAGGCCAACCAGGAGCTGAAGGAGGCTGAAGCCAAAGTCCGTGAGGAGAGGAGGAAGGAGGACGCCGTGAGGCGTTCCTTGGAGGAGGAGACAGATGGCCTTGGGAAGATGGTGAAGAGGTTGGAGGGCCAGGTGAAGGAGTTGCAGGAGGCTGCCGTTGCTGCAAAGGCGACGAGGAAGGAGCGGGAGGCCGCCGTTTTTGAGGCAGGGGTTGCCGCAGGGGTCAAAGACTGCGTTAAGTCCGCTTATCGCTTCTTCCCTGATAATGATTGGGCCAAGCTGGGACCCGATGCTGCTCTCGCCCTTGAGGAGGCAAAAGTTGAAGATGCCACCAGCTCTGAGAAAGTCGAAGCCGGCGCCAAGGAAGTTCTTGGGGGTACTTCTGAGGGAGAAACTGCGGCTAAGGACCGACAGGAGGCTGAGAAGGCATCCCTTCCGGAACTTGATGTGGTGGCCCAGGTGGAGGCCTTAGTTGTGGCTCCCTCCCAGAACGCAATCTCCTCGGACGCCCTGGCAATCGATGAAGTCCCCAAGGCCTCCTCCTCTCCAGTTGCTTCTTAATCCTTCCTTCCCCGTGTTTGATTAAACTTTTATTTTCCGTCAACCCTGAATTTGTGCGTGGCGCTTGTCGTCACGAATTTGATATTTTTTCTGATGAGGGTGCGGGCACCTCAGAATGCTCCGCAAGATATTTCTGATATTGTAAAGGGCCTCCCCCTGTTGGTGTGGGGAGGAATTTCCCTTGCAATATTTTTGCTCTCTCTTTTTTTTTTTATATAACCGCTTTTACTCCTTCCTTGTTTTGCCTTGTATGACTTCTTCTATATTTCTTGTGATGTTGCATGTACTTGCCATCTAACCTTTCCATGCAGGTACGAAGAGCGAATACAGGGAGTATCCCCTACATACACTGTCATATTTCTAGGGGGTTATGACCCTTGGAACTTTGTTCTTCAAGGTCGTTTCCTTCCTTGCGGATGTATGCTGATGTATATGTTTGTGTTAGCTCCCCAATAGCGTATATAAAAGCACTTAGCCTTTCCTTGTAATAATCCATTTAAACACAGTTGAATCTGATCTCACATGTGTGAGAACCTAGGGACACCGTTGGACGTAAGCCTTAAAATGACCCCTAGGTGTAGGCCTTTAGAGTAGTCTCCAAGTATAAGTTCTGAGATAATCCATGAAGTGAGCTTTCTAGTAATCCCACCAAATTAGCCTTGTAATAACTCCACCAAGTAAGCCCTGTGAGCTTGGATAGGCTTTGAACTCGAAAGCCTCGATAAGTCTTCGGCCTCGAAGGCCTCAACGGGCTTTAAACCTTGAAGGGCTGCTGTAAGCCCAAAACCATGAAAGCTTGAAAAGCTTTTGCCTTGATAGGCTTGAAACCTTGAAAGCTTGAAAAGCTTTAGCCTTGAAAGCCTTGATAGGCTTGAAACCTTGAAAGCTTGAAAAGCTTTAGCCTTGAAAGCCTTGATAGGCTTGAAACCTTGAAAGCTTGAAAAGCTTTAGCCTTGAAAGCCTTGATAGGCTTGAAACCTTGAAAGCTTGAAAAGCTTTACTTCCCATCGGTGCAGCCAAGTTATCAAGTTGTGTTCACGAGTTTTAGTGTTTTCGATTCCCAAATTTATTTGAATTTTAAGCCAAATGAATAATGTTAATGATACGCCTACTACCCCCCGAGTTCTTTAGCATAATTTTAATTATGGTGGAGAACTAGATGCAATTGAAGCCCTAAATAATTTTTAAAGCATACATGAAGTATTCAATTAACAATCATGGTAAGCAAGCAAGCATATACAACATTTTTGTAACGGAAAGCTGCGAAATTTTATTGAATCACATGGTAAAAATTGACATAGCATAATATTGGGGGTGCAACGACACTACCCCCCGAGCGTCCTAGCAAATAAAGCAAATAGTAGCCTAATAATTCTCCTAAAAGAATGGCGATTACAACTAATAAATCGCTTTTATTTCCTGACCCTTAAGCCGAAGCCTACAGAAATACTACCCGGGTGAAGCTACTGGTACTACCTCTTTAAGTGTTGGGCGTTCCATGCCCGTGGTATGAGTCTTCCATCCATGTCTGTGAGGTGGTAGGTACCTTCCCAAAGCACTGTTTTGATGATATATGGGCCTTCCCACTTTGCACCGAAGGCCCCATGAGCGGGAACCCTCATGTTAGGCATCATTTTTCTGAGAACTAGGTCTCCCGTTTTGAGGGGTCGAGCCCTTACTTTCTTATCAAAATATTTACGGGTCCTCTGTTGATATGCAGCAAGTTTCAATTGAGCCGTATCTCGTGCTTCTTCAATCAGATCTAAGTAGAGCCTGTGGTTGACTTCATTATTCTCAGGGTCGTAGTTATCCCTTCGAAAAGATCCTGCTCCAACTTCTACGGGAACCATGGCTTCACACCCGTATGTTAGGGTGAACGGGGTTTCGCCGGTGGTAGATCTTGGAGTGGTATTGTAAGACCACAACACCATGGGAAGTTCCTCCGGCCAGCATCCCTTTTTCTCTTCTAGTTTGGCTTTCAGGGTGTGCTTAATAATTTTGTTTACGGCCTCTGTTTGACCGTTGCTCTGAGGGTGGCACACCGCGGAGAAGCCTTTCTTTATGCCAAGGTTTTCACAGAAATTCATCATTTCATTGCTGTCAAACTGTTTCCCATTGTCTGATATGAGCTTGTAGGGAACCCCGTATCGACAGACGATCGCGCGATAAACGAAGTCTACCAACTTCCTTGCAGTAATGGAAGCCAGGGGTTCAGCTTCAGCCCATTTAGTAAAGTAATCTACAGCCACGACTGCATATTTCACCCCTCCTTTCCCTTTTGGTAATTCACCAATCAGATCTATACCCCAAACAGCAAACGGCCAGGGGCTTGTCAGGGTCTTCAGGGGAACCGCGGGGCTCTTGTTTGTATTAGAGAACCTTTGGCAACTGTCACAGGCCTTGGCGAAGGCATGAGCATCCTTGTGGAGGGTAGGCCAGTAGTAACCTTGGCGGAGGACTTTGTGAGCGAGGGAGGCACCCCCCGAGTGATTCCTGCAGATTCCTTCATGCACCTCGCGCATAATGTATTCACATCTTACCCCAGCAACACACCTGAGGAGGGGCCGATTGAATCCCCTTTTGTAAAGGATTCCATCATAAATTACATACTGGGCTGCCTTGTACCTCAATTTCCTGGCCTCATCCTTGTCTGTAGGCAGGGTTCCGTTGGCTATGTATTCATGGATTGGGGTTGTCCATAGGTTAGTCTCATCAGCTTCAACATCCATGACTTCAATTTTGGGGATGCTAGGCTGATACTGGATTTCGAGGGGGATCACCCCGAGCATGTGTGCATCCCTCTGAGAGCCTAATTTGGCTAAGGCATCGGCATCTGCATTCTCAGACCTTGGTATTTGCTCTAGCTTGATTTCCCTGAATTTCCCAATTAGTTCCTGGGCATATCGCATATAGAGATCGGTGCGGGGACCCCTAGCTTGGAAGCCTCCTCGGATGTGCCAGACTACTAGCATAGAATCACTGTAAACATTCATATTTTCCACTCTCATCTCCAAGGCCAGCTTCAGGCCAGCTATTAGGGCTTCATACTCCGCGTCGTTGTTAGTGGCTTTAAAGTCGAAATGAATGGAGCTTTGCAGCTTATGGCCTTCCGGACTGACTAAGACAATGCCAGCCCCGACCCCATTTCCATTTACAGCCCCATCAACGTACAGGTTCCACCAAGGGGAACAATTCTCAGGTATGGCTGTGACATTCCCAAAATCCGGGGGTCTAGATTTGGTGCCACTAAAACAAAATCATTTAAAAACCTGTATTTTGCGGAAGAAGGTAAAACAGATATTTAAAAATCTGGAAATTTTAAAAGAGATTTAAATCAAAATCACTTTGACCCCCTAAAAATAGGATCGCTAATAGGTTACAGCATTAAAATCAGAAACCAAAACTTTAAATCTCATTACAACTTAAACTACATTATCAGCTAGACTTCGATATGAAGAATAACTGATAACCAAATAAATAAATCTATTATACAACTGAACTGAATAAATCAACTCTAACCAGAACTACTCTTGTAAACATCTCCCTGGCAATCTCGCCTAGCATCAATCTTACGCGCAGCTTATACAGGTGACATCTCAATCCCTAGCTGAAAGGGTTAGAAATAATAGCAAGAGTGAGCGAAAATGCTCAGCAAGATAATAAGAAAGGCAAGAGCCACAAGATATAATTTCTTTTGAATGAAATCAGAGTATTTGAAATAAAGCAAACTTTTGAAGTAAATCATAACAGTTGTAACTCAAAGATTAGCACAGCAACAACAAAGGAAGAATAAGCAACTAGAAGGCTCAACAATATATATATAAAATGCTTAAATGTAAAGCATTAATAAGTGCTATTTTTCTGGAAGTAAAGAGATAAGGAATAATAGTCGCTCATGGAAAACGAAAGCAATATTAGCTTAAGTAATCAAATTATAATTTTGATTTCAACTTTTACTGACGGGTGTACTATCACAGCTGATCAGCACGTGTAATAGTACGGGATCACACTTCGTAGAAGCATGTCCTAATTCACAGGTACCAAATATAAGGCAACACATTGGCCTTTGGCAGCAAAGTATTATCATATTTCAATAATACCCAAATAGCCCTTCACTGGACCGCCGTCCCGGCCTCTTACGCAAAAAAAATGTTTTATTTTTCATAGGGAGTTGAATCACTCAACTCTCTCGATCAACAAACTCGCCATTTCACATGGTCCGGAGTAATCATATCAACTGATGGCAACATAACTAGAATAGTTAGTTATTTGCTAATTATGAATTTCAACTCGGTACTGTTTGGAGTATATCTGGATAGCATAGTTTTCCACTATCTATCTTAGAAGTAATTCGAGAATTCTAGTAGAATGATTACTAGAATGTAGTGAATTCAATCATTGGAATGTATCGAATTCAATCATTATTTGAGTATCTGTATGGTATATGGAATATCGAACAACAGTTAAATTCCAAGCATATGATATTCTATGAATTGAAGTCCAGAATATAATAATTGCATTGGCAATAATTAAAGGTTGTGGAATAAAATCACTTGCTCTTAATAAATAACAGAAGAATAGAAATACTTGCCTTTGACAGAAACAGGTGACACACAATCACCTACTCGAGATTCCTAGATTGGCCTCAATCGCTAATTCTGAAATGACTATAATCTATTGGACTATCTTTCGGCACAATATCGTCTTATCAAAATTATTTCTGGCTTGACTTGTAGCACTATTCGCTTGCATCTGAAAGTCGTTGATGCACGCTTTTCGATACACTATATGTGACAGCATACAATATTTCAGTTGAAGAATAATCCAAAGCGTCGTAGAACTTGCAGAATCGAAATTATAATACTACCCTTCGTCATATAAATATATTATATACAAATAATATATATACATGTTATGTCAAACAGTTGAACACGTAGTCACATAAGCACGTATCAAATAATTTACATGTTTTAATATCTATATAAATATAAATTTAAGTTAGTAATCATATATATAATCTTATATTTGATTATATACAAAACACTAACCACATCAACAGTATACTACTGGATATAATCCAAGTCCAAATTACAAGTCTGGTTGTAATTCAATCACATTCTCAAATCAACTCGGAGTCTTATCAAACTATATTAATAAAATAATATAATTTTGGACATCATGTATTTTAAAGTTGAGCAAACTTTAAACCAATAACACAACAATCTCTGTCCAAATAATATGCTTATAAATAGATTCAATCCGGAACTAAAATCGATTTTTAGATTTAAATAAATATTCCCGGAGTTTAGATAGAATCTATAATAATCGTCACAATATAAAAACAATTGAAGCCAAGAAATAAGTCCCGGAAAGAAACACATATAATCTTAGTAATAATAATACAATTTGTAATTCCAATCACATCTACTATTCCAATCTATATTCTAGATGCAAGGTCCTAAAATATTGCATATACTCAGTTTATCAAAATGATAAAGCACGTATGTGTCACTCATAACATTATCAAAATTATCAACTCCCATAATTCGAAATTAAAGAACGACCTTTAATCACAATCGTCAGAATATAAAACTGGAATTTACATTAATCAAATATTGATTATTAATATTATTAAAATTATTAATCATCATTATTATCATCAAAAGAATTGATAATAATAATAATATCAATAGTCATAATAACAATTAATAATTAACAGTTAATCAATATTCTATTCCATTTCTAATTTCTGAAAAGCTCTCGTCCCTATCCCCAATTGTTACTGTCTTCTTTTGCCGAGCTCCAACTCTGCCTATAACCACTAGCACTAAAAACCAGCAGCCACATCTGGCCGTGCACCACCACGAGGCCATGATCAACTCTAAACATCCAACTGAAAACAGGACTGTTATTCCTTATCATCGTACTTATTCTTGTGATGACACCATAACTGCAACCCTTGCACACAATTTAACTATGCACTCCATGGTGACTCAAACTAAATCATCTTCCCATCCCTGTACTATAACTTCCAACCTATATTTCTCCACAACTTGGCTAATCTCTCAATAATCACACAACACCAGCCATCATTTGGATCAGCCAATAGTACCACACTCCTACTACTGCACTTCAATTCCGAACACCAGAACTCACACCAGCCTCCCACTTCTATCCATCTTATTTAATCTCAGCACAACAGCCCCTTCCAGCCGACTATTCTACGCCACCTGATATGATCATGGCTTATCGCCGCCTCCCCAAATTTACACCACTGCCATCTCAATCAAACCAAGCCCAACACACAACATATACAATAATCACACAACAACCCCAGTCACTCTATATCCCCAAAATCCCTTGCTGCATAACTTTGTCGGCGGCAAAACAAGCCATCATCACCATATAATTACCTTCCCCCACCAGAATCCATCCTTGCCGCTGCTTGACATCCAACAGCCCCTAAACCTACACGACTACTCCACTTGCCTCTCCTCGATAGCCGGCTGTTTCAATACCCTTCCTCACACAGCCTCTGTCGCTCTGCCTCGACACCGCGCACCATCCTCAGCCACGAAACTACTACACCGCCGCCGCCCGTAAACCCCAGCACCACAATCGCCGAATTCATTCAAACAAATCTGCCTTTCCATTTGTGCCTCGGCCCTGTTGTTCTCACAACCTCTCCGTTAGCGCGGCGTTGCCATCTTAACAACCCACCACCACCAGTTTCGTCGGCGCAATCAACAGCCTCCGATCTCATCCACAATCAAACTCACCACAACACAACAGTACCCCAAACTAATAGATATATATACATGTATTCATACTAAACAAACTCAAAGTTCACACCAGTGAATTCGGTGCTCGAATCAATTTCTCCTTTTCCAATTGAAACCCTAATTCCTCTGTTTTCTCCCAAAACTACAGCCGCCTGTGCTAATGTTTTTGTTTCAGATATATATAAACTAAACAAATGCCACGCAGCACCTACGTATACTACTATTTAAAAAAATATATTTGAATTTATTAATATTAAAAAGCACATCCAATTTAAAAACAAAATCTATTAACAATTCGGGGTTCAAAATATTACCGCGACTTAAAAATAGAATTTTCTAAAAATTATAATTATCCCGAATACACAATATTCGTAAAAATAATATTTTAAAAGCTCTTTCTCTATTTTCACAAATAAAGCTCAAAATCAATTTATAACTGCAAATAATTAAAATAATCATTTGCTTATTTTCAAATATTTTTGAATCCGACAAAATATAAAAATACCAAAATTTGAATATTTTGGTGATTTAAATCAGATAAAATCTTTTGGGCTCAAATAAATATAAATATTGTTTTGAAATCAAAATAATATTTTGATTCATCAAAATAATAAAATAACCGAAATTGTAATTTAACCACTCAAACAGAAATAAACAAATAAAATTGCTCATTTAACACGTAACACAATTAAATCAAATAATCATCCACTCGAAGCAACTCACAAAATTGTTTTCGAAAATCTAAAAAATTGGAATAAAATATAAAAATTTTATTCCTACTATTTTAGAAAATTAATAACAAAATATTAAATAATTACAGAAAAATCCGAGTCGTTACAATGGCTATTGGAGACTGGGGCCCAGGTATGCCTTCCATCCCTTCGACTTCAAAAGTGGGTGGAAACTCCAAGATGAAGTCAGCTAGCGCTTGCCCCTTTATAGCGGTTCTTGGCTTGTACTCTATGTCAAACTGGCCTAGCTCGACTGCCCATTTCATGATTCTTACAGAGGCTTCCGGCTTGTGCAAGACCTGTCTGAGAGGGAAGGATGTTCGTACTTCAATCTTGTGAGCCTGAAAGTAAGGCCTTAATTTGCGGGAAGCCAAAATTAGTGCGTAGGCTAACTTCTCCATATTTGAGTAGCGGGTTTCAGCATCAAGTAATCTCTTGCTCACATAGTATACTGGCTGTTGGGCTTGCTCTTCCTCCTTGATCAGGACAGCGCTAATCGAGAACTCGGAAACCCCTAGGTAAAGGATCAAGGCTTCACCCTCCGTTGGCTTGGCCAACAGTGGCGGGCTTCAAAGTTGCTCCTTCAGCTTCAGGAAAGCAGCCTCACATTCTGTCGTCCATTCAAATTTTTGCCCCTTTTTTATGGCTGCAAAAAATTCTCTACATTTATCTGAGGATTTTGAGATGAACCGGTTTAGGGCGGCAATCCGGCCTGTAAGGCATTGCACCTCCTTTACGTTCCTAGGCGACCTCATTTCAATTAAGGCCTTGATCTTTGCGGGGTTAGCTTCGACTCCCCTGTGATTGACAATGAAGCCCAAGAACTTGCCGGATTCAACCCCGAATACGCATTTTTGGGGATTCAACTTCATCCTGTAATTCCTCAGTATGTCAAACATCTCTGATAAGTGTGTAACATGATCGTAAGCTTCCTTTGATTTTACTAACATGTCATCCACATACACTTCCATATTTCTTCCAATCTGATCTTTAAACATCTTATTGACCAGCCTTTGATATGTAGCCCCAACATTTAGTAAACCAAACGGCATGCCTATATAGCAATAAAGCCCCCTGTCAGTGATGAAGGAGGTGTGTTCCTGATCTGGCTCGAACATGGGGATCTGATTGTAGCCCGAGTAGGCGTCCATGAAGCTTAACAGTGCATGCCCCGCAGTGGAATCCACCAATTGGTCAATTCGAGGGAGCGGGAAGCTGTCCTTAGGGCAAGCCTTGTTCAGATCAGTAAAGTCTATGCAAGTTCTCCACTTTCCGTTAGGTTTCTTCACCAACACCGGGTTTGCTAGCCATGTGGGGTAAAAAGCTTCCTTCACTAGGCCTGCCTCCAATAGTCGGTCTACCTCTTCTTGAAGAGCGGCAGCCCTTTCCCCACTAATTGGTCTTCTCTTTTGTCTGACTCCCTTCCTGTCTGGGTCAATATTGAGGTGGTGGCACATGACTTCCGAGTGAATCCCGATCATATCCGAATGGTTCCAAGCGAAGACGTCCAGATTATTATTTAAGAATGCGGTCAGGGTTTCCCTTAGGTCCGGCCCCAATTGCTCCCCAATTTTTAGTTCTTTAGTGGGGTCGGACTCATCCACCAAGATGGACAGGGTATCCCCAGCTGCTCCAGTCTTCACCTGGGTTTCCGGCATCCTTGGGTCGAGGTCGATCTCAACGGTAACCTCTTTGTTGCCACCCTCTCGGGGTTGCGTACCCAGGATTTCATGAACGGGAAGCCGTGTTCGGTTTCCGAGTTGATAGGTTACCATAGCACTATTGAAGTCACAAGGTGCCTCGCACTCCTTTTCTTGCTTTTTATTTCGGGGGTGTTTTTGGCCATCCCCTTCAAAGTCACTTCCACAGTCCCTTCTACCACCTTCAAAGTCACTGTCAGTAACATCTTCCACAGTCCCTTCTACCAGGGTTTCAGTTGTATCAATATTCTTCATTGGGAGTACATCCGCGTGTTCAAGCCCTTCATGCACGGCATGCGAGGCTTCTAGATAGGGGTCTTCCCCCGGGTGTTGCACGATAATCACCATGTTGCAGGTTGCTTTCACAAACTTTATTAAAACCCTTCCCTTAGCCTTGGTTTCGGGTTCCTCTTCAATATCCACCTGCTTGTAACAGCTCTCCGGGATGTCTTCATCCATTTGTTGGGCTTCTTTACAGGCTTTTACTGCAGACCTCAAAGCCTTGCTATAACATTCCCGGGAGTCAGCCTGACATCCTCGTACACATCCTACCCCATTGGGGGTTGGGAACTTCATGGATAGGTGGTATATTGAGGTTACAATCCGCATGTCCCTTAAGATAGGTCTGCCCAAGATCCCGTTATAGGAGATGTCTTCGTTTACTACCATGAACTCTGCAACCTGAGTGACAGCCCGGGGTTCCACTCCAAGGGTAATCGGGAGCCTTACCCTTCCAACAATCTGGACAGCATTCCCCGTGAAACCATACAACTCATTATAGCAAGCCATCATATCTTTATCCGCCATTTTCATTCTTTGGTACGCACTGTAGGCCAAGATATTGACAGAGCTTCCGTTATCGACAAGAAGCCTGTGTACATTGACATTTCCGATCACGGCTGTTACCACCAAGGCGTCGCTATGAGGATGGTGTACCGCGCGCGCATCCCCCTCAGTGAAGGTAATGTCAATGGTCTCCCCTCTGAACATTTTGGGAGGCCTTTCAGACAGATGGCACACGTTGGTTAAGGGCGGCCCTCGGGCTTCCCGTACATATCTCTTCATAGCACTGCGTCCCTGGCCTCCCACGAAGGGTCCTCCGATGATCATTCGTACACTACCAGCCCGGGTGTTACGGTTGGCTTCTTGGTTATTTGCCCTTTCAGCTTTCTTTTCCTTATATTTCTTAGCCTCTTGGGCTACAAACTCCGTCAGGTATCCTGTTCTGATAAGATCCTCTATGTGATCTTTAAGATGAACACATTCCGCCGTGTCATGTCCGTTCAAATCGTGGAAATCACAATATTTTCCCTGATCTTTCTTTCCAGGGGGTCCACTTCGAAAGGGCTTCCGGAAGAGTCTCGCCTTGTCTCCGACCTCAAAAATGTGATCTATAGAAGCTGTTAGGGGTGTGTATTCGTGGTACCTCGCTTCTCTTGTCTTCCTCATTGTCAACCTTGACTTGTCGAAGCCCTGCGTGCTGGTTGTATTCACGGTAATGGGCGAGGTCTTGCCATCTCGGCTCGAGGGTTTTTCACCAGCAGGCCTTACGTAAGGATTCCTCTTGTAGGTGTTCCTCCTATCTGGGCTGTAAGACCTATCCCTCTTGTTTTTCCAGCTGCTACGGCTTTCAGACTTTGACTCCTTCTTCAACTTAGCCAGGGATTCCTCGATCACCTTATGGGGTTCAGCCCTAGCAAAGAAGTCAGTTAGGGTTTCAGGCTCTCGCCCTTGCAACTCCTTCCAAAAGTCTGTTCCAGGCCTTACCCCCGCTATCAGGAAGTTCTTCAGGGTTTCCTTTGAAGTCAGCCTAACCCGGGGTACTTCTGCGTTGAAGCGCTTGAAATACTCTCTCAATGTCTCATGTTCCTTTTGCTTAATATTAGCAAGAGTGTTGGCAGGTGGGGCGTAAGTGACGGAAGCCCTGAATTGTCCCACGAACAGTTCGCACATTTTCCTTCAAGAGCTGATGGAATCAGCGGGAAGCCTCTTGAACCAGTGATGAGCATCATCCCTGAGGGTTGCAGCCAACAAGCGGCATTTTGTGAGGTCTGGAATCTGGTAGACCTCCATCTCAGTGTCGAACCGGCTAAGATACTCCACGGGATCCGTGGTTCCGTTAAATCGCAGGTCACCAACCCCCCTGTAGATACGAGGCAGGGGTGACTCCCTAACCTTCTTAGTAAAGGGTGACTTTACGGTAAGCTCGGCTTTCGACTTCTTATCGGCTTTCACCTTCTTTAGGGCTTCCAGCAGTTCTTCCATCTTGCATTTATCATCCCCATCATCAAGTGCAACCTCATAGTCATCATCCAGGGGCTGATCTTTCTTTTTGCTTACTTCGTTATCATTGTGCGACCCTGAGCTTTCCTCATCGTCATGAATGGAGATAACCTTTGATGGCCTTTGGTTTTTATCCTTTGACCGAGCTTCAGACACGGGCTTCTCGTGTCGCTGACTGGGAGGAGCCCTATGTTGCGAGCCTTCAGGTCCATCCCCGTTAGGGGCCTTGTTGCCAAGCCTGTGCCGCAAGTCTTGCTCGGTCAGTTTCCTCCCAAGGCGGTCGAACACACTAGAAGCCTGCGAGTGTTCTCTATCATCCATTTCGGGGTTAGCTTCTTTCTCAGGACTGCCACCTTCTTTCCTGCCGCCTTCTACACCGAAATCTAGCTTGGTGGGAGTCACCTTGTTAGCCTTTTTCGACCTTGCTGACTTTCTTTTCAAAGAGGCAATCCTCCTACTCATTCTCTTCATTTTTGCCTTCATCTCCTCGCGGGTTAGTTCTCCGCTTGGAACATCACTTTCATCCTGCGTAGCACCCTCCGGCGTCTTGGGGTTTTCAGTGTTTTCGGGAATTTCTGACATCTCTCCTCTCTAAGATCAGTAATCCCCTCCTTCTAGCGCCAAAAAGTGTTGTGAGAGGAATTGATACAACACCCCCAGAACCGTGTAGCACAATTATAGGGATATCTACTACGACTATGAAAATAACGGCTAGCTCTTAGGGGCTACTGTTAACAGAAACTAAGAGAAACAAATGAGAAACAAGTGTGTTTAAGGGCTGAGCTTGCAAAGAACCAAACAACGAGGCCGGAATTATGGAATTCCGTCCTGCAATTGCCCGGAAATATCTGTCACAAAGGTTACACGTGCCTCTCTTTAGAGTGTAGAACTCGTGAAAATGATCCAAGTCCCTTTGCAAGGTGCCTACATACCCTATATTTATAGGGATCAAGCCCATGTAGTTCTCGATTTAGGACTCTGAAGAGATAAGCTCTTATCCCCTCTAGTTTAGGATAAAACAGCCTTCTTTCAGTAGTTATCCAGCGGTATCCCACTCCAAGTAGGTCACTTGAAGCCTTCATCTTCAACATATATCCGAATATTCTTGAATTATCTTCCCCGATTGTAATTATCTCCATAATGCACGTATTTATCTCTTAATTCGTAGATAAATAATAGCTGATACACTCCCAATATGTCTCCAATTCGTCCCCCTTGAAACAAGGAAGAAGAGTCCTGTTTGGAGTCTGCCTGCCATTCTGCCCAGGCGGCGGAAGCCCTGCCAGCGGCATCCCCTAGCTGTAGCCCCATAACTGCAAGCCAGGGTGCACTTAGCGGTAACCCCTAGCAGTGGTAACCCCTAAAGCGCCTTCAGGTGCAACCCCATTCTGATGGCAGTTTTCATTACGCTTCCAATGCAAGTCCGTACACCTTCTTGTACACTTTCAATGATTCACCCAGCTATGGCGAAGCCCATTATCCTTAACCAAATGATTCCAATAAGCCCAAGTGAAGCCCAAATAATATGGTGGGCTATAAAATAGGCCCAGGAAGATTTTATGGCACAACACATACTATCATGGTTATAGCAACATAAAGAACACATAAAGAACACATAACATGGCAGCATACTAGCATGATTAAAGCATTAATTAAAAACATCCCTATGTCCATGTCATTCTAGCATGCGAAGGGTTAGTATCACATGGCATAACAACACAGACAAGAAACACATAGTAGCAATAATCAAGAAAAGGCAGAAATTATGTAAAACATAATGAAACACATCCACTATTATGGCCCCGGAAAAACATCTTCGAAATCATCCTTCGAAAAATTCCGAAAATCTTCGAGAGCCCGTTTGGAGGCCTAAACAGCCTCAGAACGCCCTGAAAAACTGCACCAAATGGACTATGTCCATTTGGAGACTGTCCGTCTAGTTCTGCCGTCCCCGAAAAGGTATTATGCGCCCAAATCGGACATCGTATGCAAAAGTTACCCTAAATAGCAGCGGCAACAGATCGCAGCAGCGGAAGATCTCTGTTTCTTGAAGCCCCGTTGATCAAACAATTACATACAAATTGTACAGGCGAACCAGCCTATTCTATTACATCAGATCATAATCTAAAACAATTACAAATTGAATTACAAGATTAAACTATCACGATCAACCCTCGTGATTTACAACAGCCACGATAAACCACGTGGAATCCAAACATAACAGAATAATTAAAACACGGCCATAATAGTGGACAACGACCTGCATCACAGAATCACTATATACATGCATATATAATCATGACATGGACTACATATCATAAATCGCAGAACCGCAACCTGGCTCTGATGCCATTGTAGGAACAATGGGATCTTGGCCCTGCGTTTTATGATACTTATTAAAAGTTCGAACAGAATATTAACCTTAATCGCTACGGCGCAAGCGATTCAAATCCACGTCTTCTACTGTATTCCTTGATTCTCCTTGGACGAAGTGTGGCCTTCGATCTCCCAAGGTGTGCCTCTCCTTAAAGCTCCGAAAACCCAAAACCCTAGCTGTCTCCTTGAGAAAAACGTCTGCCTCTCTCTGACTCTAGGATTAATTCGTTTTGTTGTGTTTTTCAGCTTTAGGAGAACGAGAATATATATAGGCTACAGCAGGGATCATGGATCATTAGGTCAGGCCTTCTAATGACATTCCGGGCCAGGCCCAATGTCATTAAATATTAATTCTATCAACTAAAGAACTAATATTTGCACTACCTTTCCTAATTCCGTAAATTAATTATTTAATTTGGCTCCCATATTAATTGCTCATAAATTCCCCATGTTTAAGATATCGCATGTCCATTAATTAAATTAATTTCTGACAATTAATTTAATTAATATCTTTTATCCTTGATCATCCACTCAACCTTATAATTATGCAAGAACAAATCTGCCTGCAGGACTAAAGCATAATTATCTTTATGAGCTTTCAAGAGGACATCATCACCCGAATATATTTTTCGGACACGGTTTCCTTTTATAGTCAATATCCCACTCTGTATATAATGTCATTGCCCAATACATAAATTCGTAATTTAAAATAAATTACTTAATTTATGAGTCAAGGCATGTGCATTAAATACAAGTGTCAATCACTATATCCGGATTAAGAACTTAAGCATTAATAACATCATAGAATCTTAGTTCTTTGTTGTCAGAATTAAAGAGACAATTATTCTACTATTTTGATCCCGTTCAATATACACAAAGTATATAAGTATTATTCAATAGTCAAGATAAACTATTTCCAAATAATACTTCAGCCATTCCAGTGGTTTGTCTAACACCACCTCGACTGTGAACCTTTATTATATTATATAAGGAGTCTGACAATCTAATCTTCTGCTATCCCATTTGATACTAGATTGTCTACAATATATAATATACAGACAATGTGAAAACATGCATTGAAGATTCTCAAATAATTGTTATATACTTCAAACGAATATTTCAGTATAACCCTAACAAAATCTTCACCATCTCCATAGGCATGAAATATATCTACATATTCAACAAACTTTTCCTTTTCTTTGCCTTTAGCAATTTCTTCCTCTCTCTGCCTGAATCTTCTGTCCAAAGTAGAACTTCCAGATGCAGGCTCCCTGATTGTAAGTGGAGGTAAGAAAGTTCTGCCTATAGCTTCACTTCATTTCATCTCTTTAGCAAGAGACTGAATCCAACACCTTCTCTCCATCAATCACAGTTTCAACTGTATTAGGCTCCCCCTGAACAAATGCTCCTTGTTCCCTTTGACTACTAGAGACATCCTTCCTTAGCTCCCCCTCAGTTTCTTCATCTTGCTCCCCCTAAGCAGATGCTCCTAGTTCTCCTTTACTAGTTCCACTTGCACTAGCTCCCCCTAACTCCTTTTCACTTGCTCCACCTTGTGGTTCCTTTGGGGGTTGGTTTTTATTTCCTTATCTGATCTATCATCTAATCTATCATTTTTCTCCCCCTTAGGTAAGTTGGCAGCATGAAGAAGTATGGAGAAAGATTCAAGGGCATCATGAATCTTGGAGAAACCATCAGCAACAGACTGAGAAAGGCTGTCTAATTTGTCACTCATGACAGACACCTTCTCTCCCAATTAAGATAATCTGGAGGATGCTTGAATAGTAGGGACACCAGTTCTCAACCGTTTAGGAATGGAAGGAAGAAACTAGGGCCTGGAGGCTGTTGGGGTTCTTTCACTCTCAGTGTTTTAAAGTGATCTCATCACTTCTCACAGTTGAGCTCTCAAGGCCTAATGCATGTAAAATATTGGCTCCCTCAGGTTCACTCTGGACATGCTCAAGTTCCTCTCCTTTTGCCAGCACATTTGGCTGCCTCTCATTTTGAAATCTGACTCTCTATTCTTCTAATTCTCTTTTCTTTTCAACTCCCTCACTCACCCTAGGTTCATGAGTATGAGCAGTATTGATATGCAGAATAGAGGAAGGAAGTTAAAAAACCCTGCTGCTGAAGGAAAAGAATTTTATAATTATTTGATTAATTATTTCACTTCTCCAAATAATTAAATTGGTTGTATGATTTATGTATTAAATTGATTCACCTTCTAATTAATTTAATTTATGAATTTATATAATTAATATAATTAAGTGAATAATTATAGAATAATTATTTAATTGGAAAATCAAGTTTTATGCATATTAAACTCAGCATGACATTTTAAATAACGTCATACCGAGCTATGTTGATGATCAACACAGTGGCTATGACATAATTGTCATACCGACCACCCTGGATATGACATTTTCTATTGTCATACAACATACACCTGCCATGACAATTCATGTCATACCGAATGCTCTTGTATGACAATCACTGGGATTGTCATACCGAGCTTAGCTTGGAGGACAAGATCTCCATATGTCATACCGAACTCCTCAGCATGACAATTGATGCAAATGTCGTTCCTTCCCCTGATTTCAGTATGACAATCAGTTTAAATGTCATACCTTGTATTGTGATTGTCATACCAAGCCTTTGGATTGTCATAACAAGCATTGTCATAGCAAGGATTGTCATAGCAAGCAATGTCATACAAGTTCAAGTGGTTTGCCTATAAAATAGGCCTTCACTTCTTCATTTGTAATTGTTCAAGCATTGTAAACTTTCAAGTTGTTTGTAATTTGCTATTCGTTAAATCCACAGTTTCCTGTGCTTTGATCACTCGGTTGTTTTAAACCGCTAAGTTAGAATACTTCATGTCGAATTTATTCTAGGAACTAGTGGACTTTAAAACTGAACCATATTAATTATATAACGACTTACAAATTGTTATATTAATTAATTAATAATGATTTTCCCAGCTTCATCCTTAGAATGTAGGAAGAAAGTCCAAGTAAATTTTGAAAAATCATCAACAATCACTAGACAATATCTCTTCTTTAAAATTGACATAATGTTGAATGGACGAAACACATCCATACGCAAAAGTTGAAGAGGCTTCATAATTGATGAAAGAACTTTGTTTTTGAAAGAGCTTCTCTTTTGCTTTCCTTGCTAACATGCTCCACACAGACCATCTTTGGGTAATTCCATCTTTGGAATTCCTCTAACCAGATGCTTCTTAACCAACTCATTCATTGTCTTGAAATTTAAATGAGACAATCTTTTGTGCCATAGTCAACTGTCATCTGAGCTTGCTTTGCTGAGAAAGCAAGTGATTGAATCAGATTTAACAGAGTTGAAGTCAGCTACATACACATATCCTTTTCTTTGTCCAATTAGTACCACATTGATGTCATCTCCCTTGGTGACAACACAGGCTGCAGGAGTGAAGTTTATCTTAAAACCTTTGTCACAAAATTGACTAATGCTAAGCAAATTATGCTTAAGACCAGACACCAATGCAACTTCATCAATGATGACTTTTTCTTTTGCTATCAAGCCATATCCCATAGTATATCCTTTGCTGTCATCTCCGAAGGTAATGCTAGGGCCAGATTTCTCGACAAAGTTTGTAAGGAGGGAAGAATCACCAGTCATGTGTCTGGAGCATCAACTATTTCAGTGCCACAAATTCTTCTTATGGTTTCCCTTCACACATGTTCAAAACAGATCAAGTTGATTTTGGTACCCAAATTACTTTGTTACATATTTGATGATGTCACAGGTATCTAACTTGTTTAGTGTGCAGAAATGAAGATAAGAGTTTAACCAGAAATCAGACTTTGTACCTGCAGACATCATCAGAGTTTATGCTGATCAGAGGATAAAGGCGCCTGATTTCGAGGAGAAGTTCTGGATAAACAAGGCAGATTAAGATTAAGGAAGATTGTGCAGATCAGAACAGCAGAAGATAGCTATTGATTGAATTATCTTAGGAAGCAGATCAGTATAGAATCAATCAGTAGATATATGTAACAATGTAACTGTGTATATAAAAACAGCTTAGGGTTTGCTCTAGACGAGTTAAGCAATTGAGTATATTCTTCCTGTAACCTAGCAGCTCTTAGTGATAAGTTATAAATCACTAAGAGATTATTTGTAAGCTAATGTGTTTGAGTGAATAAGAGTTTAGTTAATTTATTCTCTTATTTGTGTGTTCTGTTATTGATTGTGTTCACTATATAAAATTATATAGTGTTTTTATTTGGTCTAACAAGTGGTATCAGAGCCAGCTCTGTTGAAATACCTACAGTGAGATCTTTATCACACAATCATGTCTGAAAAATCTCAGAACTCAAACAGTAGATATGAGTCAATTAGGGTTCCGATCCTTAAGGCATCTGAGTATCCTGTCTGGAAGGTGAAGATGGTCATGTTTCTGGAAGCCACGGATCCAGAATACTTGGATATGATTTATGATGGTCCACACATGCCAACCAAGCTCTCTGTTGCAGTTGGAGATGAACCTCAGAAGATGATTCCCAAAGAAAAGAAGGATTATACTCCTGAAGATATCTCATCAATTAGCAAGGATGCAAAAGTGAAGCACTTACTGCATAGTGCTCTTGATAATGTTATGTCCAACAGGGTGATTGGATGCAAAATTGCAAAAGAAATATGGGATGCTTTGGAAATCAGATGTCAAGGAACCAAAGCCATCAAGAAGAACAGAAGGACCATACTTACTCAACCGTATGAACACTTTGATTCAAGGACTGGTGAATCATTGACAGATCTGTATGACAGATTTGTTAAGTTGCTGAATGACTTATCCTTGGTGGATAAAGAGTGTGATTTGGAAGACTCAAATCTCAAATTCCTACTAGCTCTTCCTGAAAAATGGGATTTAAAGGTAACAACCATAAGAGACAATCATGATCTTGGAGAGATGTCTCTTGATGATATCTTTGGAAGACTGAAAAACCTATGAACTTGAAATGGACCAGAGAAACAAAAGATATGGAGGGAAACCCAAGCATGTAGCTCTAAAAGTTCAAGAAGAAACTGCTGTGAAAAACAAAGGAAAAGCTCATGTCACAAAACCTGACACTGAGTCATCAAACTCTGATGATAACTCAAACTCTGATATTCCCTCAGACTCTGAGGACAATGACACTGAGATGATGCATCTGGCAGCTTTGATGGTCAAAAGCTTCAAGAAGATAGCTTACAAGAACTTCAACAAGGGAAAGAAGTTTACAAGGAAGGACGGAAACTCTGACAGAAAAGGTTTCAAGAAGAATGAGGGTAAGGAAGAAAAATCTGGAAAATCTGTTAAGTCTAAGTTTACCTGCTTCAACTGTGGTGAAAAGGGTCACTTTGAAACTAAGTGGAAGAAAGCCAAGAATGAAAAAGGACAAGCTTTCATCACCAAGAAAGGAAACTGGGCAGATTCATCAGACACAGAAGAAGAAGTCAACTATGCCTTAATGGCAAACACTGATAACAGCTCTGAGACTGTTGAAACAAAGTTACCTCACTCCACTCTTGCCTTTAATACTGAAGATATAACTGAGTTAAGATTATTTCTTAAAAGCTTGCATATCAGTTTTAGAGATCAGACTTTAGAAAATGAAAGATTAAAATTTGAAGTCTTAGATGTAAAGAAAAGGAATGATTATCTTGACAAAGAATTAGTCCAGATGTTAGAAGTTCAGAAAGAAAGAGATGATGTTGTTTTTGTCAAAAATGAATTATTAAAGAAACATGCATCTTTTGAGTCAGAACTTGCTAAGGAGAGAGATATAATAAAAACATGGACAAATTCAGGAAAAACTGCTCAGAATATCTTAGGTAGTGGAAATTGGAAGAAAGGATTAGGTTATACTGATAAATATGAAGCTGAGCCAACCAAACCAGAGTTTGTTAAAATTTAAAAACCTAAGGTTATACCAGTTAAATTTGTTGCTGAATCTACTAGGATAAAAGAGGAAATTCTAGAGTCAGAGATACACAACAAATCAAAATCTGATAAACCCAAACAAGTAAACATAGGTTTAATGACTCAGAAATAGCTTAAAAACAAGCTCAAGGAGGTTAAGCAAGAAAACAAGGTTAAGGAACCTAGGAAAAATAGAAATGGAAAAGTAGGTATAAACAAAAGCAATAACTATATGCCTATTCCTAATGCTCCTAGGAAAACTTGTCATAAATGTGGAAATCCTAACCATCTTGCTTCATTTTGCAGGAAGAATAAGGACATAAATACTATGTCTCCCAAATCAGAAGTTAAGACTAGAAATGTTAGGTTTAGATCAGAGAATCCTTGTTTTCATTGTGATAGTTTATGGCATTCCATTAACACTTGTAAGGAATACCATAGCTTATATTATGACTATTATGAATTGAAACGTTCCTTGAATAAAAAGATTGATTCCCCAAGTTCAAATTCTGATAAAAAGTCTTTTAGCATAAACTCTGATTTAAACTCTGATAAATCTTCCGCTGCTAGTGTTAACAAACTTTACAAAAACAAAGGATCCAAGCAAGTCTGGGTCCTTAAAACTAACCATTAGTGGTCTTTGTGATTGCAGGACAACATGAAAAATATTCTAAATCTGGACAGTGGATGCTCAAGACATATGACTGGAAATAAGGCCCTGCTATCAGAATTTATGGAGAAGGCTAGCCCAAATGTTTCTTATGGAGATGGCAACATAGGGAAAACTTTGGGATATGGGAATATCAATTTTGGAAATATCATCATTGAATCTGTAGTCAAATCTATGACAAAAGATTTCATGTCAATTTCTTTGAAGAACACTGTGAAGTTGTTAGAAAAAGCAATGGAAAAGTTGTTCTAAAGGGATATAGACATGGAAATATCTATGAAGCGAAGCTCTCTTTAAACTCTGATAACTCTGCAGTTTGCCTTCTGGGTAGAGCCAGTGTTGAAGACAGCTGGAATTGGCACAAGAAACTCTCTCACCTGAACTTCAACAACATAAATGAGTTAGTGAAGAACGATCTTGTAAAAGGGCTGCCAAAATCAGTATTTACACCAGATGGTCTCTGTGATTCCTGTCAAAAAGCAAAACAGAGAAAATCTTCATTCAAAAGTAAAACTGAGTCCTCAATTCTTGAGCCTTATCATCTGCTACATGTTGATCTGTTTGGACCAGTAAATGTCATGTCCATTGCAAAGAAAAGATATACTCTGGTTATTGTTGATGAATATACCAAATATACATGGGTTTATTTTCAACACAGCATAGATGAGACATCCTCTCTTCTGGTTGAGCATGTCAAGCAACTGGACAAAATCTCTAAAGATTCGGTTAAGATCATCAGAAGTGATAATGGCCCTGAGTTCAAGAATTCAAAAATGGAAGAGTTTGGCAAATTAAATGGAATCAAGCAAGAATTCTCTGCACCTGGAACACCTCAGCAAAATGGTGTAGTGAAGAGAAAGAACAGAACTCTAATAGTGGAAGCTGCAAGAACCATGCTGAAAGAAGCAAAATTGCCAACTTACTTCTGGGCTGAAGCTGTGCAGACTACTTGCTTCACACCGAATGCATCTCTGATAAACAGACATGGAAAAACACCATTTGAAACAGTAAATTGCAGAAAGCCAAATCTGAAGTACTTTCATGTATTTGGATGTAAATGTTTTGTTCTCAAAAGTCATCCTGAACATTTGACCAAATTTGGCTTGAAAGCTGATGAAGGTATTTTTGTTGGCTATCCTCTGTCAACTAAAGCCTTCAGAGTTTATAATATGAGAACAAGAGTGGTCATGGAATCCATCCATGTATCTTTTCATGATAAGAAGATAACTGGATTGGAAGACTTTACTGAACATGATCAGCTGAGATTTGAAGATGAAGAAGCATACTCTGATTCGATAAACTCTGATTCTGAAATTATATCAGAGTCTGTTATTCCAAATCATCAACCTCAAGCACATGTTGAGGGGGAGCACTTTAACAATGAAAATATGGATCAAAATGATGAGGAATTATCAGAAAACACACACTCTGATGCAGATTCATCAAACTCTTATAGATCCTTATCAGAGAATAATGAGAACACACCTTCAGTGGGAACATCAGCAAATCAGAATGCTTATGGAGATGGCATGAATCATGGGGGAGAAGCATCAGAGAATCAGAATGATCATGGAAATAGCATGGATTATGGGGGAGAATCCAGCTCCAGAAGTCAACTGCCACATGCAAGAAAATGGACAAAGTCTCATACACCAGATCTGATAATTGGAGATCCGGATGCAGGAGTGCAAACTAAAACAGCAACAACGAATGAATGCCTTTTTCATTCATTTCTATCTCAGACAGAACCCAAGAAAGTGGAGGAAGCTCTTCAAGATGCTGATTGGCTGACAGAAATGCAAGAAGAGCTAAATGAATTTGAGAGAAACAAAGTCTGGACCTTGGTACCAAGACCTAAGAACAGATCTATTTTTGGTACCAAGTGGGCCTTCAGAAACAAAACTGACAGTGAGGGCATAATCACCAGAAACAAAGCAAAATTGGTTGCCAAGGGTTACTCTCAACAAGAAGGAATTGACTATGATGAGACCTTTGTTCCAGTTGCAAGGCTAGAAGCAATCATAATCTTTCTGGCTTATGCAGCTCACAAGATATTCAAAGTTTTCCAGATGGATGTAAAGAATGCATTTCTCAATGGAGAACTGGAGGAAGAAGTATATGTTGAACAGCCTCTAGGGTTTGTTGATTCAAAATTTCCAGATTATGTCTACAGACTTGACAAAGCACTCTATGGACTAAAGCAAGCTCCAAGAGCATGGTATGAAACTCTGGCTCAATTTCTTTTGGAAAGTGGATTCACCAGAGGTACTATTGACAAAACTCTGTTTTATCTCAACTATGGTAAAGACCTACTATTAGTTCAAATTTATGTGGATGATATCATTTTTGGATCTACTAATTCTAAACTCTGTGAAAGATTTTCTAAGCTTATGCAGTCCAGATATCAGATGAGCATGATGGGAGAAATGAGTTATTTTCTGGGACTTCAAGTCAAACAGACTGACGAGGGAAATTTCATAAATCAGTCTAAATATACCAGAAACTTATTAAAAAGGTTTGGCATGTAGGATAGTTCAGCTGCCACTACTCCCATGGCCACAACCACTAAGTTAGATAAAGACACTGGAGCATCAGTGGATATTACTAACTACAGAGGTATGATAGGCTCACTTTTATATCTGACAGCAAGTAGACCTGATATCATGTTTGCTACCAGTCTCTGTGCAAGATTCCAAGCTGATCCAAGAGAACCTCATTTAGTTGCAGTCAAAAGAATTTCCAAATATCTCAAGGGTACAGTTGAGATGGGACTCTGGTATCCTAGAGAATCAGACTTTACACTAATTGGTTACTCAGATGCGGACTTTGCAGGATGCAAAATAGACAGGAAAAGCACAAGTGGAAGCTGCCAATTTCTTGGGGGCAAATTAGTTTCTTGGTTTAGTAAGAAACAAAAATATATCTCCACCTCAACTGCAGAAGCAGAATACATTGCCGCAGGAAGCTGTTGTGCTCAGATTTTATGGATGAAAAATCAGCTACTGGATTATGGGTTAAATTTATCTCAGATTCCTATTTATTGTGATAACCAAAGTGCTATTGCTATGATAGGTAATCCTGTACAACATTCAATGACCAAGCACATCAGCATCAGATATCATTTCATCAGAGAACATGTAATGGAAGGGACAGTGGAACTGCAATTTGTCCCTACAGATCAGCAGTTGGCAGATATATTTACCAAACCTCTGGCTGAAGCAACATTCACAAGGCTTGTAAATGAACTAGGGATGATCTCTGGTCCTCTCTAACCTCTGCTTAGTTTTTTAGAAGCATATCAGTACTAATTATCTGATATAAGCATGTTTTCTAACTGCTTATGTTATACTCTGATTTAAACTCTGATAATTAAACTCTGATATGACAAACTCTGATTTTCATGATTTTCTCTGTTGAGTGACATTCCTGTGAAGAAATTGTTACAAATTCTTGGGTTAAGTCTTAAATTACTCCATAGTCTGATATTTATACAGTTACATATGTAGAAATCTTCTTAACACCTTCACGATATTAATCTGACACTTAGACTGCCTTACTTCTTATATTTTAGATATGCAATCAGTTGTAGAATTTCTTTTATTCCCTTTATGAGCACAGAGTCATTAAATCTTAAGTTTGGATTCTAATAAACTATGCATTCTCTATTCAGAAAACGAAAAGACAACAAAGAAAATAGAAAAAGAAAAAGAAATAAACTCAAATATCTTAGATATTATGTGTTAGGGAAGATCCAAGTGCATGGCTGGTATTAATCAAAATGCATTAGAAAAGCAATATTTTTCTTAGTGACCTTTCACAATCTCTGATTACTGGAGAAATATTCTGAGAACAGGATATTTGATCTAATGATGGTTATAACTCACTTGCCCTGAGAAGTTTCCAATCTAAAGATCATCTTTGTTTCAATAAAGAGAAGCATAAGTTAAACTCTGATCCTTGCTATAGTAGGCTCTGCTGCACATGGAGTGTTTAAATGATTTTCTGATAATCTGGTTCCTTCTAAAAATCTTGAGAATTCTGTCAATTTTGTAGCAAACTTAGATTCATGAATTCACACACGTTACACTCCACTTATGTGACTAACAAATATTTAGTCTTCGAGTGATTTTTGATAAAATTCGAACCATTTTTTTAAACTCTGAGGATATCCATTCGTCTTATTTTACGACGAATAATCTGTCATTTCTCTTCAGATGATTATTCATGTACATCTTTTGAGTCTGTTATTAAAATCTGATATTTGCTTAAATTCTGATTCTGGTCAATCTCTGATTGACTTCGGAATTTACTTGTTACATGACTATTTATCTTGGTAAATACTCAGATTAATTTTTAAACGGTACAAAAACTCTTTGTACCCACTCCCTGTGTTTTCCATTCCTGTCACAGTCCAGGACAAATTGAAGTTGGCTCTCCCAACCAAATACAATTCCTTATTCTGTGATGAAAATCAACCTCAACCATCCACATCTAAGCCACGAGATTTATCAACCTCTGGTCCTTCCCAACAAGGGCCGGTTGTAAAATCTGACATGTCATCTCCCAAGAGGACTCTGAGATCCTCTAAGACCTTACCTCAAACATCTCCATCCTCACCTCCCAAAATAAAAAGAAGACTTCTTCAACCTCTCTCTAACTCTGATGATGAAGATGCACCACCTCCTCCATCACCTCCACCGGTTAAAAAGCTCAGAAAGAAGGTCAAGCCTACCTCAGTCACAGATCTTACTATAGATCCTCCTGGTGAAACAATAATCAGACCCCTTGACATGATTCAATTTTCTGATCCTCCTCATCACACAGAAGATCGTGTGATGATTGAGCGCTTATCTGCAGTTCCTCTTCATGTTCCCTCGACTACAGCTGACATTCTCATGTCAGAAGATAATCTTTATCTACAAGGTACATCAAGTGCTATTCTCCAAAGCACCTCAACCACTGAATCAAGAATCTCTGATTCAATATGAAGATTCTCAGCCTCCAGCAGAGAAAACTCAACCAGTGAATCAGGAATCCCTAATTCAAGTTCCAGAAACAGTTGCAGCTCCTGTTCAGGAGATCTCTTATGCTGCAAATTCTGATGCAGCCACAGAAGCTCTGCCTTCTAAAACTCTGAGCATCTCAGCAGTTGATGATGATGAGAATGAGGAAGTAACCTCTGTTTAGCTTCCAATACAAGCTCCAAGTACTGATCAACCTCAACCTACAGCACAGCCCCCATTCTCTGAGCCCTCTAGATCTCTTGCCAGAGTCAAGGTTTGTAAAATTGGCTGCCAACAGGGTATGTACAGAGATGTCCCTCCATCTCTTGAAACAAGAGTTGCTGGTATTGAGGCCACTCAGCATTCCATGCTCAACACCCTCTCTAAACTTAGCTCTTCTATTGCACAGCTGGTTGCTCTTCTCTCTGCTGATGTCAAAAAGGGGGAGAAAGTACCAAAAGACAAATGCTCTAAAGATAAACATGTGTCAAAGAAGAAGCCAGATGATATAAGGATGGAAAGAGAGCTGGTGATGGAAACTCTGAAAAACAAGTTGCCTTGTAAATCAGAGATAAAAAGAAATCTACTCATGCTGAGGGAAGTAGGAGAAATAAGGATGGAAAATCTGAAGCAGTCAGAACATCAAAGAAAGTATCAAAAGAACTGACTGTAGCTGATCCTCTGATTTCTATGACTGGACAGCAAGGAGAAAATCTGATCTCTGCACCAGAAAGATTGATTGACGTCTACAGGCTACAAACTCTGATTTCTGGTTAAACTCTGATCTTCATTTCTGCACACTAAACAAGTCAGATACCTGTGACATTATCAAATATGTAACAATCTCCCCCAACTTGTGCATTAACAAAAATGAACAAGTTACTATATGCACTGATGATGTGAAAAATTATTAAGGACAAATGCATGATAGATTAAATCATAGAATTAATTATAACTTACAGAACCAGCAACTTTTATTACTCCATCAGCTTATATCGAAAGCTTTCTCTAACAAATAAAATGATCAGATCTTCTTCAATTTGTCTCAGAGTTTGTATCATCTGGACCTTTACAGAATTAAGTTCTTCAGTGTCTTCTCCAGTCTGGTATATAGCTGATCTCAAGTCACTTGCCTTGCTTCTTCTCATTGCTTCACCCAACTGAATTACTCTTGGCCTATATGCATCACTGTTGTACCCCAAGATTTTGGTTCCGGCTATTGTCTCCATTATAGAGCTGTTTTTCTTCATTTCAATCTCAGAGCCATCATCTTGAGATATCTTAGAAATGTACTCCTCATCAGACTTTACTCCATAAAATCTTCTCTTTTCAGTAACAGTCCTCTTAAATAGATCAGACCATCTTTGGGTTACCTCATTCTTTATCTCAAGCATATAATGAATATGCTCAAGCTCCCTTAGAGACCTAACAACAAATCAGCTTCTGATATTCTGTAGACTCTTCCATTGTTGAGAAAGATTGCCATCTTCTCTTTATCAATTGCACCATCATGAGTATCTATCAGAATTTGTATTGATTCCACTTTATCAAGATCCTTATGAGTGACAACTTCACCAACTTTGTCAGTCAGAGGATAAGGATCTCTGAAGGTGCTTGCTGAACTTGTTTCCAATTTCTCTTTTCTGTGTCCAAGTCCAGTAGTGTCATAAGCCTCTTTACCTCTGGTTCCTTGAATTCTTAGTCTGGTCAGCATAGGACTTTCTTTGTATAGACTAGTTCCATGACTTCCAAATAAGCTTTTCTTCTTCTTCTTCTGATCTTGTGGTCTATCAGAGCTTGATTTTAGCCATGATGCTTTTCTTCCAACATGCTCTGATTGATCAGACTTTACCTTTTCATCTTGAACCTTAACTTGAGCAATGTTAGAGGTTAACTTCAAATCAGATGATAATTGGGTTATTATTCCTATAGCATTTTTCTTTCTTGTCAGCCCAATTTCTTCGTCTTCTTATCATTCCCAGACACATCAGTTATAACTTTGATGTCTTTGCTCATTTGAATTAATCTCTCAGAAGGGACTTCTGATGTAATCTTGATGATTGAAGTCTTCTTCAAGACAGGGACACCATCAACAGCTTGCTTTCCCTTGTCCTTAGACTCAGTCTCAAACTTTGCTTGAGATCTAGTTCTGGGTCTATTGATGTCAGTATAATTAATCTCTCCAATTACAATCCCCTTTTCTTTTGGTCTGAATTGTCTCTGTGAGGGATTAGAAATTGGTTTCTCCTTGTCAGACTTTAATTTGCTGATCTTCATCTTCTCAGCAGCTAATCTTTCTTCTTCAAGTTTGATGGCTTCAATATCGACTCCTGGATTCTCCATTTCATGGATTCTTTTGGCAACAGCTTCATCAATAAGCTGAAGAGATGGAGATTTGTAAAATAGAGTGGTTTCTTTGCCTCTATACCTCAGAGTTTGACAGAATTTCTGAGATTCTGGATCTCCAGTTTCAATCAATCTTTGTGATGCAGAGATCAGATTTTCTCCTTGTTGTTCAGTCATAGAAATCTCAGAAAGGTTTCTCATCAGTTGAACTGACATCTGACATCTCAAGAACTTTCTTATCTCTCTTCCACTCATTCTTCACAAAGGTTTCTCTACCTTGAATGTTGAGTATGTTTGTAGAAACATCTCTTCCAGATTTCCATTTGGCAATTATCTCTTGTTCCTTATCAAGCTGTTTTCTTATAATCTCTTCTCTTTTCAAAACAGCCAAAAGATCATCATTGGCTGTTTGACACTCAATTTTCAGTTTCCCAAGCTCATTAAATTGAGCTTCTAGCACACTATTTCTATCACTGAGAAATGTGTTAGCATCCTTAATTCTACAGTTTTCCTTACTGAGAGATTTTAGAGACACGTGCAAATGATATAATTCTGTAGACATTTTATTTATAATGGCATTGCATTCATCTTTAGTTAAGTCAACTAGGTTAGTGGTGAATACCTGATTGCTATTTGCAGTGCTCTCTTCTTGATCTGTGGAGTTGGCCATTAGAGCAAGATTGACAAATTCTTCCTCTTCATCAGAATCATCTCCAGCTGCCCAATCATCCTTTGTAATGAATGCTCTTTATTTTTGCTTGAGAAGTTCATAATATTTCTTTTTGTAGTCCATGCTTTCATTGGACCTCTTCTCAACCTTAGCTTTTCTGCATTCATTTGCAAAGTGACCTACATTCCCACAGTTGGAGCACTTGAATTTGGATCTATCCACCATGCTTCTGTCAGACTTGGGATTGCCTTTGAATGATTTTACAGGATTAAAATTCTTTTTGAATTTTAATTTAGAAAATCTTCTTGACAGGATGGCCAAGTGCTCATCAATCCCATCACTATCTTCACCAGAATCAGCTTCATCTTTTGCCTTTCCTTGATTCTGAGCTCTCTTCTATGACCAGCTTCTCAGTTTCTTCAGCTTGAGATTTTCCTTTATCATTGACAGAGTCATCAAAAGATGCAACTTTAGCCACAGATGAATAGCCTTTCTTTTGACTCTTTTCTATCTCTTCAACTTGTTCCATTTCAAGCTCATAGGTTTTCAAGGTTCCATACAGCCTCTCAAGAGTGTAGTCCTTAAATTCTTGCCTATTTCTGAGAGAGACAGTCATAGGCTTCCATTCTTTAGGAAGAGCTTTTAAGAATTTTAAATTTGAATCCTTTACCTGGTACATTCTTCCAAAAAGTTTTAGTTCATTTAACAGTTTTTGAAATCTGTTAAATGTGTCACTTAAGCTTTCACCATCCTTGAAATGGAATGACTCATATTGTTGAATCAGTAACTGCATTTTGTTTTCTCTTACTTGCTCATTTCCTTCACAGATGGTCCTGATGGTGTCCCAAACTTCTTTGGCACTTGTGCACCTGATGACACTATTAATAATTTCTTGATCCAGACCATTGGACAGAAGGTTCATGGTCTTTTTTATCCTTGTGCACTTCTTCAGTGTCATCTTGAGAATATTCATGGATAGGCTTGGGAACCATTTTGCCTACCATGTCTTCACCGTCAGCTCCAATACTGGTATAGACCTTCATGGGAACATGAGGTCCTTTCTCTATGCAGTTTACATAACTTTCATCAATTGACAGCGGATGCAAATTCATTCTCACTTTCCAGTGAAAATAGTTGTCTTTGTCAAGAACAGGAATCTTCACTCCAGCATCCTTCTTTCCCATCTTTCTCTGGCAGTATTGATCTTTTTCCTTCTTTGTTGGGAACCTGGCTCTGATACCAATTGTTATTTTACACTAACTATAAGAAAGATTGTGGAACGGGGTGTTGAATACAATCTTTTAAAACTTAAAAGATTCAAGAACACAGAACACTTATAATAACAGAATGAAAAACACCAAGTATTAAAAATACGGGTGGATTAAATGATCCACCCGTGAGATTTTATATTGAAGAATCTGTGGATTGATTACAATTCTCACAGCTGCAGGTTCAACACTTGAACTGTTTCTAACTCTCAGATTTTTCTCTCAAGTTATTTGAACAAGTTACACTGATGCTACTAACTTGGTTACGTTAGGTCTTGAAACGATTGTAGAAGGGGGGGTTGAATACAATCGTCACTTAAAATAATCGCGGCAGAATAAATCTGATTGGAATGTAACTTGTTAATCAGATTAAGATTAATTAATATAACAATGTTTTAAGTCGTTATATAATTAATATGGTTCGTTTTAATGTCCACTAGTTCGTAGAATAAATTTGACAGAAAGTATTCTAACTCAGCGGAACAAAACAACCGAATGATCAAAGCACAGTAAACTGTGGATTTAACGAATAGCAAGTTTAGCACAACTTGAAAGCTTACAAGCACTTTGAACACTTACAAATGAATGAGAATGAACCATATTTATAGGCAAATCTCAAGAACTAGGCAAGACAATGGTGGCAAAGACAATCTAGTGGTTGCTAAGACAATTAAGCACTTTGTCTTGCTGAAAAACACAAGGCAAAACAATCATAAGCATTGTCTATAGCTTAGTAAGACAATCTAATGTGGTAAGACAATCCAGTAGACACGGTAAGACAATTAGGACACGGTAAGACAATCTGTAGGATTGTCTTACACTCCACACGGTAAGACAATCAGAAAGATTGTCTTGGAAGCTACACGGCAAGACAATGAGGGGCACGGTAAGACAATTACTGAGATTGTCTTATCGTGTGTTGGAAGAGTGAAATGGCACGGTAAGACAATCTGTTTGATTGTCTTACCTTGTTGTTTGTTAAGACAATCATTGAAATTGTCTTTCCTTTTGATCCATCAAGACAAACCCTTATTTCTTTAAATTAATTAACCAATTAATATCCACTTAATTATATTAAATGCATAAATTCATAAATTAAATTAATTCGAGATAGAATTAATTTAATAAATAAATTACACATCATATATTATTATTTTGAGAAGTGGATTAAATAATTAGATAATCAATTATCCCTTTTCTTCTTCTTCGGAGTCTTTAGTCTTCTGTAAACAATTAAGATCTTCGACTTGAATGAATGGCCACTTTCTTTTGACGTAGAATAATTAATCTGATGAGCTGATACACAAATGTACTGTCTGGTTCATCTGTAACTAGCTCAATTAAATATTCCTTGTCATTTAAACAATTAAGCTGTGACTTGTTCGTCGATTCTTCGTCTTCTGAGTTGTTCTTCATTTGTAGACACAATAATGGAATCTTCTGAATAAATAAAGTATTGAAACTTTATACCGTCTGATCTTCTGGACGTGCTAAAAAAGGTTATTTGTACACTGAGGCTTGATCATATTAATGAACTTCTTCCAGTGGTTTGCAGCAGCATCCTGAAATTCTTCTGACATAAAATCTTCAATAAATCATTTGACGTTCTTCGTACGGATTCCGGATAACAGTACTTGCTATTTACTTTCTTTTTTATCAGAGTTGAGTTGATTCCTCTTAAATACAAATAGGCTTAACATATGCCTTTCAATCTCCCCCTATTTGTTTGTTAACATAACATGCAAATTATCGAGAGGATAACTCAACTAACTGATAAGACAAAGGATTAAACATTGAAAGTTAAATAGCAAAAGTTTCTGGTATTCATTAAACATTCACCAGATTCAAACATTAATAGTAGATTACAAAAGGGCTGTTCATTTAGAACATATATTACAATACCCTATATAATCTAATGATCAACTTCTCCTTCTTCAGTATCAGAACTGTGAAGAACAGGAGTTGAAGGTTCATTTCTGGTTGGCTGTTCTGCAGTAGTGGCTTCACCACGTTTCTTCCTTTCATTAGCTAGAGCCAGTTGGTGCATAACTTCCAAAACCACAGGGTCCTCCTGAAAGTCAGCAGGCTGAGTCTTCGTGACTTGCTTCATCTTCCTTGTGTAAATAAATACCATTCCGAAGACGGTAGTCAGCTATAACTTTATCAACATCAGCCTTCTCTTTCGAAGCGAATCCCTTGGTTCTCAGGAAAGTAGATGCAAGGATCAGTTGGTTCACAGGGTACTTGGGGAAGGACTCATCATTCAGATACAAGGTATTTATGACGTCGTCATTGATGAACTTCAGACAATAAGGATTCTTGACAATCTGAGGACTATTGAATTCAGCATGTTCCATCAGCTTGTCTCGAAGGAGTTCATTCAAATTAGAGCTTCATTTGACTTTGTTACGAAGCACCCAGAGCTCAGTCACAGTGAATGACTTTAGAAATTCAACTGAGATTCTGAATGTTCTGTTTCTCCTTGTGTATATGATGAGCTCCCATTCATCCAGCAGATTCCTGACTGCAACAGTAATGTACCACAACTCAAGAGAAAGGGCATGCATAAACAAATCCTCATCAGGGTTTACCTCCCTTAGATCATTGATAAGAGACATGAAGTTCCTATCATCGAAGGGTTCCCTCTGAGGTCCATTGAAAATTCTGCCAGCAATGTCCCAACTCTTACCAACTTTATGCTTAACATCAAGATTCTTCTGCACACAGGCAGCATCATAGATATTCTGTTTTTCCTTCTTGATTTCCTCCTCAGTTATCAGCTTGTCTTCCAGAAGCTTTTGAAAGTCCCTGAGCTTTCTTTTTCTAGCTTCATTCTCCAGCTTAAACTTTCTCACAAGCTCCTCATGTTCTTGATCCACAGCTTCCTCTTCAGTTTGGAACACATAAGCTTCATCAAATGCACCATCTTCATGATTTTGGCAGTAAGTGGCATCAAACACATCATCATCATCCATTTCCTTAGGAAAGGCATCATAATTGTCTTCCTGTTGATGCATGGGTTGCTTGCCTTTGGACTTTTCAGTTTTTCTGCCAGGTGCAGAATCAGAAGTATTGGTGTTTGTGTTCCCTTTGTTACTCTGGTTGGAGCTGTTTCCTTTTTCTTCTCCTCCCTTGTCTCTATTCTCCCCCTTAGTTGGAGGATCCTCTCCGGAGGTTGGAGCATCAGACTTGGAGTTCCTGAGAAGTTGATTCAGTTTGCTGTCGATCTCATCAAATTTAGACATATTGAAAGGCATATGTTTAGCCTATTTGTAATTAAAGAGGTACCAACTCAACTCTGACAAGAAAGAAAGGTAAATAGCAAGTACTATTGAAGGAATCCGTACGAAGAACGTCAAGTGATTTATTGAAATTATATGTCTGAAGAATTTCAGGATGCTGCTGCACACCACTGGAAGAAGTTCATTAATATGTTCAAGCCTCAGTGTACAAATAATCTTTTGTAGCACGTCCAGAAGTCCAGAAGGTATAAAGTTTTAATACTTTATTTATTCAGAAGATTCCATACTACTGTTACTTATGAAGAAAAACTACGAAGACATAGACTCGACGAACAAGCCTCGTCTCAAATGTTTATTTGATAAAGAATATTTAATTCAGCTAGATACAGATGAACCAGACAGTACATTTGTGTGTCAGCTACTCAGATTAAATGTTCTGCATCAACTACAAGTGGCCGTTCGATCATGACAAAGATCTACAAAGTTTAATCAAGCCGGAAGTCTCTGCTGATGAAGATATACAATTATATAAGTATTTATTTAATTATCTCACTTGTCATAATAATTAAATTAGTTGTATAATTTATTTATTAAATTGATTCACCTTCGAATTAATTTAATTTATGAATTTATATGATTAATGTAATTAAGTGAGAAATTATTGAATATTTATATATTTAATAAATCTGTTTAATATGCAATTAAAGCTCGGTATGACTTTATTAAACATAGTCATATCGTGCTCATATGGCTGACTTAAGAAGTCGGTATGACTTTATTTATTAAAGTCATACCGTGTATGATCACATGGCATTTCTGTGTATGATAATAAGTCATACCGTTCCTCTGATTCAAACATTTCTTGGTATGACTAAATGTCATACCGTGTCTGCTAATCAGACATTTCTGTATGACTTGTGTCTTGCGCCTGTATGACTTAATATGTCATACCGAAAGGTGCCTTCAGACTTTGTTTTCCAATGTAATACCGAATGACACTTGAAGGCCAAGTCTGATTAAGTCATACCGAGTTTTTCAGTATGGCTTTCTCATAAAATGTCATTCCTTCCCTTTGTTTAGCATGACTTTGTGTTTTAATGTCATTCCTTCTTAGTGGTTGGCATGGCTGTGCTTTGTAATGTCATTCCTAAGCTAGAAAGTCATTCATTTGAATGTCATACCTAGATTCAAGTGATTTGCCTATAAATATGGCTTCACTTCTTCATTTGTAAGTGTTCATTGCATTGTAAACTTTCAAGTTGTTAGTAACTTGCTATTCGTTATATCCACAGTTTTCTGTGCTTTGATCACTCGGTTGTTTTAATCACTAAACTAGAATACATCCTGTCAAATTTATTCTACGAACTTTAGTGGACATTAAAACGAACCATATTAATTATATAACGACTTAAAACATTATTATATTAATTAATTAAAATCTGATTAACAAGTTTAATTCAAATCAGATTATTCCGCCGTGATTTTTAGTGACGATTGTATTCAACCCCCCCCCCCCCCTTCTACAATCATTTCAGGACCTAACAATTGGCATCAGAGCGGTTGATACCATTTTCCGTATCAGATCCTATACACACTCTGTAACGTCCAAATATTTTTTATTCGAATTAATTTTATTCCAAAAATTAATTTTGATTTAAAATATTTTTCTTTCAAAAATCCAAATCTCATCCAAACACTATTCACTTCAAATCCTTAAAAATGAGTACACAAAAGATCAGTAGCATTAAAATTCCACCGTTCAGCAAGGAACACTTTGGCCTATGGAAGAGGCATATGTTATTGTTCCTCCGCACCGCCAACAGAAAATATATCGGGATTTTAAACAAAGGTGTTTCTACTCCGATGAATGTCATATTAGCACACGAAGAAGAAGGTGTGTTAATACCTCATCAGACTATTCCGAAAGAACTTTCTGAGTACACAGATGAAGAGAATGAACAGATGAACTTAGATGACGCTCTTCAACTGATTTTGGTTGAATCTCTGGATCCAGTCATGTACAATGCTGTTGTAAATTGTACGAACGCAAAACAAATCTGGGATACTCTAGAGATTATAAATGAAGGCTCAGAAGAAGTTAGGGAAAACAAGAAAGAGATACTGATGGCTCAGTATGAACAGTTTGGTTCCGATCCCGGAGAAGGGATTTCAGAAGTGTTTATCAGACTTAATAATTTGATAAATAATTTAAATCTGAATGGGAAATACTATGACACTAAAGAGGTCAACATGAAGTTTCTTTTAACACTTCCCGAACATCTGGAACACAGAATCACTGCCATCAGGGAAAGCAGAGATCTGAATGAGATTTCTCTGGAAAGACTCTACGGAGTTTTGAAAACTTATGAACTGGAGCAAGTTCAGAGTAAACAGAGATATGGCTGGGGTAAAACACAGAACCATTCGAGAGCTCTAGTTGTTGAGTCACCTATACCGGAAGAAAAGAAGGATGTTGTTGTTCCTTCTAAGACTACTCAGGAATTTGTTGTTCCTGAGATGGGTCAGACTGCTTCTTCCAGTGGTGACGAAGAGTTCTATACAATGGAAGAGCTTGAACAGTTAGAAGATCAATCTCTATCACTGTTTGCCAAGAAGTTTGGAAACATGAGATTCAGGAAGAATCCCTCCTACAAGTACAAACCTACTGTCAACAGGTTTCAAAAAGGAGGTTACTCATCTTCTACAAGCAAAGGGGGATACAAGACTGGGATGGTGGATAGAAGCAAGTTCAAATGCTTCAACTGTGGTGAACCTGGACACTTTGCAACTGAATGCAAACAACCCAAGGTTCAAGGAAAGAGAAAAGATTCGTACGATGAGCTGAAGCAGAAGTATGATGCACTAGTGAGAAAGCATCAGGGTACTTCTGGAAGTCAAAGTTTCAAAAGCAAGTCTTATCTGGCAGAAGGGAAAAGCTGGGATGATACAGACAGTGATGAAGAAGAGCAGATAGGGAATGTTGCTCTCATGGCTAATGCTGGATCATCTTCACCTCCTCATGCTGGAAGCTTTCAGGTAGATCCTACATGCCCTAAACTTTTTATGCAATTAGGACTTGAAAGAGATGATGCTATTAAAAAGATGAAAGCTGCCAATCTTAAAATTGATACATTAGTCTTAGAAATTCATGCTTATAAGATGAATGAGATGAAAGTATTAAAACCTAAAATAGAACAATTGACTATGGATTTAGGATTACAATGTGCTAAAGTCAAAGTTCTAGAGAAAGGTGAGATTGCTTTAAAACTTCAGCAAGACGAAGAGAAAGTGAAATGTAAAGACTTTAAGGATGCCTCCATGATAGTCAAAGAACTTAATGATAAACAAGAGATCAAGGGAACTGTTGGAATAGGCTTTGACTATAACAAATCTGTAGGTAAGGCTAGTAACATTACTCCCTTTAAGAAGAGTGCTGAGGAAAGAGGGATTCCTTTTGTTTTAAAAGATTCCCCTAAACCATTGTTTAAATCTTCAGAAGCTGAACCTCTGTTAGAGACTCCTGTTGTCATTAGATATGAACTCAAACAGGAAGACCTTAAAATGAAAGAGAGTAATGAGATGAGAGATGAGATCCTGACATCACTGAAACCAATCAAAGTGAAAGGCAATGTTAGGTTGCCTAAAGCTGGTTTAGGTGTCAACTCTGAGAGAACTAAATTCAACAAGCCTAATAATTTTGTTAATAGTAAGAACAAGAACAATAGATGTCATTCTACTGAGAACTTTAAATCTGATAACAAGGTTAGAGTAGAATCTATTGATGTTCCTACTACTATGACTGATACTCCTGTTGTTCCTGCTTTTGATGCATGTCATAGATCTTGTAGTGTTGATAATTGTATGACTTGTGCTTTCAATTTGATGTCTGCTTATTTTAAAAATTTGCATGCTAAAAATGAAAACACATCACCTAGACAACACACAAACAATAAGCATGCTAGATCAAAGACTGCTAGTCCTTCTCATGTGAGAAAGGAGACTTATGTTCCAAAGCCTAAAACCAAAGTTTATAAGGCTGTTGTTAAGAAAGTAAGTTCAGTCAAATCAGAACCAAGTATCAGTCCACAAGGCTCTGTTGTATTACCTGATAGAAATCAATTCTTTAAGTTTGCTGGACCCAATCAAGTGTGGGTCCCAAAGAAGGTTTAATCAGTATGTCTTTTGCAGGGTGCTAGTGGAATTGTTCGTGTTAGCTGGGTGCTTGACAGTGGAGCGTCAATGCACATGACTGGCAATAGATCCCTACTGGAAGACATAAGAGAAGGAGCTGGCCCAATAGTCAGTTTTGCTGATAATAGAAAAGGTCGTACTGTGGGATATGGCAAGTACAAAATTGGAAGAATCATCATAGAGGATGTTGCTTTAGTTGAAGGACTTCAACATAATCTCCTGAGTGTCAGTCAATTTTGTGACAAGGGATATTATGTTCATTTTGAAAAGGAGATATGTATCATCAAACATATCAAGGATAAGCGTCCTTCACTATGTGGCGTAAGGAAAGGCAACATATACGTAGCTGATTTGTCTTCAGGACCAGGAAACGAAGTTCACTGTTTCTACGCTAAAGCGTCTGCTGAAGATAGTTGGTTATGGCATAAGAAGCTCTCACACCTCAACTTCAAAACCATGAACTCTCTAGTCAAGAGAGATCTAGTGAGAGGTTTGCCTTCCCTGGAATTCTCAACTGATGATCTCTGTGAAGCTTGTCAGAAAGGAAAAGCGAAGAGAGCATCTCACAAAGGCAAGACCATCAATACCATTACAAATCCACTTCACTTACTGCATATGGATTTGTTTGGTCCCGTGAATGTTGCATCTATTGATGGAGGAAGATATGCCTTAGTCATTGTGGATGACTTCTCGAAATTTACTTGGGTTTACTTCCTTGCTTCTAAGGATGAAACCCCGATGACAGTGATTGATCATATAAAGTTAGTTGAATTGGATAAAGGTGTGCCAGTGAAAGCTGTAACATCAGACAATGGCACGGAATTCAAGAATCAAACTCTAATCAACTTTTACTCTGAAAAGGGAATTAGAAGGCAGTATTCAGCACCAAGGACTCCTCAGCAGAATGGAGTCGTCGAAAGAAAGAATCGTACATTGATTGAAGCTGCAAGGACTATGATTGCTGAAGCAAAGCTTCCACTGTACTTTTGGGCTGAAGCTGTGTCTACTGCCTGCTATACCCAGAATAGAACTTTGATCAACAAAGATCATATGAAAACTCCATTTCATATGTATAACAACAAGAAACCATATGTCAAACATCTTCATGTCTTTGGAGCCAAGTGTTATGTTCTCAAGGATGGAGAAGAGAACTTGAACAAGTTTAAACCAAAGGCATCTGAAGGAATTTTTGTTGGTTATACTAATAATGCCTATAGAGTTTTTGTAATTGATACTCTGTCGATGAAAGTTAGTGTCAATGTTACATTTGATGACACTAAACTCCCAAGTTTACAATCTGCTGATCCATCTGAATCTCTGAAGTTTGAGAACTATCCAGATTCTGATTCAGATGATGATGTACCACCTGAGGTTGCAACAGGTGATGACAACAATGATAATGATCCAGGTAATGGTGGAGGAAATGGCAATAATGCTGAAGATTCCACTGATGCTAGTGGTGGATCATCAAGTCATCCTGGCAACAACTCAGGGGGAGCTGGTGGATTAACTAGTCATACACATCAGCCTAATGATAATACTGCTGAATCATCAAGGACACAACTTCCAAGGGAAAGGATTTGGAGCAGAGATCATCCCTTTGATCTGATTATTGGTGATCCTGATGTTGGTGTAAGGACTAGAAGTGCTACATCTAACGAATGTTTATTTTCTAGATTTCTATCTCAACTAGAACCAAAGAAAATAGATGAAGCACTTGCTGATCCTGATTGGGTTCTTGCCATGCAAGAAGAACTCAATCAATTTGAGAGACAAGAAGTCTGGGCCCTGGTTCCAAGACCAAAAGGAAAGTCTACAATTGGAGCTAGATGGGTCTTCCGTAACAAGTTAGATGGTGATGGCATTGTTGTGAGAAACAAAGCCAGACTGGTTGCAAAAGGTTATTCTCAGGAAGAAGGAATTAATTATGATGAAACCTATGCTCCAGTTGCTCGTCTTGAAGCCATCAGAATATTTCTTGCATTTGCTGCACACTCCAACTTCAAAGTTTATCAAATGGATGTGAAAAGTGCATTTCTGAATGGAAAGCTGGAAGAAGATGTATATCTGGAACAGCCCCCTGGCTTTGAAAATCCAGAGTTTGCTGATTTTGTGTACTTCCTATTCAAAGCTGTCTATGGACTCAAGCAGTCACCAAAGACATGGTATGACACCCTCTCTGAATTTTTAATTGAAAATAAATTTACTAGAGGTGTCATAGACAAAACTCTCTTTTACAAATTGCATGATAATGATATGATATTTGTTCAAATATATGTTGATGATATTATATTTGGTTCTACTAACGATAACTTGTGCAAGAGATTTGCTAAGTTAATGCAGAGTAATTATGAAATGAGTATGATGGGTGAGTTATCCTACTTTCTTGGTCTTCAAGTAAGCCAAAAGGTAGATGGAATCTTTATTTTCTAGTCAAAGTATGTCAGAGATCTTCTGACAAAGTACAATCTAGAAGACTGTTCACCGGCAAAGACACCCATGGCCACTGCCACTAAGCTTGACCAGGATAAATCTGGTAAGAAAGTTGATATCTCAAGCTATCGAGGTATGATTGGCTCATTACTCTATCTCACTGCTAGTAGACCAGATATAATGTTTGCAACATGTTTATGTGCTAGGTTTCAGGCTGATCCTAAAGAATCATATCTTATAGCCGTCAAAAGAATCTTTGGATATCTTAAGGGTAGACCTGGTTTAGGTATTTGGTACCCTAAGAATACTGGTTTTGACTTAACCGGCTATATAGATTTTGATTATGCAGGTTGCAGGATTGATACTGTCAATTTCTAGGACGTCGGTTGGTTTCCTGTTACAGCAAGAAGCAACACTCAGTGTCCACTTCTACTGCTGAAGCTGAGTACATAGCTGCTGGCAGTTGTTGTGCTCAGATACTCTGGATCAGAAACCAATTAAATGATTATGGCATTTCTGTCGACAAAATTCCAATATTTTGTGACAATACCAATGCCATAGCCATCTCCAACAATCCAGTGCAATACTCCAGAACCAAGCACATAGATATCAGGTATCATTTCATTCGAGAACATGTCATGAATGGTACTGTGGTGTTACATTTTGTACCCACGGCTGATCAGATTGCAGACATCTTCACGAAACCACTTGATTAATCCACTTTCTCTAAGTTGGTTTGTGAACTAGGGATGTTAAATATGCCATGATTCTCTTTGTATATATTTTATATGTATTTTATATATTATTATATATTTTTGTGAATTTTCTGTGTAATTATATCTATTTTATTAGATCTTATATAATTGTTTGTAAATTATCTGATAATTTTCTGTGTAATTATGCATGTTCATTTGTGTCTCTATAATTTTCTAAGTGTTGCATACTCCCTTGTAATATTTTCTGTGCATTTAGATAATTATATGTATTTATTTTGTATTTTTCAAAATTAATTAAGCATAAATATTTGATTTTAAGTTAATTCATTTTAATGAATTAAAGTTAAATTTATAAGTATTTATATTTAATTAAAGTTGAATTTTACAAAATATATGTGTAGTATATTATATATTATGTGTATTAGATTTTTGATTAAATGTGCAAAAGATTTTATTGTTTTTAATTAATCAAAACTCATATTATTCTATTTTATCTTAGTATTATTCTGCCTCAAGAGCTCGG